>NC_080796.1:35574715-35887215 GCF_028018385.1 Neofelis nebulosa
CCTGCTTGGGATCCTGTCTCCCTCTCTCTCTGCCCTCCCACCCCCCCCTTTAAAAATAAATAAACATTTTGGGGCGCCTGGGTGGCTCAGTCGGTTAAGCGTCCGACTTCAGCCAGGTCACGATCTCGCGGTCCGTGAGTTCGAGCCCCGCGTCAGGCTCTGGGCTGATGGCTCGGAGCCTGGAGCCTGTTTCCGATTCTGTGTCTCCTTCTCTCTCTGCCCCTCCCCCGTTCATGCTCTGTCTCTCTCTGTCCAAAAATAAATAAAAAACGTTGAAAAAAAAAAAAAAAAATAAAATAAACATTTAAAAAAATAAGAAAGCCGTGGGGGGGGGGGGTGCCTGGGTGGCTCAGTAGGGTAAACGACTGACTTCAATGCAGGTCATGATCTCACGGTTTGTGGGTTTGAGCCCCACGTCGGGTTCTGTGCTGACAGCTCAGAGCCTGGAGCCTATTTCAGATTCTGTGTATCCCTCTCTCTCTACCCCTCCCCTGCTCACACTCTGTGTCTCTCTGTCTCACAATAATAAATAAATGTTAAAGAAAAAAAATTAAAAAAAAAAAAAGAAAGGGGGAGCAAAGAGAAATGGGAGGTCTCCCTCCCCTCAGTGGGGTTGCTTCAGGCTGGGTGCATGTCAGTCTCCAAGAAGTCAGTCCCCTCATTCCTAGTTAATGAGTGGCAGTCACCTGGTAGAATGCCACCACCACAAAGATGTAGTTTCCGGTTTTCCATTTGTTATGTCCACCTGAAGCTTTTGGTGCTCTTGCCTATTTAAGACCATTCTATAAACATTAGAAATAGCCTTTATGTTTAAAAAAAAAAAAAAGCTTGGCTGAGGATTTTGTGCTTCTGTATTAATGATTCCAAACCCATTATTAGGGTCCTAGTTGTGTTGTGTTTTTTTTTTCCTCCTTAGAAGCCTCTGTGATAATGCTCTTAGTTTCCTTTCTTCACAGTCATCTGTCTGCTGTCTCCTATCTAAGGATGCATGGCGGACATGGCCAGTGTCTCTCTGGCTTAGATTTACCTCTGAGAATTCATTGTAAATCTGTTCGGAACTGACAGTTTGGTCTGTGTTGGAATATTTCTTGCTTATTATAAACTCTTTAAATTAAACAAATGAAAAAAGACTGGCCTCTTTCCCTTGTAGCTAATATTTTTGAGACTGTTCCGAGGTCTGGCTGCGTCTCCCGTTCAGGCTTGGGCTCCATGTACTTGGACACTGTATTGGCAGTCGGGCCAGACATCTCCCGATGGCCACAGTGCATATTTCTCAGCTTGTATCTCATTTGACTTTCCTTTGGAGTTTGACATTGACCACAGCCTCCGCTTTGAAGCATTACTCTGTTGGGTCCCACTGACGTTCCTTTTCCTACCCCGGGTATTCTCTCTCACTGTCTTTGAAGGTTCTCCTCCACTGATCACCCGTTGGATGTAGCTGTAATCTGGATCTATTTTCACAGCCATATTCAAGACTACTCCCGTGAGCTGCCCGGTAACTCTTTGGGGCCCCCCCATTCCACCTGCCTACTGGATTATCCATATAGATTGACTGCTGATATCTTCAACTCAGAATGGCGCAAACAGAATTCATTGGCTTTCTCCTCAAACTTGTTCCCTTTTCCTGCGTTTCTTACTTTGGTGATGGTGTCACCTCCTATTGAGTTAAACAGAGTGCTTGAGTCAACCTAGGATCCTCATTCTCCTTCACCCTCTATATGCCGTAATCACCAAAAGCTTTTCCTTACCCTGCCATAGCTACTTTTTCCCCCTAACCCAAGGTACTCCTGCTGTCCTTCAGATTCAGTATGTACCTCAACCTCCTGCAGAAAGAGTCCCCAAATTCCAGACCGGTCCCTTATTTTGGGGTATGCTTTACCCGTTTACCTGTTGGTCTTTTTGTGATTGGGTTTGGCCTTAGCTGGGGCCATGCCTCATTCACGATCGTTTCCCAGTCACCAAGACAGAGTGGTACCTTGGAAATAGGTGATGTAGTGGAAATGCTTGAGTACTGTTCCATGGCTGATGGGTGTCCTACCCTTTACGTTAACAGGTGGGGCCGGAACATCAGTCTGTGGACTTTCTGGTCCTGAAAGTCCTGTTTCTGTGATGCCTGTCCTTTGCTTGCTTCAAGTTGGATGTGACCTCCATGGGAAGGTGATGGGGGGCACGGGTTGGTTTTGGTGCATGGAGAAGAACACAGACCTCCCGCACTTGGCTGTAAGGATTAGGGAAGAATAATGCCTCGGAAGCCCCTGATGAGTAGCTGGTTCTCGATAATGGTATGTTTGAGGCAGCAACGCATTGCTGGAGGTTGGGCTAGTGCATCGATGCAGCAGTGACAAAAAGTCTCCCTGTCTGGCTACACGGCGATTGAGTGAGGTCACCGTCCTCGTGTATTTTCTGGCCCCTTGACCTCAGCGTGAAGGTCTTCTCGGGTGGGGATCAGGGGGAGGCAGTGGCAATTGCTTTACAGTTACAATGTAAGTTGGAAGACTTTTCTTTAGTCTCAGGTTGATTTGCCCACATTCTATAACGCGTGGGGAGGAGCTGGGGAAGTGGTGACGTCATTGGCAGTGTCTACTGGTCGTTTCCTAATCCTGCAGTTTGGTGAAGGTACTCATCTCCCAACTATTTCTCAGACTTCTCAATAACGAGAAAGCTCTGTGATCAGAGTGGTTGGAGTCCCAGGAACCTTGCTTGTCCTTACTATGGAAGCTCAGAGAACCACCTGTGAACTAAAATAAATGAGTAAAAAGGCACGGGGCAAACCTTATTGGAGTAGGTGAAGTCAGGTATGTTTGCTGCTCAACAGATAGAAATATTTTATGTGCAGATGAAATGGAATGACTCCTAATAGTTGTTGACATAAGTCTTTTCTTCCCGCAGCTCAGAATATTATATGAATTTCCCTAATTGCCCCACCAGGTTGTTCACAGGCCAGCATTACAAAAGTGGGATCACAAGACGCTTACCACCGTGCTTTGCTTTGCCGAAACGTAACAGTCCTGAACCGAGATTTGAAGTGAGATTGGAGTGCTGGTTTTGATTTTTCTGTTTCTTAACCTCTATTTTTTTTTTTTTTTTTTTAAGTTTTATCTTGTCCTGCAAATACACACCTGCATACTGGAGACAAGAATGGAAGAGGGGCAGCTGCTGATAAATTTACGGCTGTGTTTAAATAAGGTCCAGTCCTAATGATTACTGAGCTGTGTCCAAGATGCCAGGTCTAAAATGTCTTTCCGGGGCGCCTGGGTGGCTCAGTCGGTTGAGCGTCTGACTCATGATTTCAGCTGAGGTCATGATCCTGGGGTCTTGGGATCACGCCCCGCGTCGGGCTCCATGTGGGGCCTGCTTGGATTTCTCTTTTCCTTGCCCTCTGCCCCTCCTCCACTCATGGTCTCTCCTTCTCTCTCTCTCAAAAATAAAATAAGATAAGATGAAATAAAATAAAATGTCTTTCCATGTCTTTCCCCACCCCAACCACAATACTCAACATGTATTCAGGTAAGATTACTACCTCTAGTATGTCACTGGAGATTATTTTGAAGATTTAATGAGTTTGTTCTTACAGAGTAGTTAGGACAGTGTCTGTCATAATGAACACCAAATAGTGCTTGCTTTTTTACTGTTGTTACTACTTATTTTTAACAAAGTTGTATTTAAATTTTACCTTTAGTGATATGTTTCTCTAAATATAAACTAACAGTGTGATTTTCACAGTTTGAATTTAAAGTCCAGGATCCCTCCCTTCATGACTTTTGTCTTTTTGATTGGAATTTTCTTTTGAGATACTTGGTCTCCTTTTGTAGGGTTAAGCTGCTGCTATTTATTTTTATCAGTAAACTATACTGATAACCTTTTTTTTTTTTTTTAACGTTTATTTATGTTTGAGAGACAGAGAGAGATGGAGCACGAGCAGGGGAGGGGCAGAGAGAGGGAGACACAGAATCGGAAGCAGGCTCCAGGCTCCGAGCTGTCAGCACAGAGCCTGACACGGGGCTCGAACCCAAGGACCGTGAGATCATGACTTGAGCCAAAGTTGAATGCTTAACCGACTGAGCCACCAGGTGCCCCGATAAGCCTTTAAATGACAAATTTCAACAACTTCTTACTTCACTTTTCTGTCTTGTTAAAAAAACTTGGAGGGAAATCTGGTTATATCCTATGCAAATAATTGGTACAAGAAGGATGGGACTGTTCCATTCATATTTTCCACAGAGATATTTTCTGTGATATTGTCATTTCAAACTCTGTTTCATTAGGGAGCTATTTTACATAACATAATAACTCTGACTTTGTTTTTGATAATTCCTTCTCATTCCTTGACAGATCCTGCATTTCCTCCAAAAGTTAAATTACACTGCCTAGCATTTTAACTTAGCTTTTAAATTATAAAAATGTTTAATATTACAGATATTTTTCAGGGTCTGTGATGTACTGGGCAATATTTGCATATATTTTTTGTGTTTAACTCTTACCACTCTTTGAGCTGTGTTTCATGAAAATGAGGCATATTTTTGCCCCTGGGAGAACAGACTTAAAAATCATATCACTTGCTGGGCTACTAAGGGATTGAACTTAGATCTCTCTCTCTCTAAAGCCCAGACTCTTAACTACGACAATAAAAAATTGGGGGGGGCACCTGGGTGGCTTAGTTAGTGAAGCGTCCAACTCTTGATTTTGGCTCAGGTCATGATCTCAAGGTTGTGGGATCGAGCCCCATGTCAGGCTGTGCACTGACAGCAAGGAACCTGCTTTGAATTCCAAGTCTCCCTCTCTCTCTGCCCCTACCCTGCTCAAACTTGCTCATTCTCTCTTTCAAAATAGATAAATGAAAAGTAAACAATTTTTTTTTTCAAAATAATCACTCCTGGAATCGATTGAGTGTATGGCACAAAAGATGGATGTAAGTCAATTTTTGTCTGTATCGCACATGGTGATCCCAATTCATTTCCTTAGCAATTATTTTTGGCTCTTACCGTGTTCCAAGTACAGTGTTGGGTAGCAATTCAACAGGTGTAAGATAGGCATAGGGTCACTCCTTAAAAACACGATAGCTGCTCGTTCATGGAATTCTTATGGTTTCATTGATTAAGGTTTTGTGTTTAACCTGCTCTCATATGGCTTCTGAGACTGTAATATTGTTATAGTCACACTGTAATATTACTAAAATATTAATAGATGAATTTGGCATTTTTGCCCAGTTCTGCCAGGATGAATTTCACTATTTGCTGTATTTTTCTTTGACCTTTGGTGCTGACTTCAAACTGCACAGCGTAGCAGTCAGAATACATTTTTATCTTCATTTACTTTTCTCAAATTTACTATTGAGCATGGCGAATCCTTTATGGTGAGTGTTTTAATAGTAATGAATAATCACCAACTTCCAGATTTTTTTTTTTTTTTTTTAATCTTTCCTCTAGTGCCCACAACCGCCCTCTGGAACGAGTCTGCGTTTTCCTCATATTATTGATGTAGAGACCCGAGGCAGCACATGCCCTATGGACGCAGGTCCAGAGCAGTCCTCTGCTGGCTTCAGGCTTCTTTCAGTCTGTCTTACGAAGACCACAGATGGGCTGTAACAACTTATCCCCGTATCCCCTTCTGGGATAGCTAAGCTTCATATGTTCCTTGAAATCCCGGGAGACTTGATTACTGAACATTTCTTTCTATCTGCCCCTCTGGTGTTCTGATGCCTTAGGACACTGTTCTCCTCAAGACAGATTTCAGCACCTTATTCAGTAATCCAGTTGTCTGGTAGCCACTTATATTGGGAACCAAAACAGAGTTGTTATTCAAGGAGTTCAGAAGAAGTTATTGGCGACTTTCTTGTGTTGCTAAAAGGGTGGCACTGATTATAAGAGGCCTCTTGTGTGAGGGGTCCTGGGTGGCTTGGTTGGTTGAGCATCCTACTCTTGACTTCGGTTCGGGTCATGATCCCAGGGTCATGGGATCAAGCCCCGTGTTGGGCTCCATGCTGAATGTGGAGCCTGCTTCGGATTCATTGTCTCTCTCTCTCTCCTTCTTCCCCTCTCCCCCATTCACATACGCTCTCTAAAATTAAAAATAAAATGAAAAAAAAAGCCTCTAGTGTAGAGAATGTTCAGGAAAGGTGAACCCATGTTCTTTGAGAAGTTGGGGGGAGGGGTTTAGACAGAATCTGAAGTGACTTGGGATGGTGTAGAGGAGGTTGAAGATTTGGCAAGGAAGGGGACGGGGTAGGTCCATGGCCCTTTCTAATTAGGGATCTGGGACCTGAGTCCATCTTTTGCCCCAAGCTGCTGAGATCATTTTTCAGGTATCTTTCCTGAGGGCAACATGAACACATGTGGATGTGTTGTTACTTATTTGGGAGAATGTTCTGCAGAGAATTTTTATCCCTGGGCACATGCTCACTGATGTTTTAGAATTAAGTGTAAAGTCCAAATGCCATGAATGCCTAGGATGGGAAAGTATCACACACCAGTTGCTGGCAGCAAGGCAGATAGAGCTGCTGGCCCTGTCCCTCCTCAAGTGCCTGGCGCAGATGCGTCGCCGGGAGCAGGAGTTCCTGTAGGAAACATGGTGGCGTTTGAAGTGGAGTTTCCTGTCACGTGAAGAATGTTTCTGTGTTCAGAGACATCAAACAAAACTGAGTATTATTTTCTTTTTAGGAATGGTCTCAGAGGCATTTTTAGAACATTTGTACTGAAGTTGGAAATGTTATAGCAACGTTACAGAGGGCTCGGCGGATCAGCCGTTTCCAAAACTGCATTTCCTTGGACTTTGGCAGACTTTCTGAGTTCACATAAATGGTTAATTTTGCTGTATAAAGTAAACTATCGGCTTTGAAGTTTTCTGCCGAAGGCAGAGATAAATGTCTTCAGTTTAAACTCTGGGCTACATTTCATTTTGTGCAAATGGGTGAAGAACAAAAGTCATGCAAAATTTTAAAAAATAAAAAAAGGTGATACAGCAACAAGCCTTTTTTCCACCCCATGAACTAGTCTCGGGTTCCCCTCTTAGAGTTGAACTGTTCGTAAGTTTTAACGTGGCCTCCAGAGGTATTTTGTATACATACAGACACACATATCCCTGCCCTCCGTTTCCCACCCAGGGGGCACACTGCACCAGTCCTGCTGTGTATATGGTCTCCTCCTGGGAACCTTGCACTTCAGTGCACCGAGGACCTCTTGATTCATTTTTTCCTTATTTGGGCACACCATCATTTACCCTGTCCTCTGTGATGAACTTTTTTGGTTGTTTCCAGATTTTGCAATTACAAAGAATTCTTCACACGTGTTCGAGTCTTAGAATTTTCTAGAATTGGAATTGCCAAGTCAAAGGTTGGTGCATTTGTAGTTTTAATAGAGGTTGCCACATGGCTTGCCATGGGAGTTGTACCACCAGCAATGTTTAGGAGTGCCTTGTGGGCTATTGACTTTGAAGTCTCGGGGGTAGGAATTTGAGAATTTGAAAATAGGCATATTTAAATATCTATGTCATATTTAAATGTGTTTCAATATGTACGTCACTATTGCGTCATTGTATTTGAGTCTGTTTTTAAAAGGTGGCAGTTTTAGTGGCAATTTTCAAATATCCAGAGTTATCGGGTTGAGAACAGATGAATAATAAGATAATTTGAGGAACCTCTGGATTCATGGCCTCTCTTTCTTTCTTATGCCACTCTAAATTCTTTAAGATCCACTCAGTGTTGCCTTTTTCTGTGGAACTTTCTGTAATCATTCTAGCTTTTACTGATGTGGGACCACATTTAGCTCCCATTCTCAATGATATGTTTTATTCTAATTAATATCTACCACTTTTTTATTGTGTCGGGAGAATCAAAATGCTAAAATGGAAAGAGCATGGAGGGATTTAACTCTTGGCTTTGCCCTATGATTTTTGTCTAGTTCTTGGGACACAAACAATAACATTCAATAAATACTATTTTCTCAAGTTTTTTTTAAGCCCCCTCAAGTACTTCATTATAGCATTTTAAGCATAACTCTTAATATTTTTCTGAGTATAAAAGTAACAATGATTGATCATTATAGAAAATGTGAGAAATGGGGAAAATTTTATACAGCAGCAAATAAAAATCACCTAGAATCCTACCACACACAGGTCATTACTCCATCAGTTCTTTTGTCCATGTGTGTATGTGTGTGCCTGCGCGTGTGTGTGAAATTAAATTGGATGTAACATGCTGAGGCAGTTTTTACATTTCCCCCCTTCACCCTCCCAACAGCTAACATTTGGAGTACCCCTCCCAGAACTTATCTTATGCACATACGTACATAATACAAAATGTAAAGAAAATTTTTAAAAACAAAATAGAAGCACAAGTATACCATGCATAATGCTGAACTTGTTTTTGCAGCTTAGAGATACATGGTCAGCCCCGCTGTTTTGTGAGTATGTACCCATCCTGGTTCTTCTAAACATTTGCACCATGTTCAATACAACATGTTAGCTGTATCCAGTTTTTCCTATTATAAAGAATGCTGAGATGAACATTAAAAAAATTTTTTTTGATGCTTATTTATTTTTGAGAGAGAGAGCGAGAGGGACAGGGTGTGAGTGGGGGAGGGACAGAGAGAGAGAGAGGGAGACAGAACGTGAAGCAGGCTCCAGGCTCTGAGCTGTCAGCACAGTGCCTGACAACTGTGAAATCATGACCTGGGCCGAAGTCGGACCCTTAACTGACTGAGCCACGCAGGAGCTACTGAACATTTTTTTTTTTTTTTTAAATAGTTGCATGTAAAATCTTGTGGGACAGATTCGTAGAAGTGGAAATGCTGGGTGAAAGGTCACACATACTTAAGTTTTTACAGGTTATGCCAGATTTCCCCTTAAAAATTCTTACCTGTGTATATTCGAATAAGTAACACGTCTGTAGCCTCATAAGCATGGAAAGTGATCAGTCTTTTTAATGTTTTTGCAACTGGAGAGATTTTTTTTAAATGACCTCTTGCTGCATGTTAATTGACATTTTCCTGATAGTGAGGATGAATGTCTTCATGAGCTTTTTAGCCCTGTTTCTTACAGCTATAAATGGCCCGTTTTTCTGGTTTCTTATTCGTTATTAGGATTTCTTTGACGCTGACTTTTGTATGTTACATATGTTGTAAGATTTTTCTCCCAGGTGGCTGTCTTGTCACCTGCATTATGCTGTCTTCAGCCATACGGGACTTTTTTATTTTATTTTATTTTTTTAATTTACATCCAAGTTAGTTAGCGTATAGTGCAACAATGATTTCAGGAGTAGATTCCTTAATGCCCCTTACCCATTTAGCCCATCCCCCCTCCTACAACCCCTCCGGTAGCCCTCTGTTTGTTCTCTATATTTAAGAGTCTCTTATGTTTTGTCCCCTCTATGTTTTTATATTATTTTTGCTTCCCTTCCCTTATGTTCATCTGATTTGTCTCTTAAAGTCCTCGTATGAGTGAAGTCATATGATTTTTGTCTTTCTCTGACTAATTTCGCTTAGCATAATACCCTCCAGTTCCATCCACGTAGTTGCAAATGGCAAGATTTTATTCTTTTTGATTGCTGGGTAGTACTCCCTTGTATATATATACCACATCTTCTTTATCCATTCATCCATTGATGGACATTTGGGCTCTTTCCATACTTTGGCTATTGTTGATAGTGTGGCTATAAACATGGGGGTGCATGTGTAGTCATACGGGACTTTTAAATTATGTGACAAAACCTGATATGGTTTCAGACTTTGGGATGTTAGTTAGGAGACACTTCTATACTTCCACATTATAATAGATTTTCTTCTGGCATTTTCATAATTTTGTTTTCTTACATTTAGACTGAGCTAGATTGATTGATTGAATTCTTTTCCTTTCCCTCTGTCGTTTAATCAT
This sequence comes from Neofelis nebulosa, assembly GCF_028018385.1. Taxonomy (NCBI): domain Eukaryota; kingdom Metazoa; phylum Chordata; class Mammalia; order Carnivora; family Felidae; genus Neofelis; species Neofelis nebulosa. The sequence continues at coordinate 35,584,580 of NC_080796.1, forward strand.
GGAAATTGGCCTATTTTTGTATAGGACTTTTATGACTTAGAGCAGCTCCGTGTAATAATAGGTCAAGTTAAAACTGAATGGTGGAAATTTACATGTTCCAGATAAACTTTTTCTTCAGAGAAACTTTTTCTTCAGATTTTCAAATCTTTCTCTAGCTCTCATTTATTTAGTTTGTCTTTTTAAATAATGTTCCCTGGTCACTTTAGGACTGGGGCAGGGTGGGGGGGTGTTGGGGGTGTGTGTCACAGAGGATATGCGGGTGTCAGAAAGTCACTTCTGTCTACGGCCATACCACCCTGAACGCGCCCGATCTCATCTGATCTCGGAAGCTAAGCAGGGTCGGGCCTGGTTAGTACTCGGATGGGAGAAAGTCACTTCTGCTTTTGTCTATAATGTTTTATTCGCAAATGAAGGTGTTGCTTAAAAAAACAACAACAACAAAACAGGGGCATTTGGGTGGCTCAGTTGGTTTAGCGTCCGACTTCGGCTCAGGTCATCTCGTGGTTCACAGGTTCAAGCCCCACATCGGGCTCTGTGCTGACAGCTCAGAGCCTGGAGCCTTCTTCGGACTCTCTGTCTCCCTCTCTCTCTGCCCCTCCCCCACTTGCGCTCTGTCTCTGTCTCTCAAAAATAAATAAATGTTAAAAAATGAAACCGAGAACCAATGATTTGCTAATCTATTTGAAGTGTTGGGAGTTGGGCAGGTAATAGTAACTCATTCTCCCCCAAGGGGTTCCAGTGTGTTCGGTTGGTCACGCGTGCGGTCAGTGTGCACCAGAGCAAAAATTCCTTGCCTTGAGGGGCTGGGCTGAGCCTCGCTGTTTCCAGCCCTATCCTGTTACAGTTATAAAATACGTTCCATCGTTTGACCTTCTGCTCTAGAACACTTTGCACGCTATTATTCCACATTTCCTCTTGGATACCTTTCTCATCTGTACACCGGGATCTAGTTATGTAGAAGCAATAAATACTTCAGAGCATAAACATTTTTGTTAAGAATTGAAGTACTTTTCTAAATCTGTGAGCACAAAAGGAAAATGGAAAGTTACTGAGTACGTGATAAGCTCAGGACCAAGAATGCCGGGAGAGTTTTATTTTTATGTTTAGAAAAGAAACATGAAGTGTTGCTTATCTGTGGGTGTGAAAAATCTATTAAGATAGCATATGGTGACCATTTCTATTTTTTTTTTTTTTTTTTTTAATTTTTTTTTTTTACGTTTATTTATTTTTGAGACAGAGACAGAGCATGAACGGGGGAGGGGCAGAGAGAGAGAGGGAGACACAGAATCGGAAGCAGGCTCCAGGCTCCGAGCCATCAGCCCAGAGCCCGACGCAGGGCTCGAACCCACGGACCGCGAGATCGTGACCTGGGCTGAAGTCAGACGCTCAACCGACTGAGCCACCCAGGCACCCCTATGGTGACCATTTCAAAATGCTTTTTCCCCCTGCTCCGATGGAATCTGACAACTTCAGTCTTGCCCAAATGCATTTTTACCCCCTGCAGTGGACCAATGGCACATTATTTCTTATTTGGATTCCCTTGGGGATACTGCAGATATTTGGACCATTTAATTCTTATTCCTCACCTTAACGTTAGTTCTTAGTATCTACCTTTCAAATCTTTTTATTTTTTGAGTGTTAATTTTTTATCCCCCTTTCCTCTAATTGTAATGGTTCTAATAATAAATAATTAATTAGGTATTTTGCTGTGGCCAGATACTCTGACAGCTGCTTTACATGCCTTACTTCATGTAATCCTCCCAGTACCCTGTGATGTGTAGTTACTGTCACAGTTGACCCTGGAGCAGTGCACTTAACCACCTCCCCCACACACAGTTGAAAATCCTTTGTAACTTATGACTGCCCCCAAACTTAACTATTAATAGCCTACTGTTGACTGGAAGCCTTTGTGTTAATATAAGCAGCCAATTAACACATAGTTTGTATGTCATATGTATTATACGCTGTATGCTTTTTTTTTTAATGTTTTTTTATTTTTGAGAGAGAGCGAGAGAGCGAGCATGGAGGAGGGTCAGAGAGAGGGAGACACAGAATCCGAAGCAGGCTTCAGGCTCTGAGCTATCAGCACAGAGCCCAACGCGGGGCTCGAACTCACGAACCTTGAGATCATGACCTGAGCCGAAGTCGGACACTTAACCGACTGAGCCACCAAGGTGCCCCTCTACGCTGTATTCTTACAATAAAATAAACTAGGGAAAAGAAAATGTTAAATCATATGGGAGAGAAAATACATTTACATACCATCTTGTAAAAACTCCACGTGTAAGTGGACCCGTATAGTTCTAACCCATATTGTTCAAGGACTTTTCTTATTTTCATCTTACAGATGAAGAAACTGAGGCTCAGGAAGGTTAAATAGTTTGCCCAAGATTTTACAGTTAGTGAAAACTGAAGGCTGGCTTCCAAATTCAGGAGTCTCTTACTTCAAAGCCCAAGCTCTTAACTGTTATAAGGTCTTTCGATTTTTTTTTTTTCCCGTCTTTATGAGTAACTGGATGTGTCCCCATCCTTTCCAGGATGAGGCTGAGAAGAGAGTATACATCTCACCACAACGGCTGGTTCCAGTTCTCAGTCAGTTGCTACTTGATCCAGAGGGGATGGTTAAGTCATCTCCAAGACCCATTTAGCGTCATGAGTCGGACAAGAGGCATTCTTGCAGGCCTCTCTTGTGGTGAAGAGACATACGGTCAGCGTTGCTAATTATACCTCACCCCTTCTTTTCCTTGAATCTTGTCAAGGAGCAGAACTCACCTCCCTCATTCCCACTCTTCCGTCTGGTAACACAGTGGTGACTCTTGGCCTTAGAAGTGTCCTGAGAGGCCATGCGTCCTTTAGACTCCCAAGTATTTGGGTAGCTTTGGTTCTCTCTCTGCCTTGCTCATGCAAGAGCTTCCACTCTATGGGCAGTTTCCTAGAACCTCTTCTTTCCACTTTCAGAAAAAAAGAGCAGCTCTAACTTCTTAATGTTAGATCACAGTGACTCACAACGCAGCCTGTAGTTTAGACGGTTAACTGTGGGGAAACAGGACTCGCTCCCATTTTGACCAGAAAGCATTAAAATACATATCTGTGGTGGGAATCTCCAACCTCTGTAATGTTGGGGCATGCTGGCCCTTCAGTAGGGCTGACAGGGCCACTGACGACGTAAGGTGAGAAAGAAGTGAGGGGAAATGGGAGGGAAAGGACCCGTGGGGTGTCCCCACAATTTACCTCGTTGTCTCCGTGTAGACTGGGCACCAGTCAAGTTGAGAAGCTGTTGTTGTTTTCTCCTACAGATGCCAACAAGACTGTGTTCTGTGAAAGGTCCTCCTAGTATAATCGTCCTGCCCCTGTTTCAGATCTGAGTGGCCCTTGGTCATGTATAGGTGACCCTCCGTGTCTATCAAGTGGGTCTGGTGTTGGCCAGCACACGAGTTGGTATTGTCTTCTCTGATACCACTGTGCCTCTGCAGAGATTAAAATTGTGTAGAAAAGGTAAAGTTCTTGTTTAATGTTCTGAGTTTTTGGACTAGGTTCTAGTGTAGCAAATGGGCCTTTTTTGGAGGGAGAGGCAGAAAACAAAACTGACACACGGAAGGAAAAAGGTAGAAGTTTGCTCTGGTACATCGCACACAGGAACTAAAACCCTGGGGGAAATCCTCGTGTCTCCACCTCAGTCGATAGTCGCTTTCCAAGCCCAACCTGGTAAGTTCCAAAGTTTTCATCACAAGCCTGGAGGGAGGTGCAGTTGTGCTCTATCAAGACCGGTGAATGGAAGTTGGAATACGCCAGCAGCCCCCGCAGAGCTCTTACACTGCAGTTTTCTCTACAACCTAGATAAAAGCATCAGAAAAGCATGTCAGGTGAGGCTTGATTTTAGAGTTCTTCTGGGCCATCCCTAGTCCTATATAATTATTGTAATGAAATGTGTAGATTAAAAAAAAAATGTTTATTATTTTGAGAGAGTGTGAGCGAGGGAGGGGCAGAGAGAGAAGGAGAGAGGGAATCCCAAGCAGGCTCAGTGCTGTCAGCACACAACCGGATGTGGGGCTCGATCTCATGAAACATGAGCTATACAAAATGGGAAATACTTCTGTTGTGTCATTTACAGCCAAGGATGTTTTGATGAATATGGCACACAATGACTAAGATTTTAAACTATGACCTAGTGGTGCACGTGTTACAATTACTAATGGTGCTCTGTCAAAGGTGATTGTTACAGAAGCAACTGCTATATTCTGAGCTCGCTTCATGAGTTGCCACGGAAATGCTTGTCATGGGAGAAAAGGTTGAATTCAAGGTTATGTGTGAGACATTTTTCCTCTGCAAAGCTTTCTGTAATTTTTTTTTAAAAAAAGCTTATTTGTTTATGTTGAGAGACACAAAGAAGAGGGCAAGTGGGAGAGGGGCAGAGAGAGAGAGAGGGAGACAGGAGAATCCCAAGCCAACTCCGTGCGCTGTCAGCACGGAGCCTGATGCGGGGCTCAGTCTCACAAACCATGAGATCATGACCTGAGCTGAAATCAAGAGGCGGATGCTCAACCGAGTGGGCCATCCAGGCACCTTGCCCTCAAAGCTTTTTGGAAAAACCTAAGTTACCTTTAAATGTTTAGGTCTGGAAGGGACCTGGGTTGGTTGTAGAAACGAGCCTTCCTATCCCCCAGCCACATTATGGAGAGGAGTGACTTTGTATTTGCTCAGAGCCTTGAGATTGGAGGGAAGAGAAAAGCCGGTATTGAGGGCAAAGTCCTTTATTACTAGTGGGTTGGTTTTTGACTTGTACTTTACTGTTAATAGCTAACATTTTATTGAGCACATACTGTGTCCCACTTATTGAGCTAGGCTGCTAGATTGAAACCCTTAGAACAGCCCTTTGAGCTAGATGCTACGTGACAACCTTCATTTTTATTTTTTTAAAGTTCACATAGTATTATTAGGAGATTTTTTTTTTTTTAACGTTTGTTTATTTTTGAGAGAGACAGACAGAGCATGAGTGGGGGAGAGGCAGAGAGGGAGGGAGACACAGAATCTGAAGCAGGCTCCAGGCTCTGAGCTCTCAGCACAGAGCCTGACATGGGGCTGGAGCCCACGAACTACAGGATCGTGTCCTGGGCCAAAGTCAGACACTTAACTGCTGTGCCACCCAGGCACTCCGACGACCTTCATTTTTATAGATGAGGCTTAGGAAGCTAAGTGAATTGTCAAGTTGGTAAGAAATGGAGTTAGGACTTGAACTCAGGTATTTCTGGTTTCAGAGACCATCCTGGAATAAGCCCTTAGCCTCAATTCTCTGTCCTCATTCATTTGTTCAGTCAGCAAACCCGCACCGTTGATCTGATGCCTGCTGTGCATAAGTGCTCTCACCGGGCTGTGGAGCTGCACTGTTGACTGTGAGATGTCCGTGGCCTTCAGCAGCTCACGACTGAATGGCAGAGTGGGATAGTGCTGGGGGGGGGGGGGGGCAGGGGGCGCCCAAGGCAGAGCCAATTCAGACAGGCGGCATCAGACCTTAGAGTGGGGCATCTAGAAACGTCTCCTGGAAAGGTGACTCCACATGAGTTCTGAAAGGGAAGTAGGAGTCAACTGGGTGCAGATCGGAGAGTGGGGTGTGGAGGATAGAAATGGCTCCGTGCAGGTGTGGTGCACGTGAGGAAAGAAAGGGTGGCTGGGCTGAGACCATAGTACAGTGGGTAAGCCTTTGGGCTTCGCTCTGCCAGTTCCTGGCTTTTTGTTCTTGAGCCAGATCTCACCCTCTTCAATCCTCTGTTTCCTCTGATAAGTCTGGGGATAAATAATATACCTATCTCCTGGGGCTGTCGTAAGTTTAATGACGTATGGCCTGAAACTGCTTATCATCACAGTGCTTGCCACATAGTAGATGCTTTGTACCTTGAAGCTACAGTTACTAATGGCCATCGTCCTCATCACCATCCTCCTCTTCCTCCTCATTATTTAGGTAGACAAGGAGCAGATCTTGAAGGACCGTCCTCACGCGGCCGTATGAGCAGCCTTAGCCCCTCCGTAGACCAGGGAGAATTCTGATGTCTTCGAATGCCGTCACGGGAGGGTAGAGTGAATTTCTTATTTTGAGGAGCAGCAGCAAGCTTATTTTGATGACACGCATCTCAACGGAGCAGAGAGGTCAAGAGCCTGTCTTGACGTCCGTGCTTGCTATGGGGACATGTGTAAGGAGAACAAGGCAATACTATTACTTTGTGTCGGTTTTGGCGAAAAACCGTTTAAACACAGCTGTCAAACCTCTTTGCAGAGAATGCCATTTGCCCTCTGATTCTTAAGAATTCATCCTCAGTAGATTATGAGCATCCGAAGACAGGAACCATATTGTACTCTTTGTTGTCTATAGTGTCTGGCAACTGGTAATTGCTCAGAAGAAACGAGAGGGGTGAGTGCACGTTGGTGGCATTCCTTCATGTCCTGGCACTTGCTATTTAAAGGAGGGCAGATGGCGTTAAGGACAAAGGTGAGAGTTGTGCCAGTGCACTCAGTGATTTTTATATGCTCGTGATAATATCGCCCTGCTTACATTTGGTTTCTCTTGTGCACCTGTGCAGACCGTTGTTCCAGACTCAGTTAAGGTGTGTAATAGGTGAGCTCTGTGAGGACGGCACAGCTGTTGGTCTCACATGGTTTTATCCCTACCGTCTAGCCCAGTGCCTGGCATGGAGTAGGTCCTTGACAAATATTTGCAATAACGGGGGCGCCTGGGTGGCTCAGTCAGTGAAGCGTCCGACTTCAGCTCAGGTCACGATCTCATAGTTCTTGAGTTTGAGCCCCACGTCAGGCTCTGTGCCGACCGCACAGAATCTGCTGGGGATTCTCTGTCTCCTTCTCTCTCTGCTCCTCCCCCGCTTGCACTCTGTGTCCGTCTCTCTCGAAAAGAAACAGTAAAAAAAAATTTTTTTTAATATGTGCAATAATGAATTTCTTTTGAAAAAAAATTTTTTTATTTACTTAATGTTCGAGAGAGAAAAAGTGTGCCTGCGAGCCGGGGAGGGTCAGAAAGAGAGGGAGCGAGAGGAAATCCCGGTACTGTGGAGCCTGACATGGGCTCGAACTCACCAACCGTGAGATCGTGACCTGAGCTGAAATCAAGAGTCCAACACTTAGCTGACTGAGCCACCCAGGAGCCACCCTTGCATTTGTTTTAATACTGGAATTGGCTTACAGGGAGCGCGTGTGGTGGGGTTTGTGCTCATATCTGCACTTAACCCATGAAAAGAGAAAAGTGTATAGTTTTTTTCCCCCCTCTGGTATTTATTCTTTTGATTTTTTTAAAAACTTCAGCTTTATTGGAGTATAACCACAGATAAAATTGTAAGATGTTTAAAGAGAGTGTTGCGATTTGAAATACATATATATCGTGAAAAGATTCCCTGCCCCCCCTCCCCCATCTAGTGAATGAACCCCATTCATCCCCTCACGTGTTTATCTGATATTTATTATTCTGTTGGCAGAATGAAAGGATACTGTGGAGAATTTGACCAAAGTGCAGAAATTAATATGAACAGGTAGGAGGTTGGTGCCTCTGGGTGACAGTAGGTCAGCTCTTCCAGATTTCCTGAGAAACGCCGAAGTTAAAGCTTGGGATATGCCAGTTGGTCATGTAAATATCAGACCTTCCCCACGTTTTTGGGTTATTTTTCAGCACCACAGTATCAAGATTGGCCTCCGTTCACTTTCAGAAGGGATGGGAGGATCCAAGGGGGTTGTTTCTGTTGTTGCAACAGAGGAGGAACATATGGCAAACGCCAGGCGTGTGTCTAGAGCAAACACCAGGCACACGTTGGGTGAAGACTGGGGCTTCTCCCTTTCCACTCCCGCTAATCTCAATTCTTTCTTTTTCTTCCGACCTTGGGGTCGTCTAGCAACTTTGTTCCCCTTGTCCTAGGTGCTATTTTTCTCACGCGGTTAACTAGTTGTATACAACACGGTCAGTGGGTCATGAGCTCCACGTTAGATTTCCATTGGTAGAGACTGACTTCCTTGTATCCCTCCAGACTCTAGAAAAGTCACAGTAAAGGCTCCTTTAAGATATTATGGAAGATGGGAGACTACACAGCCTAAGTGAGACTGTGAATTCCATCGCTAGCTAGTATGTTGTCTTAGAGGAGTCAAACTCTGTAGGCTTCAGTTTACTCGTCTGTAAAATGGGTATAATGCTTATGCACAGTTGATGATGTGGGTACTAGAAATAACCTGTGCAGGGTTTAGTATGGAAGAAATGCTCCAGAAATGCGAACTATAATTTCTGACAAAATTCGGGTATGGCTTTGGCCATGAACATTTAGTGACCATAATACTGACCCTCTGAGTCATGTTGCTCAGAATGGTGCCAGCATCTATGGATAGGGCCTATAAAAGGCTGGATGTCTTCAGCCCCTGCCCGTCACGGGTTCAGGCTCAGCACAAGATCCATGTGTGCTTGTGTTGGGATTAACCTTCTGTATTATTTGGGTGGTGGGGGTGGGGAGCTGGAGGTCTAGGTCAGTTGTATTTTGCATTCCTCTTCAGGTGCACTTCTCCTAGCTCAGTGTCCATTGGCCCTTCTTTATTCTTCTATTCTTATCTAATAAGGACTTGCTCCTGGCAGTTGTCATGGACTTCCTGAAATCGGGCAGGACGCTCCTTCTCTCCTTGCTGAAACAATTCCAAAGGCTGACTGCGGGGCATTCAAAGGAGGCTTTCCTTGCTAGAGAAACCCCTCTTTGCTCCGTCTGGGAGCCTTCATGATGCTTTTTGTTCTGTGGCAGACTCCTGGGAGAGACACAAGGCCCACTTAAAGGGCTTAGCATGAAAAACATAAAACCTGGTAAGTGCTCAGTAATGTTAGGTAGGACAATGGTGGTGACAGTGGCAGCGGCAGGTAAGGACTGAGGCTCACTGATACCCCATCACCCTTACCGCCATCATTCCAGAAGAGCAGCGCAAATGCTCTGGTTAGACTCAGTTCAGTGCCTTTTCCGTTCAGTATAACGATGCAGATAATGTGTACAGCTTAGCCAAGTGTGGTATGTGGATCGGGGTTTCTTTCTTGAACACATTGTTTTCTCTTGAGTTTGTAAATGTTTCACCTTTTCACTTGCTTGGTTTTCTTTAAACATCTCCGCATACCTCCAACCGCTTTAAAGAACTCCTTGTGCACAACTTTGCACGTGAGCCAGTCGTGTCACGATATTTCACCCCTGCCCCCTTCTCTCTTTCCATCCGGACACCTCCCTCCTGGAGCCCTCTCACTTCCTGTGCCATCTGGCCAGGGAGGAGGAACATGTCCTTATCAAGTCGTTCCAACAGTTCCCCGGCTTTCACATCCTTCCCTACTCACAACCTACACTCTTGGCAAAAATGAGACACCTCACAAAACGAAACCCACACCTGGCCCCGTGTGCCTCTCAAAGTTAAGCTTCCAGAGGGCCTGCCTGGCTTACTCTCCCAGATTTTTCCCTTCTGTATTTGTATTTTTTTGGTGTGGGGTTTCTGACATCCCCTTGTTCATCAGACACGGAGCTTGTAATGTGTGTGTCGTATTCCTCTCCAGGATTTGAAGTGATTTTTCAGTTGGGAAAACATCTTTGTTTCACCACTGAAACCCAATTATCTTTCAACTTCTAGCTCTTTTTTTTTTTTTAATGTTTACTTATATATTTTGAGAGAGGGTGAGCCAGCAAGTGGGGGCGAGGCAGAGAGAGGGGGAGAGAGAATCAGGCTCCCCACTCAGCACAGAGCCCACTTAGGGCTCGATGCCACGACCACAAGATCAGAGATCATGACCTGAGCCGAAATGAAGAGTGGGATGCTTAAAGAACCGAGCCACCCAGGCATCCCCTCCAGCTCTAGCTTTCTAGCTATTGACTGGATTCAGGTAACCGGACAGAGCAAAGAATTAAACCTAAGTGTTCTAGACCCTCTTCAGACATTCTTTGTCCTTTGTCATAGTCTTCATTATCTGACATAGACGAGAGCACAGTTAGTTAGCTTTTCTTGTGGCGTCTTCTCCAGTGAGAGATCTTTTTGTTTAAGGAAGGATTTCATGGGCAAATCCAACATGTGTGCTCTGTGTTTTCTGCTGAACATGAAGCCCATCTCCATGAGTTAGGTTGTAAATGCAACTTGTCTCAGTTTTGTTCTGCAACAAAAAGAAAACAAGAAGGATTTAGAGTGAATAGGGAACCACAGAGATAGATGATTGCAGGGCAATTAACTAGTCCCTAAAAAGAGAAGGCAAGAAAGGTAGGAATATTTATGTTGGGGAATCTGAGGCAGTGAGTGTCATAATAAGAGTGTTAAATATATGAAGGTGTGATGCGGGGATGATGGTTCCCAGTTGCCCTTTTCAGGATGAAAGACTTCAAGGAGGAAATAGATACAATTATGAATAGAGATTTAAGTATATTTTACAGAGAAGAAATTTCAACATGGTAAAGATTGTTACTGGAATAAGCTGTTAAGGTATGACCATCTTGAGTATTTTTATTCGATGTGTTCACCCACAATCTAAAAGTTCTAAATTAGGGGCGCCTGGGTGGGTCAGTCAGTTAAGCATCCAACTCTTAATTTCAGCTCAGGTCACGATCTCATGGTTCTCGGGATCGAGCCGCCTGTTGGGCTCTGTGCTGCTGGTGTGGAGCCTGCTTGGGATTCTCTCTCTCTCTCTGTCTACCCCTCCCCTGCTCACACTCTGTCTCTCTCAAAATAAAGGAATAAACCTAAGAAAAAAAATAAAGTTCTAACTTAGTGTATAAATGACTCACTGCCATTACATTTTTTTTTTTTCCAAATTAGTTCACTCTTCCTTGAGAGGGTCCAGGCACAGGTACTGGAATGAAATCTTCGTTTTTTTACTACTTGTCTACTTTAGTTCCTATATCAGAATCCTCATTTACCAATCTGACTTACAGGAAGCCGTGCTCTCGAAGACTAAGGACTATGGCTCCAGTGTTTGCGTAAATGCAACAGTTAAAAAAAAATCATATGTAATAGTAAGATAAAGAGAATATTTTGGGGGCACCTGGGTGGCTCAGTTGGTTAAGCATCCAACTTCGGCTCAGGTCATGATCTTACGGTTCATGAGTTTGAGCCCCACGTTGGGCTCTGTGCTGACAGCTCAGAGCTTGAAATCTGCTTCAGATTCTCTGTCTCCCTCTTTCTCTCAAAAATAAATAAACACTAATTAAAAAAAAAATCACAATGTCTTAATTTTTATTCTTGTGCTGAATTTGCATTGCTTTTGCTTCAAATATTGCATTTATATAGAATAAAATGAGCGCGGACATAAATCTCAAGTGAAAATCTCTCCACACTGGAAGCTCTTCTTTTTAATTTTTTTGAGGAAGAGGAGAGGGGAGGGAGAGACGGAGAGGGAGAGAGACAGTCCCAAGCAGGCTCTGCACTGTCAGCACAGATCCCGATGAGGGGCTCGGGGCTGTATCCCATGACCATGAGATCATGACCTGAGCCAAAGTCAGGAGTCAAATGCCCAACTGACCAAACCACCCAGGCAACTTCTCTTCTTTTTTTCTACTTAAGCTGCGGACCTTTGCTACCTCCCCTTCTACCTTCTGCAGATTATCCGGAACCCAAGAACGGTCTCCAGATGGTCGGTGTGCATTTGCATCCACTCCTCGTCTCTTCTCGTCCTTGCCTCTGTCTGGACGAATCTCTTCCCAGCTGCCCAGTGTATGTGCCGCTCTGTTTTTATCCTTGCCCAGCATGTCCTACCATTTGGTAGGCAGAGAGGGTGTCTTTACTTGTTCTTTGGGATTTCCCACAATCAGTAGTCTGGGCTGAGCGAATAGTAGTTTTTGAGGAAATGGTATATAAATATAAGGAAGTACAGTCATTTGATGTTCGGGCCAAGTAATTTCCATAGTTGCTGCCTGACGGAGGACAGTGTGTGGTATTTCTCAAAAGCTATCCTCAGAACTGCTGCTCCTGAAGTTGTGGCATGGTGACATAGCACTGGAACTAACGAGAGAAAGGATCCTGTTCATTGCAGACTGGATTTGGGGGGCCATTCTGCCACGCAGACCTGCTCTCGCATTAGGACTTCGATATATCCTTTTTGGGTTGAAATTTTCCTTTCCTAAAGCGCTTCTGCCTTGCTGAGGAACCATGCTTAAGGTGACCCAATAAGAAAAAGGAAAGCTGTAACCTGATCTTGGTCCTTTTGACTCCAAGTTTGATTCCTTTCTGTTCTACGTTATGCAGCTTTTCAGTGGAGTACTTAAGAAAACACATCATTTTGAGCATTTTGCAGGTAAAGAAATGGAAATCATAGTGACTTACTATAGCTTCTGCATTTGACAGTCCTTTGGGAATCAGTTTAGCTGTACGTAGTAAGAGATTTTTAAAACTTACAGGTTTTGACTTGGGAGCATTCCTCCTTAAGAATCTATGTAAAGAGAGGGGTGCCTGGTGGCTCAATTGATTAGGTGTCCGATTCTTGATTTAGGCTCAGGTCGTGATCGATCTCACGGTTAGTGATTTTGAGCCCTGTGTTGGGCTCTGTGCAGATAGTACGGAGCCTGCTTGGGATTCTCTCTTTCCCTCCCTCTCTCTGCCCCTCTCCCACTTGTGCTCTTGTGTGCTCTCTTTCTCTCTCTCTCAAAATAAATAAATAAACTTAAAAAATATTTAAAAAGGGGGCACCTGGGTGGTTCAGTCGGTGAAGCGTCCGACTTCAGCTCAGGTCATGATCTCACGGTTCGTGAGTTCGAGCCCCACGTCGGGCTCTGCGCTGACAGCTCAGAGCCTGGAACCTGCTTCAGATTCTGTGTCTCCCCCTCTCTCTGCCCCTCCCCTGCTCATGCTCTGTCTCTCTCTGTCTCTCAAAAATAAACAAACGTTAACAATTTTTTTTAATATTAAAAAAAGAATCTATCTTAAAGAGAGAATTAGAGGTATATGCAAATCTTTTTGAACAATAGCAAAAATCAGAACCAAACTAACATGTCAGCAACGGGGAACAGTTAGATAAATGTCGGTCTATGCTGTAGAAAACTATGCAATAGTTTAAACTTGTTTTTGGATAAGTTTCAGTAATATGGGAAAGTAATAAGTAGCAATCAGAAAGAATGAAAGATGTCAAACGCCGTAGTACAATCCCAGCTATGTCAACAAATTTAAAATAAAAGAATGGGATAAAATATGCGAAAGTTTTAAATTGGTCGTGTCTAGGTGGTGACATTTGGGGTGAGTTTTGTTTTTTCCTCATTGTTTCCTATAATTTTCAATTCAGTAAAGATGATTAAAATTTTTAGTTAAAGTAGAAAAGGAGGGGCACCTGGGTGGCTCAGTCGGTTGAGTGTCTGACTGTTGATTTCAGCTCAGGTCATGATTTTGTGGATTCAGTGGATTGAACCACAAGTTGGGCTCTGCTTTGACAGTGTGGAGCTTGCTTGGGGATTCTCTCTCACCCTCTCTCTCTGCCCCTCTGCTATTTGTTCTCTCTCTCTTTCTCTCAAATAAATAAACTCTAAAAAAAAGAAAAAAGAAGAATGGCCTCTCTAGGCTTAATAATTCAAAAGAATGGAAACTCAGGGAAGTCCCAGGGTTTAAGTGGCTTTTTTTTTTTTTTATATCAATGTTTGTTTATTTTTGAGAGAGAGAGAGAGAGAGAGAGACAGAGCATGAGTGGGGAAGGGGGCTGAGAGAGGGAGAGACACAGAATCTGAAGCAGGTTCCAGGCCCTGAGCTGTCAGCACAGGGCCCAGTGCGGGGCTTGAACTCAAAAACCATGAGATCTTGACCTGAGCTGAAGTCTGACGCTTCACCAGCTGAGCCACCCAGGCGCTCCAGGGTTTAAGTAGTTTTAATTCCAATTTTGAAAAGGAATGCTTGATCTCAAGTGATTTTTTTTTTTTATTTTTGCTTTTTCTCTTAGTCAAGGTATGATTTATGTGGTGCTAAAAGCAATATGGTTAATGAGATTTGTGTTCTAAGCATTGTTATTTATGAAGGGAGCATATATGATCAATGTGTATTTTACTATGTGTATCATCTAATTGTAAAAACTGGGCTTTGGAGCCCATCTCTGCCAGCTGCTTGCTTTGGAACTTTGGCCAGGTTATGTAGTCTGTTTCCTTATCCATAAGCTGGGATTGTGAGGGTTAGATGATACAGTGCCTGCAATAGTCTAGCCTAATTCTGACACATAGCAACCACTCAGATGATCTTGGAGCTGAGATGGTCAGTGATGACTGATATAACACTGAAGGAAGGCTTCTCCTCAATGTTTTTATATCTAGCATTTAGGAGAAGCAGTATTTAAAATAATAGTTCTTGGGGCACCTGGGTGGCTCAGTCGGTTAAGCGTCCGACTTCGGCTCAGGTCATGATCTCACGGTCCGTGGGTTCGAGCCCCGCATCGGGCTCTGTGCTGACAGCTCAGAGCCTGGAGCCTGCTTCAGATTCTGTGTCTCCCTCTCTCTCTGCCCCTCCCCTGTTCATGCTCTGTCTCTTTCTCTCTCTCTCTCTCTCTCTCTCTCTCTCAAAAATAAATAAATCTTAAAAAATTTTTTTAAATAATAGGTTTTTGTTTAACACAGTGTTAATACTCCAAAGATTGCATATTGCCAAAGTAGATGTTGTGCTCTACCTTTTATCCCTCTGAGGATGGACCTGTTCCATCCTTTCTCCAAGCTCGTGTAGGCACAAACACATACAAGATGACTGGCTTCGCTTTGGGTCTGCATGCCTTACTCTGCAGCTTTTCCAACAAGCTGGTAGTTACAGAATTTTTGACGGTTGTTGCTCTGAGTTCATAGCTAAAGATTGAGCTGATTTTTAATAACAGCATAATGCCCTAAATCATGTGGCTATGCCAGAGTGCATTCAAACGTAATTCCGTCATAGATATGCAGCTCGTTTTTAGGCCCCCACCCTCTACTACAGATGATGTTTACTGCCCCATCCTTATACGAGATCCTTAAGATCCATTGCTTTTAAAGTGGCATTGCTGAGTTAGAGTGTGCGTTAATTATAGTGCAGAGGGATTTGGGGTGATAAAAGCTGTAGAAGCGTTGTTGGTTCCTGGCTTCTCACCATCTAGTTGAAGGATAGATACGCATTTTCTTTTCCCAGCGATATTTTTGCTTATGTACCAAGATTTCGGCAGACAGGGTTTGTTTGCAGGGAGATTTGAAATCCTTAATATTCTGAAACATAGGTGTAAATCAAGAGAGCAAAGGGAGCCTCTTGAATTACGTTTACCCTGCGTAGCACTCGCCGTATTTATTAGATATGGCTTTGTGAGATATTGTACAAATTTAAGTCTCTCAGCTTTTAAGAACGAAGAGTCCGACCCGGGAACCGAAGCACTTGACGTTTTCGCTCCTGTTCCTTCCTCCGCCCACCCCCTACCGGGCTGCAGTCATCCCCTGCCCAGGGGGAGAGCCCTCCCCACGGGCAGCAGTGTCTCCAGAGGCCCCGGCTTACTCAGCGCTGATGCACGCCACTGAGCACATCTTCAGGTCTGAGGTCACTAACGGTAGCGGGAATGTTAGCATGCTAACAGTGTTTTTATGACAGCCGAGTGACCGTGCTGGCAACAGGTGCTTTTCTCTGTCATGTTACTGAGGGCTACTTAATGTACAGCACGAGTTTTTTCCAAGAACCCACTTGGGTTGTGTGTGGGGGTCTCATAGGCAGGGGACCGAGGGAAGAAAGGACAATTACGATGGGCTTCCTGCGCGTGTCTGTGCACGTGTGCTTGTCTGTTTATCGCGTGGGTGCCAGCCGGTAGCATGGGCATCGCTGTTTAGAAGCTTCGTTTTCTCCCATCAGTGATTGACAGTTGCTTACAGCGGTGGGGAGCATGCAACTCGGTAGCAGCCGACGCTGGCTCCTACCTGTTGCCATTCTTTCCCCCCTCTGATTCAGCTACTTGGCTCCGGGGAAGTGATTGCATCGTTAACGCTTCAGAACCCGCTGGGTTGTATTCCTGACTCACTGACTTGGTCCCAGTCTCTGGAGCCCACTGTGCATCCTGTCCGTGGTTCCCAGTCAGTGAGACCTAGGGGTCTTGTATTCATGCTTCGCCTCCTTATGATAAATAGCCTTAGCTTTTGAAATTCTACAAACGTTGGCTTGTTGGAAAGCGATTCATACACTTGCGAACGTTGGCAGTCTGTGTTTCCTTGGGCTTCCTGCAGTATTCAGTGAAACAGCAACAATAACAAGGACAGTGACTGCAAACATACAAATAGTGCTCACCATGTGCCAGACTCCGTGCCAGCCCTCGATATGTTACCAACGGGTGTAGTCCCGCAACGGCACCTGGTGGGTATCGTTACCACCCCCATAGTATAAATGCAGAAAGGGAGGCAGCCTCTGAGCTATGGTTATACAGCCTGTAAGTGGCTGATGCAGGGAAATCGCTCCACATCAGGGTGAGGCTCACTGATGGGGCCAGAGAGACCAAGGAACATGGCGACGTACCCAGGGAAGCTGGGCACTGGCTGCATAGACCCCCTTGAAGAGAGTTGGCAGAGATTGCGTGGCTGCTGCTTCTGTTTGGATAGGAAGTGACACGGGTGAGTCCTCCCATCCGAAAGTTCTGGACATGCAAGGGGAGTTGAGGGAATTCAGGCATGGACAGGAAGGAAATGGGAGAGGGAGGTGTGGAAAACTTTGCTAAGGGAGGTCACTTGTAACAGCCTTTCACAAAGAACCCCTCTCTTGGTCAGCTCTGTCCCCGTTAGGGTGCACATCCCAGAGGAGGGTGAATGAAGCAGGTTGGAGGTATGTTTACCTTCAGCGAATTTCTTTCGTTTTGAGGAGTGAGTCATATGAACAGGCTGGAAAACCTCTCCGGTTGCTCTTGTAACTGTGTTTTTCAAATTGGTTTTTGAAGAGCTTGTATTGATGTGCTGGGATTATCCCTCTCTGCTGCACACACTGGAACCGTAGAAGGAAAGTTGTCTAGGTAAGAGGCACTGGGTCGGGGGGAGGAGGTATGGGGTGCTGTGGCAGGGATAAGACCCTGATTCTGCTGCCATGCCGTCTGGATAGAACATCCTGGGACTGAAATTGAGTCACCGGCCTCAGGATCCATTTCTGCCGTATCTGGATCGAGTCCACTCGGGCTGAGCAAAGATAGACGGCAGATGGCATATTGAAGCCTTCCTTATAGAATGTGGTTATTTGCTGTTGTCATTGTTATTTTCATATCACCAGGTTGTTTCCTACCCCCTTTCTGGGTATTTTAACATGGTTCATTGAGTAAGAACGTGGGGTCAGGTGGTATCCTTAGTAACTGTGTGATCTTGGGCAAGGTCTTAACCTCTCCAGAGTTGGTGCTGTCGTCTGTAAAAATGGGGGCATTAGGAATCACCGTCTCATAAGACCATTGGAGATAATGCTCAGGAAAATGCCTCTGTCATCGTATCTGCTTTAAAAATGGAGGTGCTCGCTATTGCCTTCTTGGTGTTCCAACACTCACAGGACTCTCCCATTCTTCTTCCCGGCTATGATTAGCTGTGACATTCCAGGACGCACATCACTGTGGGTGTAGACACTGACACCAGAAAGAACTGGATTTGGAGAGTTGCAGATTCTACTGTCTCTCAAAGAAGGGTGGAGTCTCGTAGGACAAAGCATTCCTGGCGTGAATAGACAGAGAAAGCTCATCAGAGAAGTAAGCCAGAGTCAGGTGCTCTGATACAGTCGATTAAGCAGGTTGGGCAGGAGGAATCCCTTCCCCTCTGCCCATTGGTTGTTCTTTGTACTTTTATCCAGCCTGTCAACTTTCCCTGCAAAAAGAATTTTTATTGCCCTCTTTTAACAATGAAATGAGAAATGCTCACTCTCAATTTGATCTAGTTAAATGTAAGTTTTCTTTTGGAGGGGCAGGAGGGGTTATATGGAGGAAGAATTCCGACCCCCTTTTCTCTGTAACATAGCTCCACAGAGTGGAGGATTTTTGCCAGGTTGCTTTACGAAGTGCCATTTAAGAAAGACTTCTTTATTAGAGAAAGAAAGAAAGAAAGAAAGAAAGAAAGAAAGAAAGAAAGAAAGAAAGAAAGAAAGAAAGAAAGAAAGAAAGAAAGAGACAGAAAGAAAGAAAGAAAGAAGAAACAACTTTTTAATGTGGGAAATTTCAAGCGCATACAAAACCATAAGGAAAGGTATGAGCCTTGTCTGCCACCAACCGCAGCTGGCAACTACGTGGCCAATATTGCTTCATCCGGACCCCCGCAGTGTCCCCTTCCCATTATTATTTTTTTAAGTTTATTTATTTATTTTGAGAGAGACAGTGCAAGCGGGGGGCGGGTTCAGAAAGGGAGAAGGGGACCGAGGGTCCAAAGTGGGCTCTGTGCTGACAGCAGCGAGCCCAATGCGGGGCTTGAACTCACGAACCATGAGGTTATGACCTGAGCCGAAGTCAGATGCTTTACCCACTGAGCCGCTCAGACGCCCCCCCACACCCACCCCAGTCCTGTTATTTTTGAGTAAATTCCAGACAACATATTATTTTATCTATAAAATATTCAAGATGTGCTTTGAATGCCTTAAGAGTCTCAGTGAGGTCAATAATGAAAGCTTTCATGTTTTGAGATCCTTCCTGTGGGAAGATCACGTCCCTCTAGAGACCTCAGGGTGGTGATCCTCAAAGTGGGGGATGGGGTAATGATTTTTTTTCAGCGATTACCTGTGGGGGGCTTTTTCAAACTGCTGGTCCTCACAGACCGTTGCCCTCCCCCCCCAACAGTCAAAAATGCAGCCTTTGATTCTTCACCAAACTGCTTTGCTATGAGTGTTAGAGCAGGAATAAACAACAGAGAACCACTGCTTGGGGTGGGGGAGTTGGGATTCCAGGTAATAGAGGCTTTACCACTCAAGAACCACTTTTTTTTTTTTTTTTTTTTGGTTATTTTTAACCACTATGGATGGGAGTTTACAAGTTTACAAGTTACACTGTGTTTACAAGTATATTTCTTTACTGCCATCTTAAGCAAAATATGCTGGGTGTTATTCCGTCATCCATATTTACTACAGGGTACTTTCGATACTATCTTCCATGCTGTGGAATGCTTAATTTTATAGTCTGCCTCCCTCATTGCCTCTCTGTTCCCTGCCAGCATACTTTTCTTTATCTCCTTTCAGTCTGCTAAGGGCTAAGGAGCAAGGTATGTAAGGTATATAAAGTCAGAGTAAATGCACTGTGAGGGTGGTTTGTGTTTGTTTGTTTGTTTGTTTCCTGAGCAGACCATTAATAAGGATTTCGTGATATATGATTGCTCAGAGGATGTTTGCCTCCATTTCCTGGTTTTCGGAGACATTCTGCACACATGTAGTTGCTATGTAGCCATTTTTCGTGGAGGTGAGGTACCACTGTGATGGGGTCCTGTAGCAGGAATCTTTGTTCTGACTTGCAGTGCAGCTCCAGATTTGGACAAATTTCTCTCCATCCCACCACTGAATGTTTGAAGTTGAGTTAGCGGGAGGAAAAGGAAGAAATTCAGAAACGACATTCTGCATTTGTTTTTGTAGTTATTTAGCAACTAAAAGTTAGGGGCTTGTGTTGTAAACCTCGCACAAAATTTTGCTTGGCTTCGAATAATGCAATGTATGGATGTAATCTGGGTATTCTATAGCACTAACATTTATAGAAGGAACTAACTCTAATTTTCACCAAAACGAACTACCTTCCTCTCTGCTGGGGAGGGGCAAAGAGAGAGGGAGACACAAAATCTGAAGGTAATAGAGGCTTTACCACTCAAGAACCTATTACCTATTACCATGCTGTCTCTCTCTTCTTTAAGGGGGAATCGGAGAAAGCATTTCCCATTTTCCCATACTCTTTTTTCCCCATGCCCTTCTACCCCTTTTTAAAACTCTCCTCAGAAAAATGACATAGTACTTTTTAAAACTGAGCTGTGCCTCATGCGTGTTTATACACAGGATGGACTCATTGCATCATTTTTTCCTTTCTCACACCCAGACCAGGGTTACATAGTTCTGTGAGGTGTGCTTGGGAGTTGTAGTAATATGGAATGCTGGAAAAATGCCAGAGACTGTTAGTAAATATAGAATGCAGTGGAACAGCAGTTAGCTTATGTTCGTGATTTCAGAACTTATGTTCAGATTTCAGAAGTAAGCGTACATAATATAACATGGGAAATAAAAAGATGACCGCGTTTAAGATTTGGATTTTAATTCCTGTCTTTTCCCTAAAGAAATTTAGTACAGGTAATTTAGTAAAGGGGATTAAGCTGTCTTTGGTTGATATTATGAAAGGTCTCTCCACTTCTTACTCATCATATTTAAAATTTATTAGATCAGCCGACTGACTTTTCTATGAGAAAGCTGGCTTTGCTCTGTGTTTTACATTTGGCAGGTGTTTTGTTGATATGTTTAGGGGGAAAAAAGAAAGTACAAGGTGCTGGAAATCCACAGCTGATTGTTAGAAGATGGAAACTTACATATTAGATCTTCTTAGGAAGCTGATCGGTCAGGAATGAGTTTTAGAAGTGACTTTGAAGCTTTTCTGTATGTCCTGTCCTCTTCTGCCGTAACTTATTCTATGAAAGGCCCTTAAAGTGTGTTTACAGAGCAAATATCCCTACAAATTGCTTTCGGCAATCGTGGGCACACTGGGATTCTTTATCACATCAAGAATTCCCTTGTTGTTTTGGCAAAGAACTTCATGGGATGTAGCATCTCTCTGGTCTTTGAGACCACGCCGTCTAAGACACATCAAGGGCTGGAAAAGACAGGCTTGGGTGGGAATGTTCTTATAGAAGTGTGGGTTCAATTTTTTACCCCTAAAGAGCACCAGCGAGCTGAATAACTTCTCATCCCTCTTCTCTGCACTTTTTAGCCTCTCTCACACCCTCACAAGTCAGATCTGTCTAAGGCTCCAAATTCCTTAGGTGCCACTGAGGTCACCTGGAGGCCCCTGCCCTACCTTGGCCTCAAAAACTCAACCCTTTCAGAACTCATTCTTTCTTTCATCATAACGACAAATATTTATTTAGCGCCCTGCCACATCCAAAGGCGACTACAAATCTAAACCTGACATAGCTCTCTCCCTTCAAAATTCTTGTGGTGGGGACGCCTGGGTGGCTCAGTCGGTTAAACATCCTACTTCGGCTCAGGTCATGATCTCACGGTTCGTGGGTTCGAGCCCCGCATCAGACCCTGTGCTGACACCTTAGAGCCTGGAGCTGCTTCAGATTTTGTGTCTCCCTCTCTCTTTGCCCCTCCCTGACTCGTGCTGTCTCTCTCTCTCAACAATTAATAGATGTTAAAAAAAAGAAAAAAAGATTCTTGTTGGGGAGCTAAGACACACACGGGAGTTTCTCTGGGGTGAGGGAGACTGTGCTATGCCATCAGCTGTAGAGATACAGCCATTTGGATTCTAAGACCCACAGCAATTGGGAATCAATTTCCACTGAAAAAAAGAACAGCTGCTTCACACCAGACACTGTAAGCATGTTATTGACTAAGATAAGGAAAAGGCCGCAACCTTCTTACCCACTTAGGATGGGCTCTGGATGGGAGCGTTTCTTCTAATGATTGGCTCCTTTCTGCTCTAGGTGACAGTACACTGGGGATGACAAGGTGGAGTGCTGGGACAATGCACGGTTCTACCCTTGGACTTGTCATCGCTTTGCATTCAACTCTGTGTTCTCTGCTTTGCCTGTTTTTTTGTTTTTAAGACTTTAGGTGGTCACGTACTCCGGTCCTTTCCACGGCTGTTTTGCTATCCTTTGAGCAAACTGGGCTTACTGTATGAGGGGGAAGAGGAAGGGGACCTTTATAGCCACTGAGTGCTCCACAGAAGCATTTTCTCATTTACTTCTCACAGATGGGCAGGGTGGGTATTATCTTCACAGATGAGTAAACTGAGGCAGGGAAAGGTTAAGTTGCTGGGTGTGCACTTAGGCCAGTTCCTGCAGGAAGATGTGCACATGTTCCCTTCCCTGAGCTAACTTTGGTTCTTAGAGAGGACCTTCTGTGCCCCTGACTTCACTCCTTCTGTCACATGGGTGTCCTTCCTTTCGGGGGAGCCTTTAACATGCACTTCCAATCCCTTCACACAAAGACCCACCAAGCTGGAGAGGTCAGAGTTGTTGGTACTTTCCTTGTCCTTTTTTTTTTTTTCCACATTTGCTTCTTTTTTTTTTTTTTTTAATTTTTTTTTTTAACGTTTATTTATTTTATTTTTGAGACAGAGAGAGACAAAGCATGAACGGGGGAGGGTCAGAGAGAGGGAGACACAGAATCTGAAACAGGCTCCAGGCTCCGAGCTGTCAGCACAGAGCCCGACGCGGAGCTCGAACTCACGGACTGCGAGATCATGACCTGAGCTGAAGTCAGCCGCTTAACCGACTGAGCCACCCAGGTGCCCCGCTTCTTTTTTTTTTTAATGTTTATTTGAGAGAGAGACAGTAAGTAGGAGAGGGACAGAGAGAGGGAGAGAGAGAGAGAATCCCAAGCAGGCTCTGCACTGTCAGCGCAGAGCCCGATGTGGGGCTCAGTCCCATGAACCATGAGATCCTGGCCTGAGCTGAAATCAAGAGTCAGACACCCAACCGACTGAGCCACCCAGGCCACCCTTCACATTTGCTTCTTACTCCCAGTGACTCTCGTCACTAAAGGGCTGGGGTCTAACTCTTTTATCCGATGCTACTTTTCTCACTAAGCTACATCTGTGAAAAAGAGGATCAGCAGATGATGTTTGGAAATTAGAATAAGATGCTGTTTGTCTTGAAAAAAAAAAAACAAAACATCGTGAGTCAGCACTATCGGCTTTACTATCTGTACTAACCAAGAAAAGAGTCTGTTTCCTTAAACTTCCATGAATGGAAGCAACATTTGCAGCTTGCTCTTATTTACTTGATATGTTCTTGAAGAGGGGACAAATAAAACTCATCCTTTAAGTGACTTCAGTTTTTAAAAGAGTTTTCCATTAAACAAAACCAAATCTTATGGCAAATAGAATTGACGATCCCCTAGTTTGAGCTCTTTTGGAAATCCAGTATCATCAGGAAAATCTACAGTTTCATAAGCATGTGACCTTTTTATGAGAATTTGGCATTTTGTTCTAGGTTTTACAATGTTCATGTGATGAAGTGAATATGCTGTGGCCCCTGAGAGCCACACAGGGAAAGTCGTCGGAGTCCCAGAGAGGACTTGTTTGTGATAGACCTTCACATCCAGTTTCCCATCTGGTAACATATCTTTTTTTTTTTTAATGTTTATTTATTTTTGAGAGAGAGACATGGTGTGAGTGGGGGAGGGGCAGAGAGAGGGGGAGACACAGAATCCGAAGCAGCCTCCAGGCTCTGAGCTGTCAGCACAGAGCCCGACTCGGGGCTCAAACTCACAAACCTCGAGATCATTAAGCTGAAGTCTGGCACTTGATCCACTGAGCCACCCAGGTGCTCCTGTCTGGTGGCATATCTTAATCCTCCCTCTCTCTGTCTATCAAGGGCAAAGCAGAGGAAGGAGGCTTAAAACCCAGATGGTGCTGGGTCACGTGTATTGTAGAACTGTGTGCCTTTGTAAATAGTTAGGAGATGGACTCATGATAACAAGTGCTATGGATTCTTTGAGAGCTTAAACATGGCGGTTAGGGGGGGCCTGGGTGGCTCAGTGAAGGGTTAGACTCTTGATTTCCACTCAGGTCATGATCTCACGGTTCAAGGGATAGAGCCCAGAGTGGAGCCTGCTTGGACTGTCTGTCTCTCTCTCTCTCTCTCTCTCTCTCTCTCTCTCTCTCTCTCTCTGCCTCTCCCCTGCACATGTGCATGTGTGTTCTCTCTCAAAATAAATAAACATTTTTAAAAACACGGCAGATAATTCATAGACTATCAAAATGTTAAAACTGAAAGGGACTAAGAGATCATCTCCTCTAACCCTATTCTTACAGATTAGTGTCACACAGATGGTTTACCTGGAATCATTTAGGTGTGACCCATCCTACAGGTAAGGGGTGTCTTAAATGAGCGCCTGGCAATTCTTTCCAGAAGCACAACCCTCCAACCACACGAGTTCTGGGCAGAAATGCCATGAACTTTTAATTTAGGTGAAAGATGTGGGTGTTAAAGACGGAGAAAACATGTCTCTAGTTCTGGAAGAGTTTAGAGTCAGCCTTGCTAATACTATTAACACAAGTTTGATTGCTATGTTACAATAGGCAGAAATGATGTGGGAGTTCAGACAAAGAAAGGGAGGGATTAGAGAAGTCCATAGAAAGAGCCAGCTGCATTTTCACCCGAGCTGTAAGGACTATGTTTAGTACCGGTATTGAGGGTTGCCTTTTGTTTTGTTTTTTTTTGTTGTTGTTCCATTGATTACGAACATTTTTAGGTATACAGAAAAGCTGAAAGAACAGTGCAGTGAATATCTGTATGCCCACCATCCAGATTTAACAACTATTAATGTTTTGTCATATTTGTTCGACTCTGAATCTGTGTATGTATGCATTGGGTTTTTAGCCATTTGTAAGTAAATTATAGATATTATGACATTTTTACCCCTAGATATACCCACTGCCATCTCCTAAAGCATTCCGTTTACACAAGCACAATTCTACTATCAGTAACAGAAGAGGGGCACCTGGGCGGCTCCATCGATTGAGCATCCGACTCTTGATTTCATCTCAGGTCATGATCTCAAGGTGGTGGGATCAAGCCCTGTGTTGGGCTCTGCACTGAGAGCATAGAGCCTACTTGAGGTTCCGTCTCTCCCTCTCTCTCTCCTCTTCTCCACTACTTGTGCACTCCCTGTCTCTAAAATAAACAAACAAACAAAAAAAACCCAAGAAATTTATTATTAATCCATCAATATCATCTCATTTCTGTTCCCTATTTCAAATTTCCCTAATTGCCTCATGTCTTTTATAGGTATCTTTTTAACCCTGGATTTGATTGAAGTTCACATATTGCATTTTGTTTTTATAAGTCCTACATCTCTTTTACTCCAGAGCACCACACCCCCCTCCGGCACCCCCCCCCCCCCCATTCTATATTTTATGTCATGACATTGACTTTTCAGACCAATTTTCTTACAACTTTTTTGTGGATACCTTACCTAGCAAGTTTCTTGCAAATTGAAGACTTAAATAGCTTAAAAAATCAGTATTTTCTAGGAGATACACTGCCAGATTGGCAGATGTTGCTTCTGACATACCATTTTTAGTAGCTAATCCATTTTAAGCTAATTTTTATTTGCAAAAGTAATCTAAGGTGATTGTAAAACGTTATAACACTTTAGAAATGTATAAAATACAGAGTGAGAGTTCTGTGTAATGTCACCTCTATGTGGCCCTAATGGTTAATTGTTTTAGGGAATTTACGTTCTTTCCCAGTACTTCATGTGTTTTTGTTTATTATAAAAACTTATAATAAAGTTTTGGTGTGCAGTGTACTTTTTATTTCACTAACTGTGTGTTCTGGACGGCGTCCTATGGAATATATAGCAGGGATTGTTTTTAATAGTGGCTGGGATAAAGGTGTACCCGGCCGGCCACATTCTTTCATAGGTGTTTAAGGTGAGGCACACCCAGATGTAAAGCGCCTAGCCCAGGATTAGAAGTGTGGCTTATGGCCACGGAGCAAATATTTCTTCTGTTTGAGGCTCCCTGGTTAATATACGAGTTGAATCTTGGTGTCTTCTGCCTTGTTCTTCAACAAGGTGAGGGAATGTATAGTAGTCAACTCTTCAGGGTTCTGTATTTGAATTCTGACTTCTTTTTTTGCTTTTTGGGGTGGGTCCCTGTGTAGTCTTTTCTGCAGATATCAGGAGATCATCAGGTTGGTCTACCTTAGAGGTAAACATGACAGTCTGCCAACACAAAGTGATTTAGAAATGTTAATAGGTTTTACCAAGCCACAGTCTCTAGCATGTGTATTTTAAGCCATCATAAAACATACCTGTCATGCTAAGGAATGTGCCAGAGGGCAGGCATCAAAGACCGGCCGAGGGAGTCTGGGGAGTATGTTTTGCTCTGTTGTAGGGTTGTGCCCTGACAACCTCTGTGAGGCCTGGGGTACTGACAGGGAGTGGTTTCTAAATACTAAAGCCATTTTATTTATTAATTCAGGAATGCCTGTAAATAGTTACTCATATTTGCCCCTCTAAGTGTCAGGGGGCTCCGAGGTAGTTCTTTGGATGAAAGGTGTGAAGTCAGGCTGGATCTGCTTGACTTAGGGAATGGAGTTAACACAACAATCACATGAGCAAGAGATAGTCTTTTGGGCTTAATGGAGAAGAGAAAGGTGAACAGAGAGGTTGTCTGAACATTTCTGGCTTCTTTGGAAGATAACGATGAAGAAACTCCCAGTGAGAGTGGAACAGTAAAGCCACTTCTGCTGTTGTTTTCTTCTTGTGTTCTCCATGGCAGTGTCATCCCTTGAATTTGGTGGGACGTCAGGGTGTAAGTACATCTCACTATTAGTTAAGTAAATTATCTTTAATTTGGTGGCAAGGTTTTTGCGTCAAGCATTTTGTAAAAGAACAAAATGACGGTAGGGCAGTTCCCCACATCTAACTGCCTGTTTGGTGAAGAAGAGCACAGAGTTGTGATAATAAATGCATTAGATTCACATATTTAAAACTTCTTCAAATGTAGAAAGTTGCTGACTTCCATTAAATGTGCATTCTCAGGGCGCCTGGGTGGCTCAGTCGGTTAAGCATCCAACTTCAGCTCAGGTCACGATCTCGAGGTCCGTGAGTTCGAGCCCCTCGTCGGGCTCTGGGCTGATGGCTCAGAGCCTGGAGCCTGCTTCCGATTCTGTGTCTCCCTCTCTCTCTGCCCCTCCCCTGTTCATGCTCTGTCTCTCTCTGTCCCAAAAATAAATAAACGTTAAAAAAAAATTAAAAAAAATATATTTAATAAATGTGCATTCTCTTCATTTTCTATCATCCATTCTAAGTGTATAAAGTAAATAACAAAATAAATATTAAGATAAAAATAAAGGTAAATAGTGTTAAGGTAAAGAAGGAGGCAGTGTTGCAAAGAGGGAGAAGGAACAAGATAAGATTCTAAGTTCAGGATCAGCCAGTCACGTAAATCATCGAGCCTCACTTCTTTCCCCTGTAAAAGGGGGGGATCAGAAAGCCTACCCCATCAGGCTGTTAATGAGGTTGAAATTAGAGGATCTATTTAGAAGTTACACAGTGTTCCAATTCCACCGCTACTGCTTTCTTGAGTGGACAGGATGGTCCAGTGAAAAAAGCATGGGAATTCAAGGCCCATAGACGTTGGTTTGAATTCTGACGTTGCCATTCACCTTGTGCGTCTTTAGGTGAGGTCTTCTCATCTCTCTGATCC
Organism: Neofelis nebulosa; assembly: GCF_028018385.1. Classification (NCBI taxonomy): domain Eukaryota; kingdom Metazoa; phylum Chordata; class Mammalia; order Carnivora; family Felidae; genus Neofelis; species Neofelis nebulosa. The sequence continues at coordinate 35,611,881 of NC_080796.1, forward strand.
TCCGCGTCCTCCGCTGTCGAACGGATTTCATCAGCTCCCTCTTGTAAGATCAGGTAGACCTCATGGGCTCCACCAAGAGGCTTGAGGGCTGCAGAGCTTGCTGGTTCTCGAACGTGGACGTCCATCCGGCCGGGGGCGTGTGCTCGCGTGTGCGGATCGTACGCCGCGGCATCCGCAGCCTCCCTTGCAGCCAATGACCTTGCTGCTTCTCTGTTCGCAGCGATCCTCTGCAGCGCCGCACCGGGCATGGACACCTTTCTCGGCGTCTGGAGGAGCACGTGCGGTAGTGTCATCACCCAGACACGAAGCTGCTAAGGCCATCTCAGGGGCGTGGGCGCCGGGATAGGAAGGCGGCGTCCGAGGGCCACGCAGCCATGCCTTTCGGCCTGAAGCTCCGTCGGACACGGCGCTACAACGTCCTGAGCAAGAACTGCTTTGTCACACGGATCCGCCTGCTGGACAGCAATGTGATTGAGTGCACGCTGTCGGTGGAGAGCACCGGGCAGGAGTGCCTGGAGGCCGTGGCCCAGAGGCTAGAGTTGCGAGAGGTAACAGCGGGTGTGGGCCGGCATCTGAGCCAGAACTCACTCAAGGGACTGGCCACCTGTCTCTTGGCACCGCTGTGCTTTGCAGTCCCAGCCTCCTGTTTAAGAGGATCCTGTTGTCCTTGGCATAGGCTTGATCTCACAGCGTCAGTGGATCAGGAGGCCTGCTCCAATGCCGTGACAAGCAGGACCCCGCCTGGGGTGGCGGCTTCCCTTTTGTTACCTTCTATGAGGAGGTTGGGCGGGGGGGGGGGGGGCCTGTGTCAAGTCCAAAGTCATTGTCTCTCTTTACAGCCGTGGAGCAGGTTGGCATTCCAGCTGAACATCTAGGAGAAGACGCCCACAGAGGGGATGGATGCAGCTGCTTTTAGTTTTTGTTTGTTTCTATATTTTCCTCTTCAAAGAGGGGAAAAAATTGAAAAAGTATTTAAAGTGAGCATGACCAGCGAGGCTTTTTGTGGGCACATATAAAATGGGCATTTTGTTTCAGGATTCCTCATGACCCTCGTTTTCTTTCTGCTGTCTGTGAGCGTTTTAAGTCTTTTTATTTATTAAAAAATTTTTTCTTTTAATGTTTATTTATTTTTGAGAGAGAGAGAGACAGAACGCAAGCAGGGGAGGGTAGAGGAAGAGGGAGACACAGAATCCCAAGCAGACTCCAGGCTAGGCTCTGAGCTGTCAGCACAGGGCCCAACATGGGGCTTGAACTCCCAAACGGTGAGATCATGACCTGAACCGAAGTTGGACGCCCAATCGACAGAGCCACCCAGGCATTCCTAGACTTCTTTGGGCTTAAACAAAGCCAGGGTTGACCATGAAGGCAGTCATGTTATCACTCTTTAAAAGGAACTCTCCTAGGGCAGTATGTCCTTTATAAGAAGCAAGCCCTTAGTCTTCCAGTCTTAATTCTTTGGTGAGAACCCTGCACACGCATATGCGTCCTGAGAGCCCCGGGGCAGAGTGGCCAGTGGGTCAGGTGGTATAATTCAGTGGTTGCCAGCACAGAAGGGACTGCAAGCCCCTGAGATTTGAGGAGCAGAAAAAGCTCTGTGGTTGTCCTGGGCCCTGTGACCACATTGCCCATTACCTCAGGGTGCTGGTTTGGGAGGTGGTGCCTTCTGGAGGTGATGGTGTTTGATGTCTTCCACACCCCTCATGAACCACCTTCTTCCGTATGCACAAAGGAATTGGGGTCGGGGAAGTTCTTCTCCCCTTGGCATCCTCCACAGGCCAACTGTTGTATTCTTGGGGACAGTTTCACCTGAGTCCTTCTGTCTCCTGCCGGTCTTCGTGTTTATACTTCGGTTTCTGTGATCAGAGCTTCCTTTGAAGTTTCTTTTCCTGTATAGGGAGACTTTCCTGTCACACAGCTACATGTGGCTTGGTAGCTGACCCAGCAAAATAAACATGGAAAAGGTTCTGCCTTTGCCCGTTGAGAGCCGGTTCCTTTTGGCTTATGAGTAGCACATTGGGGTATACATATTTAAAAATATGCGTGTGCATGGGCATAAAGGAAAAACCTTAATACTGGAGGTTGGTTGGTTAGAAGACTGGTGTAAATTTCTTGTGAAAATGTTCGTTCTAGATCGTTTACAAAAGATACGCACTGGTTCCACTTTTGAGTATTCTCTGTAACTCACGGTGGAGTAATTAATCTTTGCATATACTGGGAGACAGTAGGGCACGTGCTGAAGGAGTTATAGGCTCGGCCTTTGGCCTCCTGGACTTGGGTTCAAATTATAGTTGTGTCATTTGTTAGGTGTCCTTGGAAAAGTTACCGTGCTTCTCTGGGCATCGGTTTTCTCACCAATAAAGTGGAAATAATGATAACCTTACTTATCTTATGGGACTGTTGTAAATATTAAAAGAGATACAGTATGGAAAATGCATAGTGCTGCATCTAATATTGACAACTGTCCCAATCTGAGAGTCTTAAAAATTTTTCATTGAAGAGAATCTTGAGCAACTGCAATGTGCCAGGCACTGTGTTAGGACTTGATGAGGGAAGGTAAATAAGGTGTAATTTTGTTTTCAAGATATGCACGGGTGAGTAGGGGACTCCAGCATTTACATAAGCAGTTAAGGCTGAATGCGATCTAGGGGCGCCTGGGTGGCTCAGTCGGTTAAGCACCCGACTCTCGGTCTTGGCTCAGGTCATGATCCCACGGTTCATGAGTTTGAACCCCTCATCAGGCTCTGCGCTGACGGTGTGGAGCCTGCTCAGGATTCTCTTTCTCTCTCTGCCCCTCCCCACTGTCTCTCTTTCTCTCTCTCAGTAAATGAATAAACTTAAAAAAACAACAACACAAGATTAAATGCAATCCATGCTAAAATGCAATGCAGGTGCAGGCCGGAAAGGCAGTAGCTCTTCTTAGACTTGTGCAGTACACAGTCTGTGCTGCTGACCACTGCGGCCTCGGGAGGGGAGAGGAAGTTTCAGTGAAGGATGAACAGAGCCGTCACTCTCTGAACGGGGACTTGAAGGATGCACAGGACTTCAGCAGGTGGAAAAGAAAGCAAGGCCATCCAGGGCTAGGGGAACTGGAGTCTTGAAGATCCAAGTATGCAAAAGCAGGTGCCATTCTTGGGGGCCAAGAAGGCATCTATCTCTGTGAATCCCCAGGCAGAGTCTAAGGTGCATGCGGAGGCGGGTCTGGAGATGTGGACGGTAATAATTACTCTCAGCAGAGTATTGCTTCTCTCAGTGAGAGGGCAAAGGTCAGACCCAGATTAGCCCACAACTGTGTTGTCACAAAAGACAAAGCAGTGAAGTCTAGATTCTGCTGTCACGTGTCTGTTGCAGTGTGATTGATCTTCTAATGCGAAGGTGGGGTTGACATTTAATGCTGGCTTTATTTTGACATGCTCTAAATGGGTGCATTCACATTAGAGCAAATCACTTTCTTTTTTTTTTTTTTGATTGTATGCTTTTGTTCTGTGACAGATGACATGGAAGGTATGGCCTTTTGTGAAACAATGCTATAGCTACTTTCAAACGAGAGGATGAGATCACGCAACCTCCTACTTTGTTCTTCATTTGCACACACACACCTGGAGGAGGAGTGCATTCTTTCCCCAGAAGCAGGAGGAGGAGGGGATGGACACAGGGTCTGCTCTACTCGCTTGACTTTCTTTTTGTATTTGGGTCATTTTCCAAGTAGAGTTGATGGAGCTTGAGAGGAGAAAGTGGAAATCTATCTAAAATACAACAGAATGTTGGGTCTTTATTAAGGCTTGGAACTCAGATCTGGTGGGTATTTGGCTTTGCTGTTGGAAGGATTCTGTAGTTGGGGTGCCTGGGTGGCTCAGTCAGTTAAGTGTCCAACCTTGGCTCAGGTCATGATCTCACAGTCTGTGGGTTCGAGCCCCACATCAGGCTCTGTGCTGACAGCTCAGACCCTGGAGCTTCTTCAGATTCTGTGTCTCCCTCTCTCTCTGCCCCTCTCCTGCTTGTGCTTTGTCTTTCTCTATCTCTCAAGAATAAACATTGGGAGGCCTGGGTGACTCAGTCAGTTAAGCGTCTGACTTGTGCTCAGATCATGATCTTATGGTTCATGGGTTCAAGCCCCACGTTGGGCTCTTATGCTGACAGCTTAGAGCCTGGAGCCTGCTTTGAATTCTGTGTCTCCCTCCGTCTGTCACCCTCCCCTGTTTGCACTTGTCTCTCTCTCAAAAATAAATAAACATTAAAAAAAATTTTAAAAAGAATAATTAAACATTAAAAACAAAAATTTAGAAGTATTCTGTAGATGTATCCTAGACATTTTAAGAGCTTTATCTTAGGAAAAGAAAATTAACTTTGATTTAATTCTTGATCTACATTAATTATAATTTGTGTTTTGCCACTTCATTTAGTCATTTTAAAAATGGATTTTATTATTTTTTTTTTTTCAACGTTTTTTTTTTAATTTATTTTTGGGACAGAGAGAGACAGAGCATGAACGGGGGAGGGGCAGAGAGAGAGGGAGACACAGAATCGGAAACAGGCTCCAGGCTCCGAGCCATCAGCCCAGAGCCTGACGCGGGGCTCGAACCCACAGACCGCGAGATCGTGACCTGGCTGAAGTCGGACGCTCAACCGACTGCGCCATCCAGGCGCCCCTGGATTTTATTTTTTAAAGCTGTTTTAGCTCCATGGCAAAACCGAGTGGAACACAGTGGAACATACCTCCTGCACCCCCCCCCCCCAACCACTCCTATCCCCTCCCCCACGCCAGAGTGGAACATGTGTTCCAGGCGATGAGCCCACATTAACACATCATCATCACCCTGATCCATCGTTTACATTAGGGTTCACTCTTGGTGGTGTTCATTGTGTGGGTTTTGACAAATGTATAATGACATGTGTCCATATGGTAGACTTTATGAGGCTCACATCTGGTTTTGAATGTATCGATGTGCTGCCATTTCAAATGGCATTTAGAGGACCCAGACCTGGTTCGTAGGGTCAGCAAATACAATCAAGCCCCAAGGGAAGCTGAACATGAGAGGGTCCCCGATCCCAGAAACCCTAGAGCTTAGAGAATAGGACAAACAAGAAACAAAGCAAAGGGAACAGTCCGTGCTGAGGTACAGAAACAGGAAAGCACGTGGAATTTTCAGGGAAGGGCAGAGTTCATTTTGCACTGATCTGTTTGTGTGTGTGTGTGTGTGTGTGTGTGTGTGTGTGTGTGTGTCGAGGGGTGGGTGGAGAGGTCATGGCAGGGAGGGTAGGAGTGTAGAAAGGCAGGCAGGAGACTGCTTTTGAAGGGTTTGATGTATCTAGCCAGGGAGTTTTAACTGGATCCTGTAGGACATTGTGTCTAAAATGTGTCACAAGAATAATTAAAATAAATCTCCAACTTTTAATGTCACATACTGTGCTGAGTGCCCTCCCCATATCAGTTCATCTGATTCTCATTTCAACTCTGTGTGGTGGCTTCTCTGGCCGTCTCCATGTTACAGACGGGGCCATCACAGCACAGGATGACCTTCTGGCCGTGACTGGGCTTGTCCTCAACCCCAGGCAGGCTGCCTCCACTGTTCGAATTCCTGGGCATGTGTAGTGGCAGAAAAGAAGGGTAGTAAAATGCTTTGGGAAACACCTCCATAAATGCTATTTTTTTTAAAAACACTCAGTGTTTCACAATTATTTTAGCCTTCTGTAAAATCCTCTTTGAATTGTTTGGGGAATAAAATGCTGCCGTGAGATGGGGAGACATCTAAGGACTTCAAGGCAGAGTGTGACTGACATGAACACCTTGCATTTTCGGAAAAGAACCAAACAGCAGAAAGAGAATGAGGATTGGGGTGACAGGAAGGACAGAGATGCTAGCTGGGTGAACTTAATAACCTGGCTACGGGAAATAAAATGAACTCCTTAGGAAAAAATTTTTTTAATTATTTTAAGTTCAGAAAAAAAATTGGGTATGAATTTCTGGCAAGGAACTTTTATTAAGGGAAAGACATAAGATGACAAGGCTCAGAAAATTGGAATTCTGATAATATAGTTAAAACACGTTTGGATTAATGGATGTCACCCATTTCTCCAAATGAGATGTTAGGTGGAACTTAAGTGGAAAAAACGGAGCTGTGATGTTTGCAGAGGGGATGGTTATCTGGAACCCTGGCTCCTTGTGCCCTTCCTACCTTCCAATACAGTTTGAGAATCACTGACCTGGGATAAGATAGGAGTAGTTAAAATAATGTGTCTTATGACTAATTCTCACATTTTAAAAATAATTGCACAGAGAAGCAGCAGGTTTCATGGCTGTGAGAACTGCCTGACTTTGAGTCCTGCCTCTGCTGCTTATCACCAGTGTAATCCTGGATAGTTATGGAACTGCTCTGTGCCTCAGTTTCCTCATCTGTAAATGGAGATGGTAAAGTAGCAACCTCCATGAGTTGTTGGAAGGGTTAAAAGAGTTTTGTCAGTTGTTAGTATTACAGAGCCTGGCACTTGGAGGCACTCAATATGGCAGTCTTCTCACCACATGGGCTGTCTGGACTGTGACACAACCCTTCCAAAGATGGGGCTCTGACCCTTTTATAAATCTGTTGGTTTCATTTTTAGATGGCTTGAATTATTAGAAGCCGTGATCATACATTGAGCCAAAACTCTTTCAATTCCTTGCATAGTTATTAAGATTGTATAGTCCACTAGGATAGCCACTGGCCACATGTGTCCATCGAATACTTGAAGTGTGGCTAGTTTGAACTGAGATGTGCGGTAAGTATGAAAATACACATCGGATTTTGAAGATCTAGTATGAAAAAAAAGTTAAACTATCTCACATTTTTATATTAGTTACATGTTGGAAGCCTACTGTTTTGAATACACTATTTTAAATGAAATTTAAAATTAATTTCATTTCTCTGCACTTTTTAAATGTAGCTGTTAGAAAATTTAAAGTTGAAGATGTGGCTTACATTATATTTCTACTAAACAGTGCTAAGAGCGGCAAGGAGGCCATGTTAATAGTAATAATGACTATCAAGAATTTTATTGGAATATAAAGGATTCTAATAAAATGTAGAAATCTGCTAGAATTATTTTCTTGAGGGATACTCCTGACTCTGCTTTTATTTATTTATTTTAAAAAAAAAATTTTTTTTTTTCAACGTTTTTTATTTATTTTTGGGACAGAGAGACAGAGCATGAACGGGGGAGGGGCAGAGAGAGAGGGAGACACAGAATCCGAAACAGGCTCCAGGCTCCGAGCCATCCGCCCAGATGCCTGACGCGGGGCTCGAACTCACGGACCGCGAGATCGTGACCTGGCTGAAGTCGGACGCTTAACCGACTGCGCCACCCAGGCGCCCCCTGACTCTGCTTTTAATTAGAGAATCATAAGTGGAGGAAGAATAAGTAATTTCACAAAGGTACCTTCATAGTTAAACTCTATTCAAGACAGAGAATCTATTCTTGAGAATGCTGAATTTGATAACTCTTGGACCTCCCTTAAGACTAGACTGACAGCTCTGGTTTTTAAAGGAGCCTAAAAAAGAATCCCTGATCATTTCATAGGGTGGGTGATTGTCCTCAGATTTATCCCCTTGTTCTTTTGCAAATTTATATTTGCGTTTGAACTCAAAGGTGATTTATGCCAAGCTGTGGGCCACAGTAGGAATGACCCACATTTTGCTATTCTCATAACAGCTAGAGTTTATAAAGATACTGAATCTTGACTAGCTTAAGTGAACTTACATTAAGGATATATGTATGGTCTGATTTTATGCTAATCTTTTGGGCATTGGTAACAACATAATGTGCAATTATAAGAGTATTCGGTTAAATGGAATACTTCATTTCCTGGCCCTGTTGATAATAGTGGAAATTGCTGTGTTTTGGAGCCTGCTTCCCCTTATCCATATACGTTTGTATTTGCAGTGGACTAAAATAACATTGATTAAGAATCAGCTGAAGAAGACTGCGGGAGAGATGTCTGGTCTCTGAATTTTGTGTTGCTTTTTGTCTGTATAAAGATTATAACGTGAAATCTTACTAGCTTAACGTCCGTTCTCTGAGGCAACCTGGCACCCGTGTCTGGTTTCTAGATACAAGAGACTGTAGGTGAAGTAATTTCCCCTGTCTTAACTCGTAAGTCTTCATCTTTTTGTATATTTTGAGTGAGCTGTACAGCCTCAGAAGAGTGATTTTTTTTTCTTGGTTAGGAGGTTTGCTTCTTGGGTCGATGTGACTCTGCAGTGTCTTTTCCTCTACTTTTGTGAAAGATTGGCTAGGAAAATGAAGGGGGTGCAGTTGTTAATTATAGACGTGTCAGTTCCAGAAATCCCAGACCTACCCAGAGTAGAGGTTGATTGCACACAAGTTGTTTTTTTACAGTCATCCGACTGATGTATAGTGGTTTATTTTCCAAAGCCGTTGGAATGTAATAGCGTGAAGTGCCGTTTCAGAGCCTGCTTATAATCATCTTTTGAAGTATTTTCCATGCCTCAGTGAAAGTTTTAATGCCTGTATGTAATTCCTGTATATTTTATGTGGAGGTACACCAACTCTCTGTTTCTTAATTTACAACTGAAGCACTGGGTATGACAGGCAACCAATTATAGCGTAATGCAAGATATTTTAAATGTTTGCTTCTGGATGATTAACTCTTCAAAACGCTTGAGATAAGATCATGGATTTAATCCCTGGTCATTGCCAAGACTGCATCTGTAACCCTTGCAGATAGCATGAAAGATGCGTCTTTGGTCACAAAACTGGAAAAGCAAACTCCTCAAAAAGAATCTTCCCCTAGTCACAGCTAACGTGGGGGATTCCACTATCTCTGCAAATAAATGAACAAACAAATCAGAACACCCCCAGACTATTTTTAAAGGCCTTTATTCACTAGAATCTTTTTTCCTGGTGCTTGGATCTTACTTTGGCACTAAAATATTCACACACAAATCTGCCGCTTAAGAAACTAGCATATTTTTGAGTGCGCGCATACATTTATGCTTCCTGTGTTAAAATGAGAAACTCCAAAGCAAATAGACCAGGAAACTACTCTTATGAAGATGTCATGTTAGTGTGTCTTTCCTTACACTGTTTCTCAGTATTGCATTTTTAGTCATTGATTCACAGATGGGGTTCCTCTCCCTGGGTACCGGTTCGTCTGTCTTCTTTTTCCTTCATTGCAGTGAGCTCACTGCAGAATTCAAGGTAACCAGACCCATTTTCTAAAGAAAACTAGAGAAATAAAATGGGATTAATAGCTCACGCAGAGGTATCGTGAGGGTTCGCCAGACCTGGCTGATGTTTGGAGCTTCAGAGATTAAACAAAACTGTTTGGGGGTATGTACTCGGGCAATATGATGGGATCTTTCTGGCCACGGAGGAGGTGGTTTCTGTTTGGAATCATCTACCACATTCTCCTAAATCATGGGGCAGTGGTTAGCAGGGAAGCTCAGCTTTCAGAATTCAGCTGGAGTTGATGGCAAGTCAGTTATGAACCAGCCTGGTGTGGTCTCAGCTGGGCCTGAGGGGATTAATGGTCCCTTGGCTAATACACAGGAAGTTGATTGATGCACTTGTTGGTTTAAGTGAGAGGTTAGTTTCTGATGCTATTTCCTGAGAGGCACTGCGTAAGATACGGCAGAATAAACTCGTGCTGCATCGTGAACTTAAATAGAGCAGGCTAAGAACTTTGAGACAGTCTCTCTCCTCTGTTGAATACTCCAGGGCAGGGATATAGCTAGAGGAAGAATGGGGTGGGGGTGGCAGGGTGGGAATAGAGAAGGTGACTTTGGGCATAGCTTCACAAAATGGTGTGGGGTTAGGGATCTCATAAATGGACTTTCCTTCCCACCAGATAACTGAACTCAGCACTTAAAAAAAAAAATGTTTATGTATTTATTTTGAGAGAGAGAGCACCCTGGAGAGCATGCACGTGAGCAGGGGAGGGGCAGAGAGAGGGAGAGAGAGAATCCCAAGCAGGCTTCGCAATGTCAGCATAGAGCCCGATGTGGGGCTCGCTCTCACAAACTGTGAGATCATGACCTGAGCTGAAATCGAGAGTCAGAGGCTTAACCGACTGAGCCACCCAGGCGCCCCTGAGTTCAGTGCTTCTAAAACTGGTTATTCTGGCCTCTTAGGTAGGAACTGTATCTTCCAGGTTACCCGCCTCTCTCAGCTCTGCCTTATGCTGGACACCCCATTTCTTGAGTAGTAATATTGTAGTAATATAGTTACTCCAATGGATAAAGGCATGGTAGCTCACTCAGGTAGTCTGTGTCCTCTGGGGGGGAAAAAAACCCAAAACTCTTTTTTTTTTTTTGGCAAAATTGATCATAGGATGTTTATGCATTTAATGTGGACCATTTCTAATTTGAATGTTACTAATTTGAGTGACTGTTGTAATTTGAATGAAGTATGATCATGAAATTATACCCTCTAATGTCAGGACTGCTTTTAGTGAAAGTTAATAAATCATGGCTGGCCTGTTAAGCAACTGCAAAGCTTGTCCCTCCCTTTCTCCACCCAGGCTTATAAAAGGGCTTCTTTTCCAAAGAAAATAACTATTACGTAGCATGTCACTGTTTATATATATTACCTCATTTATTATATGCAGACTCATTCCTAGCCACCCAAAATGCAGTGACATACCCTTACACAACACTGTGTCCGTTCGGAATTCAGTATAATGCAGAACTGCCTTGGGCCCTTTTCACACGGTCTGTTCAGTACCCAGATTACCTCATTTTAAGGTTAGCTTAAGCCTACATCATAGATCCCCTAGGACAGCATCAGAGCGATGTTCCAGTGTCCCATAAACACCTGTGAGACTAAAGCACATCTGAGCGGAGGGACTATTTTGTGATGATTTTTCTTCTTACATCTTTTAGGTTTTTATGTTACTTATGGGCCTTCCAGCTTCTACTCTTGCCTGCTTTTTTTCATTTATCTCCAGGTAACCTCTATCCTCTAATTCTGTGGTTCATAGGCATGCTAGCAGTGCTGATGAAAAAGATTTCTTGAGGCTTGCCTGCTTTCATTTACCGATGGTGACGATGATTGATAATGATAGTAGCAGCCACAGAGGGCACCATTCCCGAAGCAGTTAATTTACACGTGCCATGGGCACAGTGGACAGACACGATGTCCCTGATACCCCTCACAGCCTGTGCATGATAGCAGTACGACCCCGTCTTATAGATGGGAGCTCTGACCCTCTGGAGCCTCAGGAATTTGTATAGGGTTATTAGGACAGTGAGTGCAAGTGCCTGGAGGTGGATAGACTTCACAGCTCGTCTTCTTTCTACTCAGCCACATTTCATTTCCTCTACGTCATCAGTCACAGTAGAACAACCAACAGACTCACCGAAGCTGGGAAGTGAACAAAATAGGGTCAGAATTCAGGCAGCTTGTCCAAGTTGATGGAGCTATAACCTTGGTTCTGTGTGTTGGCATTCTGTTGCTCAAGGGATGCATAGATTCCTTATGTGAGCTTGCCCTTTAAAACATCATGGAGTAGGGGCGCCTGGGTGGCTCAGTCAGTTAAGCATCTGACTTTAGCTCAGGTCATGATCTCATGGTTCGTGGGTTCAAGCCCCATATTGGGTTCTGTGCTGACAGCTCAGAGCCTGGAGCCTGCTTCGGATTCTGTGTCTCCCTCTCTCTCTGTCCCTGCCCTGGTCGTGCTCTCTCTCTCAAAAATAAATAACGTTTTTAAAACATCATGGAGCAAAGCTGGGGAAATCATTGCTCCCATCTGAAAGTACATGCATTTGAAAATATCCTTGAGAGTGTTTTGGTCTGTAGCCTTAAGTAGGCAGGACATGCCTGGTTTTCTAGGGAAGTCAGAATCAAGACTTCTGGTACAGATTTTGGTAGGGTTGTGGCAGGGATTGATCTGTGATACCGCTGATGGGACAGCCAGCTGGAGTGGGAACATCAGCACAAGAATGCCTTTGGAAATTAAACATCGAAATGAAAACGTTCTTTTGAAGGCAAATTTCCAGGTGTGCTGTAAACTGTGCTAAGCTATAATTGAAATATAAAAGAAAATTTCAAAAGCGGTGATCTATTTTTTGGTGATTGTTGTGCTAATCCTGAAATCCTAGTGTGAATTAATATAAAGACAAGATTGGATGCATAAAAGTACCTGTTTTAATCATTTAGCACGTTGTTCAAAACTAAACTGGTTGAGGCTTCAAGTGTGAGGGTGAATATCTTACTTTCATCTATCAAATCCCACCGTAATCTGCCAAGAACAGCCACCAGGGGCTCCCCTGGCAGCTGCGAAGACATCCTTCCATTCTCAAAGCTTGATATGGGGGAGAGATTTGCTGCAGTTCATGTATAATGAAGTGGCCGAGGCTGATGTTTTTGAAAGTACTTCATTAAAACTCAAAAGGAGTGAATCAATTTTCCGTTGAAATCTGGTACTGTATGGAAATATCCTGCAATGTGGAAGCTCTCATTTGGCAGAAGGTTTTGTCTTAGGAGTTGAGTACCAAGTTACTTTGCAGCAGGTGCAAGAACTGTGTTTGCCTTTGCCAGCATGTTCCACGTGAGATCACGAGGCATTCAGAAGCCACAGGAAAGTCGGCCTTGAGAGCGTAGGAAAAAAGCCAACCCTGTCCCCACCCCTGCACCCCACCCCCTTCCCAAACACCGGTGCATCAGTACCCACATGTACCAACAGCAGCGATGGCTATGGATACTATATCGGATAGCCCCTGTGGATTGTGTGCATGTGGTTTCTTTTGGCCTGTCCTAAAGTCAGAAAGTAAATGCTGGATCCTCGTGTCCGAACTGGGAAACCAAACGTGGCATAGGGCGTCAGAGTCTTGCTCTCCTGTGCAGTCTTGGGGGTACCCCTGATAAACATAGACTGATGCTATTTTACTCTTTCGTCTAGACACACTACTTTGGCCTTTGGTTTCTCAGCAAGAGCCAGCAAGCGCGATGGGTGGAGCTGGAGAAACCTCTGAAGAAACATCTGGACAAATTTGCTAACGAGCCTCTGCTTTTCTTCGGAGTCATGTTCTATGTGCCAAATGTGTCATGGCTTCAGCAGGAGGCCACAAGGTAGGTGCATTTTTTTCTGGGTTGTGCATAAGGGCGTGGATCAACTGTGAGGCTTCAGATGAAGTAGATGAGCTGGCTGATTTGGGGGGTGTGTAGGTGTAGGTGGGTGTAGTGGGAGGGAGGGTGGAGTAGTTGGGGATTGTTTACCCGTTGCTTCACAGCTTTAGAATTGTTGTTTGAATCCATGGTGCCAACCCCGGTGGTTCCCTATGATGCTAGTCAGGTAGCAGTGATCCTGAGCCAGTAGAGCATTGTGCCTGGCAGCATAGAAGTATTAGTTGGAGTCTATGGGTAGAGTAGATGGGATAGAATTTAATAAAGAATTAACCATCTACGGGGCGCCTGGGTGGCTCAGTTGGTTGAGCATCCGACTCTTGGTTTCGGCTCAGGTCGTGATCTCACGGTTTGTGGGTTTGAGCCCCGCATCGGGTTCTGTGCTGATGGCATGGAGCCTGCTTGGGGTTCTCTCTCTCTTCACCTCCCCTGCTCGCTCACTCAATCTCTCTCTCTCAAAATAAAAAAAATAAGCATAAAAAAAAAAGAATTAACCACCTAATACTTCTTTGTTCTACTCTTGCCCTTAATATGCTCCCAAGCAAAATGTAGCATCAGACTTTGGATTTGAGGATTAAGAACATAACTAATGATGGGAGCAGAGTTGAGGAGAATGTTGAGAAGGGTGAGAGTTTTGCTTGTCCTGGGTCACAATAGGAGGAGACAGGGAGCCGTCGGTAGAGAGGAGACCTGGGATTGGTCCCACCCTCCTGCTCATTGGCTGTCTTGCCTGGAAGAAACCACCTGCCATCTGTGAAGTGGTATTTTTCCCTTATCTGTAAAGTGAGGGGTTTGCATGTTTCTAAAGTCTCATAGTCAGTGATTCCATGAATGAAGCAGTTGGTGTTGGTTGGTGTTAGTACGGTTCGCTTATTGGTAAGAGTTTTCCATTAAAATATGCAGAGGGGTTGTCTTCTCATCAAATGGTTCTTTCTGGTAATAAGGAGAATTACATCAAGCTTCTACTTTCCATGTTTTTCTTGGCTCATGGCATTCAGAGTACTAGGAAGCAGTACCAATAACACACTACAAAGTAGGAATATTGTATTTGATTATTGCATGTGTGGTTTCTTAGATTTAAAATTTTTATTTTATTTATTAAAAAAATTTTTTTAAGTTTGTTGATTTGAGAGAGAGAGAGAGAGAAAGAGAGAGTGAGTGTGTGTGTGTGTGTGTGTGTGTGTGTATGGAAGGGGGAGTGGCAGAGAGAGGGAAAGAGGGAATCCCAAGCAGACTCCACGCTGACATCAAGGACCCCAACTTGGGGCTTGATCCCACGAACCCTGAGATCATGACCTGAGCCAAGACTGAGAATCGGATGCTTAACTCACTGAGCCACCCAGGTACCCCAAGATTTTAAAATAGGAAGCACTTAAAATTTTTATGTCCATTTTAAGGTGATAGTTTCCATCTTCTTTTTTTTTTTTTCTTTTTAAAATAAAAACTATTGTTAAATAGGTGGTATTTCTGTCAGCAGAGGCCATGAAATAGCTCACAGCCTGACCAGAAAACCTGTGTTCCATCTTTCAGGTATCATTCATTTGAAGCACTTGGTTGGAAACTGTTGTGCACTGTTTTCCGGTTTTTTTCACTTATGTAGTTTCTTTTCTGTGCACAAAGTTATTAACTCCTCTAAATGGGACAGTTTCCACTGGCTTCTGAATCTTCCTTGACTACTTTACACAGTGTCGGGAACACAGCATTAGGTTAATAAGTACTTGCTGATTCATGGCTTTTGGACTGTGAAATGCAAGGCAGTGGGTAACAAGGAGGAAACGCAGACTATAAATTAAAACATATTGGGCAAAGTTCAGTCTGTAGGAAAAAAACGAAGTGTTGTTACTCTAGACAGACTTATTCTGTAAGGTCAGTTGTTAAGGAGAAGAAATTGAAATAAAAGGTAAGGGACTCAGAAATTGTCCTTTATGAAGTTAAAAAAGGTTGTTTAAGCTTAGAAAAATGAAGGCTTAGGGCCCCTGAGTGGCTCAGTCAGTTAAGTGTCCAAGTCCTGGTTTCGGCTCAGGTCATCATCCCATGGTCTGTGAGATTGAGCCCCACGTCGGGCTCTGCACTGACAGTGTGGAACCTGCTTGGGATTCTCTCTCTCCCTCTCTCTTGCTCTCTCTCTCTTGTGGGGGGGAATTCTGTGTTAACTCTGGAGCGCAAAATTTGGGCCAATAATAAGTGAAGTGCAAGGAGTTGAAAGACTTTGGTTATTTGGCTCAACATAAGAACACAGTTTCTAATAAGTAAAGCCATAAAAAGGTGCACAAGCACACCTATAACAGGGTGAGTGTCCTAGTTTATGGAAGTGCTGTGGCACTGAGTGGGTAGATGGGGTGGTGTCTTGGAGAGGAGACCGCCATATTGGGTAGGATGTTGGACTAGATCAGTGGTTCTCAAACAGACCAGGGCTTGCTATATTGTAATTACCTGGAGCATTTATTATAAATGTGATTCTAGGGCTGTAACAGAAGTCTAAATTGAAATGTCTAGGACTGAGCATCAGGAGTATATATTGTTTAAAATAAATGATATTCTTCGGGTGGTTCTGATTTTCATCCCGACTTGGTAATTAACAAATTAGTTAACCTCTAAAGCTCTTTGCGGTTTTAGATTTTCCAGGTAAGTAAACTTAATGCCAGATTATTTGACTGTCAATATTTGTATTCACAAGCTGAAACAAAAAGTGTTTTAAATCTCAAAAATTTGAGTTATAAAGTAGGAATTTTGATGGTAGGGGTTATTGGGACTGGAGATTTGGTAGGACTTCTTTCCTTTTCCTTTAGAATTTCTTTTTTGCTCAGTTAGCTTGGTTCATTTAAGATGAACTTTGATAAGGAGAGAATGAAATCTTTTCCAACTGAGGTTTTTGAAGCAAACTCTGTTATTGTCATTTGATCAGAAAAACTAACAAAGAAAACAAAATGTTGAAGGACATTTTTTAGGCTTAAACATGGAACTAAACTGTATATATGTTAGGTATGACCTTCTCTTTATGGCAAAGAACGTTTAAAGTTAGGAGCTAGGTTAGCATGAGGAGTTGGGGGTTTTTGGTTTTGTGGGGTTTTTTCCAGCATTACAGAAATTTTTGTTGCTCCAAGGAACCCTAAAACTGGAATGTGCCAAGGGACATCAGAGCAAGTGAAAGACTTTAGTTGGGGAGATGAGAAAATAAGCGAGAGAAGTGGTGTAAGTAAAGAAAGGAGAATTGATGGAGAAGGAGGAGAGAGAATGACATATACTTGGGAAGCGACCCAGGTGTGATTCGTGAGCTGTACCGTGGGTTGTAGGCATATAGACTGGAGTGCAAAGGAGCCCTGGTTTGGACAGAATGACATTTTAAAATGAACAAGGTTCCTGGGTTTCTTGTTGGACACAAATAAATGAGCTGAACTCAAGGTGAAGAATGCTACCAGGGCTCCTTAGGAGCCTGTGGGGATCTGAGCCTTCTTGGGAGGTTTTAGAAGCATCAGGGTCCAAACTGAATACTGAAACTGTCTTCCAGGCAGAGCAGCCAAGGAGAAGCAGCGGTGATAGGGCAGGATTCCAGAGGAATGTTTCACAGAAGGCCCCAACAACATTCATTAGGAGCGGGTTAGTGACTAACTCTTAAGCCATTTGCTGTTACACCCGTGTTACCAGGCGTCTGAGGTGGAGATGTGCTGCACCTGGGATCTGCAGTGTCGGACACAAAACAGTTAGTCTTTGTGATGCCCCGCAGAGTAAGATATTTGCATAGATTAGAAATAGGAATCCGTCTTTCACTGTGGGCAAGCCCTCGGAGGAGGCAACCATTCAGCCATCTGCGCTTAAAAAGTAAGCCTTTGTCTGGAGCCAACCAAACTCGTTTTCACCCAACACATGTTGGCAAAGGTTTGGCTACTTCTATTTGAGAAGAAAACAGGTTCTATAGCATTAGTAGGGCCCGGCCATGTCTTCTTTCTGAATAAGGAAAAAGAATTTAGAATTAGCACTCAGGTTGTTTGGGGGGATGGGGTGTTTGTGAACACACATATCTCAAGATACATAGCAGTGGAAGGAGGATGTATTTAAAAGTTTGTGCTTCATTTCTTGTCCCCAGACAGTTCCACCCTTGAAAACTTGCAGGTTAATAGAGTCCTGGGAACAGTACAACAAAAATTTGAGAATGATGTTGATTGCACACTGTTCAAGAAGGTGATTTACTTTCTTCAAATGATCAAGTCCATATTTTTTTAAGTAGAAAATTGAGAAGCTCTTTTTTTTTTTTGACATTAATTTTGACATACTGTGTCTCGTCTCATCTGGATATGATTTTCGGAGAACAAATGTCTTCATAAGAGAAGGAAACCTGCCGAGGTACTATGATTGAGTTGGAGAAGAAATGGACAATTCAAGCCCTACATTTAGGTGATAATTTTTTTTTTTTTTAATTTTTTTTTTTTTCAACTTTTTTTTTTTTATTTATTTTTGGGACAGAGAGAGACAAAGCATGAACGGGGGAGGGGCAGAGAGAGAGGGAGACACAGAATCGGAAACAGGCTCCAGGCTCCGAGCCATCAGCCCAGAGCCTGACGCGGGGCTCGAACTCACAGACCGCGAGATCGTGACCTGGCTGAAGTCGGACACTTAACCGACTGCGCCACCCAGGCGCCCCAACATTTAGGTGATAATTGAACAAGAAGGCAAAAGATGTCAAAAGGAGAATTCACATAGGCATACACACGGAAGGAAAAAAATCTCGGTATTCTTACAGAAGTGCAAAAAAGCTGATACAAAGGACACTAGTAGACAGATGGAAGATGAGTCATGAAACCATAGGAATTAAAGAGATTAAGACCAGGGTTTGTTAGCCCCACTCCAAAGTCTAAGATACATTACCTTGGGGCTTTAAAAATGTTAGTTTTCCCACTTTGGTTAAAATGACTCAAGGGATGGGACCACCGTAATTTTTTCCACTTTGCTCCCCCTATTCCTTTCCACCAGCTCTGCTGTTCAGTGAAGGGACTCTTGCTCGCGATTCCTCTCTCCCCATTATGTTCTCTTCCTGACTCAAAGGAAAGATTTTTGTAATGTGTTTTAATGATTTGCATAGCAACAGGCTCAGTATAAACAGAGGGTTTTCAGATTTTTCTGGCCACAGAAAGAAGAGAGATGGTTTGTGAGAAGTGGAGAAATTCGTCGTCAAACAGAAGGATACTTAATAATAGCAAGGGGAAGCCAGAAGAGTGCTGGCCAAGGTTACGCTTTTAGTTTCGCTCTGGGGTTTTTCCAGGTCTTCTCTCCAGCGAGGAAGCTCCTGTTTAGTTTTTTTCAATACGAAAGAGTTGAAAAGAGTAATTTTTTTTCAAGGTGAATTTAGGCTGCAAAGTGTAAGTTGCTGACCCTGTGGTTTCTAAAATTTTTAATTCTCAGACACTTTTCTTTCACCAAAACATGTTTGTCTTTGCACTGCTCACTGTTGAATGGTACATTTGCATGGTGCAAAGAATCTTCTGATTGTCCTGATGAAATCAGATGACCTTTCCTTCTTTTCCAGGACAGGTTTGTAGCCTGCCTGTTGGGGGCAGGGGCGTGGGGTGGCTGCCCACCCTCCTGGCTGTGTAGAAGCAAAACCAGGAAGCCAGTGCTCTAGCCAGCACAGCTGCTCCCCTCGCCAAGGACAGACTTAGCACATCTGGTACATCTAGTGGATATTCCAGGGCTGTGGGACCTGTTCCAAGCTCCCTCTGTCGAGTGGGTGCTTCCTCTGTGTTTTCTGAGCTTCTCAGCCTCACTAGGGCTCCCTACTTCTAAGCTCATGGTTCTTCTGTGCAGCTTCTCAAGTACTGGTCCATGAGGCTGAATGCTAGCCCGCTAGGTTTGGCTTCCCGTTATCAAAAGGACTTAGGAAGTACTCGATCTCTGCTTGGGCCCATATAGGGCATTCTTCAAGGTTAAATGAAGTTCCTGCCTGGGAAGAACTTGCTGGACGAGATGTCATTCCATTAACTGGGAATAAATGCCCACGTTGAAAATTGCACTGTTTAGGTACTGTAAAGAGGGGGGGTGCGTTTCTTCGTGACGGTGAGTGACAAGGGAGTTAGGTTAGTAAGTTTTTAGACTATCATGGGGGCTCTTTCCCTCCAGTTACATATTTGGGCATATGGCATTGATGGCAAAACCAAATTAGTTGAAACCTTACAATTCCCATCAAGGCCAAAATGGTATTTTGAGTTTTTTCTTTAACTAAGTTTCAGGAAGTCGTTCCAGTGACCTTACAAAAGCTTTCTTCACCTTTCCTTTCTTGTAAATACCAGTGCTGTCCCCGCTTAGGCTCTTGCAATGCGCCTTGAGTGCTATTGTAAACAAGTCAGCGTTCACCCAATGTTTAAAGTGTCTCTTTTAAAAGCTCTAATTATGGTAATGTTTCCATTTCCTTTTACAACACCATTTATTTTGTTCCTCCGGTTCTTTGAGTTCTTTTATTATTTTGAAATGTCATTTTAATGGCTATTTAAAGTTTGCCCTTGGGCTGGGAAACAGGGACTCCCTTCAAGTCAGACTTAAGATTCAGCATGAGTCCGCCTTAGATAATATAATTTGCTGAGAATGGCAAATCCTCTTCTGGCCAGCTCCAGCTGGTGAATGGGAACTTGTTCTCTCTCTCTCTCTCTCTCTCTCTCTCTCTCTCTCTCTCTCTCTTTCTCTGTTGATAGTTGAGAACAGAGTTGTTTCTGCCAGATATTTTAGATATTTTAAGATGCCATTGATACTAGGATTTAACCTTAAACATTCTTCTGGGTGGGTAATGTATCGTTTAATGGGATCAAGAGAGGAAAATGGCTGTTTGTAATAAGCAGAGAAGCCTTGAAGGGAAGAACTGCTCCCCAAAAGATTAGTTGATGAAAATGTTAGTTGTTATTTGCACTATTTTGCATTTCAACTATTATGAAACACCTTTCCCTGTTAGGCACTTTGCCAGTCAGAGAGAACGTGAAATGTACACATCTCCACAGTCCCCCTCTTTTGCAAAGAGCTGTATCTCCAAGCAGCTTTTAGTTTCATTTCCATGTATTTGATTTATTGCAGTTTGAGTTTGGCCTTACAGGGAACGTTGCTGACCCTACATACCTCCTGGAGAAGGCTTTCTCAGTGTTTTGGTGAAAGCCAGAGGGCCTGGCAAGGGTCTTTCAAAACCAGGGCCAGCTTCATGGGCCTGTGACCTGTGCAGTGAGTTACACAGCCCTGTGCTCAGAAAGACCGTTGCCCCTGGCTTAATGCTCTGCTGGGGCCCTCTTGGAGTTGCTAACAATTTTTGAACCACGGACCCAGCATTTTTATTTTTCACTAGACCCTGTGAGTTAGGTTGCCAGTCCCGCCCAGGACAGTGTCCTCCTTGCACCACTATTCATTCTCTTCTTGTTTTGTTGTTACCTTGTTAGTTGTTACTCTTGTTTTGTAGTTACTCTTAGTGAAGGGTGGATCTGGGTCTACAGTTACAGGTGTGATCAAAGAGAAAAAGTAAATTAAAAAAAAACAAAACCCTGCCTTGGAACAAAAATAAAATTTTCGCTATCTATGCAAATAAGAAAATAGAAAATAGAAACGTGACCCTGGTAACCATTTCTGCTCCTGGATGTGACTCGCTGGAAAATCCTACAGTCTGTTATAAAATAAATTTAATCTCCTATAGGGAAGCTGATTGATGAGTGCCTCTCATTCCTCAACTAGGATTTCTTCATGGTTTATTGTGAAAAAAGGACTCTGCAAAGTTTATGTGTCTCTTAATTAAATCAAGAGTACGCCTTAGCCACTGCTTCATTGTTCAAGTCTTCCAAATACATGGGGCTTCTTGTCCAACTCTCTAACCCCCATGCTCCAGGAAAAAGAGTTTGCAAGATATGCAGGGATGTTGTTAGCTATTTAGGCAACCTGCTGCCACTAGAAAAACAAAGTGTAGACAAATAAAATGAAGTTAACACATAAACATAATCTGTGGTTTTGGGTTTTTTGTTTTTTGTTTTTTTACTATTCTTTCCCTTTAGGGGAGAGAAAATAAATAGTAATAAAAAGTCAGAATATTTTAATAATATCACTTGACATTATTATTCATTGTAGGTGTCCTATAATGAATGGAAAAATCCAAATTTCAGAAGGAAATAGGTCAGAAGTGTCATTCATATTTCAAAAGAAGCCTTCATGGAATTCATGGAATGCTAGGGTTCTTTAATGCACCTGACATTTGATTTTCACCCTTTATAAAGCAAAATGTACTTACGTATGTTTTAATCATTCGTAAAGCAAAGTATCCCCCCAAATAGGTGAAGTAGAATACCCAAAAAACCTTTGCTTTTAAAGTGTTAAAATTACCTCATTTGCAATCATAGGTTAATGTGTATTTGATGATGTATCCTGAACTTTTCGAAAGCAAACAAAAATCATGCTCCCGTTAAGCCATTTTGAAAATAACTCAATTTCTTTTTTTTTTTTAATTTTTTTTTTTAACGTTTATTTATTTTTGAGACAGAGAGAGACAGAGCATGAACAGGGGAGGCACAGAGAGAGAGGGAGACGCAGAATCTGAAACAGGCTCCAGGCTCTGAGTGGTCAGCACACAGCCCGACGCGGGGCTCGAACTCACGGACCGTGAGATCATGACCTGAGCCGAAGTCGGACGCTTAACCGACCGAGCCACCCGGGTGCCCCGAAAATAACTCAATTTCTTAAGCAAGGGTCCTAATTGCATTCTTTGTGGGTTTCTTTATTTCCAAAGATAAATTTGTTCATTCACTTAGTCATTGATCCCAAAATAGTTTTTTTTTTTTAATGTTTATTTTTAAGAGACAGAGTGTGAGTGGGGAAGGGTCAGAGAGAGAGAGGGAGATACAGAATCTGAAACAGGCTCCAGGCTCTGAGCTGTCAGCACAGAGCTCGACACGGGGCTTGACCTCACAAACCATGAGATCATAACCTGAGCCAAAGTCAGACGCTCAACCCACCGAGTCACCCAGGTGTCCCCCAAAATAGCTCTTCATCAGAGTTACATTGCAGAAGACTGAGAAAGATTATACATTCAATCCATGAAATAACAAAGATTTGTAATCGAGCGTAGATTAACGTTTTAGGATATTCTTTTTTTTTTTTTTTTGCCTTTTTTTCCAAAACTGAGTAGAACATGATGATCACAGGCACCAGTGTTTACCTTCAGCTGAGGGGTGGAGAGAGGGGAAAACAAACAGAAGCTATGGGAAGAGGTGTTTTGTCATGTCAAAGCATGCCAGCTATGCTCTCTGGATTTTTAAAAGACATCCACTTCCTTATAAAGGATTCTTAGGATTTGTAGGGGTATCATTACAATGGGTGGGATTGTGAACGGTGTGTTCGTTTCAAAATAGGTTTTTGAAAATCTTGGGAGGGGCGGGGAACCCAGGGAGTCAGTGCTTCAGAATCCTTTGCTCTCCCTTTTTCCTGGAGTCTCAGCACCGGGACCTTGGGTCGGGGTTGAGTGGGTGGGGAAGGGAGAGGGAAGGGACAGATGTGGTGTTTTCGTACATCACAGAGGCCCCCAGTGTTTGAGCAGCAGCACGGTCTGGAAAGCACAGGATCCTTCATCATCCTTTATGGTGAGGCGGTTGTCTGACCCCACCCCAGACTTGGAAACCTCCTCTGTGGGGTTCTGTGGGAGAATGTAGTTTGCCTTCTGTCACCTGATATCATTTCATAATAATAATGATAGCAGCTAGCATATGTGTGAGGGGCTGCACTAAATATCTTAAGTGATTATCTTTTTCAGTCCTCACTGGGACCTATGAAGCGGGCACTGTTATTATCCTCTGAAGAAGGATTGTGTTTCTAACAGAAGTTTCATTACTAATGAGTAGAGATTTCGTCCATCAAATAAAGGGAATCTTTTACATTACTTTGCCAGAAAAATACATCTGTCCATATGTGCCCCTACTCCCCAGCATTTTCCAGAGCAACAGGGGGTTTAGTCTCCACTGAAATGTCAGCAAAAAAACCCAGAGGGCTAAAGTTCCCGTAAGGTCAGAGATGGTAAACGGGTACAATGAGGGTTGATTTGGGTCTACCAGTAAGTAGGTTTTGTTTCACCTGGCCATTTTTTTTCCCCAATTGGATTTGGAGGGTTGCCTGGGTGTCTCAATAGGTTAAACATCCAACTTTGGCTCAAGTCGTAATCTCGCGTTTCGTGAGTTCGAGCCCCGCATCGGGCTCTCTGCTGTCAGCACAGAGCCCTCTTCGTCAAGTCTGTCTCCCTTCCCCCCTTACCCCTCCCCTGCTCGTGCTGTCTCTTACACAAATAAATAAACATTAAAAAATTGTTTTTAATTGGATTTGGATGCCTTGTGGTAATATAGGCATATGCTATATGGTTCACCCCACTTCCTGCACTGCCCATGGTGTTACAGTTGACGACATTTGCTCTCTTCCTGTGACCTGACTGGTCCTGTGGGCATTTCGACTGTGGCCACTGATACTTGGTCTGTCTGTATAACTTGAAGTACTTGGGTCAACTCATACCTTCTCATTGGCCCAGCTGGTTTCATGCCACTCAGCATCTAGCTGTCTTACCACTTTGGCCACCTGCCAGAGACTGTAGCTGGATATGGGAGTATCATTTCCCTTAAGAACTCATTTGAAAACTTTGTTTCTGTGTAAAATCACTCTGGGGTGCTAGATTACATTGCCCTGTACTTTCTGTTCTGAAGATGTAGCTCAAGTTTTTCGGATTTCCTCTCCTTATTGCTTTCAATATCTGCCTTGTTCTGATTACCCATAAATGATTCCATCCATCAGAAAGGTACCAAATGTTCTGTAGGCCAAAAAAAAAGTCACTGAAATCTTAAGCAAACATGATCTATTGAAGAGTCGTTTGCCTCCTATCAAGACAGAGCAAGCTTTACTAGAATATAGTTTTTTTTTTAATTTTTTTTTTTCAACGTTTTTTCATTTATTTTTGGGACAGAGAGAGACAGAGCATGAACGGGGGAGGGGCAGAGAGAGAAGGAGACACAGAATCGGAAACAGGCTCCAGGCTCCGAGCCATCAGCCCAGAGCCTGACGCGGGGCTCGAACTCACGGACCGCGAGATCGTGACCTGGCTGAAGTCGGACGCTTAACCGACTGCGCCACCCAGGCGCCCCTAGAATATAGTTTTATATCTAAACACCAAACACCACGCACTACAGAGGCAAGGTGTTTCATTTTAGAGAGGAAGAAACAGAAACAAGCAGATAAAGGGACTTTGCCCATGGTCACACAGCTTAGTGACAGAAGCCTGGCTCTTAATTTGATACTGGAACGGTTTGAGGTGAACCAACCAGACATACATGGCAGAGTCCATGGATAGGATTCACTCAAACTTCCAGAAAGCCTCTGCCCATCTTCCCCTCCCTTGCCCTGCAACAGCAACGACACACTGGGACTGGAAGAGATGAGTTTTGTCAAAAGGAAGGAAGTAGTTCAGACAGAAGAAAACAAAGGGTAGAGGAGAACAGGCACTTCTTTGAATGGAGTCGTTTAAATGGTGAGCATTATGTAGAGATTGGAACTAAGATGGGTCTTATTTAATGTTGTTATCAGTCATCTGCAGCCCTGGGCACAGAGGGAAAGTGCCAAGCTTCCAGATGACACTAAGCCCTTTAGAAGAGTGGAAAATTGAGACATTGGAAATAAACAGTAGAAAGGTGTCACAGCAAGTGTCAAGTTACCAGGTGCGACTATGAAAGAATGATACTGCTTTCTGGTGCAGTTTGGGAAAGCAGGAAAGCAAGCGAGCAGGAGTAATCATAGGGGGGACATGTTGCAACACGTTTCATTTTACCCCAGCCGAACTCTCTTTCAAGGTCAGCCCGTCAATCTTAGCCTGCAGCTGGGGAGAGAGAGTAGACCTTTCGCCAGCATAAAAATGTTTCCTGCCAGCATAAAAATGTGTTACTGTTATGCAGAACAAAGCCCAGCAAATTTTACTTAAATTGAACTAAAAGCAAGTCAGACACATGATACTTTAATAGGAACTCATGGAGATAAAACAATGTTAGAAACACATGTTTTTGACTGTGACAGATGTTTTGAAGGAGGTAGTCAAGACATTTATGATGATAACTAAAGAAAGGAACCCGTAGTTCTAGGGAAGACTGGAAAAGTTCAGTAATTTGGATCCTTGAAATAAAGGACCGACTGTGGATCCTGATGGAAAAATTTGAAGGCAGGTTATGTATCTGCCAGACTGTGTTGTATATTTAGAATGATTGATGGAAGCAGCAAAGAACTGGTATGTGGTTTAATCTTAAAAAAAAAAAAAAGCTGGGGATAAAATGTAGTTCAATAACAAGCTACTATAGTAGGGAGATATTTGTTTCTTGGTCAGGCTCAGTAAACTCAAAATTTACCTACTGTGTTTAAGGTCAATCAGGAAATGATATCAGCACAGCTTTAGAAAGCCCCTATCAGTGTGTTCAGTGCATTAAAGCACCTATCCAGAGTGTGTTTAAATAAAAAAAGATCTGTTAGAGGGTAGTGACAGATTGCTGCGAGCCTCAGAAAGTTGTGCAGGTAGGTTATCAATCACCTGGAAGAAACAGTCCTTGCCCACGCTACCTGGAAACATACAGGGAGATGCCTTCTGGGAAATGTAGTTCAGCCTAGTCGCGTTGAGCCATTACAGTACCACCAAGGGGCTTAGTACGTAATCGATGATGAACAGAATCCGTTATCACGGTTTTAGTAGAAACACTACTGAATCCCCAGTTGGTACTGACTCCTGAGTTCCAGAAATCAAAATTAGCCTCAAAAGGTAATGATGTTTTGATGTAGCTGAAGATAACTTCAGATTTGTCCCTTATTCTCTGGGACACCTCCCAAAGGTGAAGCTGCAAAAAGTCATTTAAACAAAAGCTGTATTGTTATCATAAATGTATGTCCCCAGGAAGGTTCTCCACCCTCACCCCAGTCCCATACAAGGGAGCAGATCTAATCCATAGAGGGCCCAGGCTGGTCCTGCTCACTGTGCTGAGGTTATCAGATGAGTGTGAGCAAAGAGGATAAGGCAGGCCTGGCCTTTGCAGCCTCACAGATGGTCAGAGCAGCTGTTCAGGGTCTTGAAGCCAGGCTGGCTGCAGCAGGAGGGACCAGGCCGACCTGATGCTAATCTTGCAGTACTTGTAACTTGAAGAGGGTGTAGTCTGGAAAAGATAAACAGATTCCAATTAAAGATTACTTAAGGAGATGATGGACTCTTGGTGAGTGATAATTATTTTGAAAAAAACCAAACAAACAAACAAAGCAAAACTAAGAAACGGGGAGCCCATTGATTTCTTTAAAGGCGGTCCTTAGCAGAATGGCCCGTGGCATTCTTTAAAAATGCAGATTCTTGTACACCACGCCTGACTTCCTGAATCAAAATCTGGTTTTATCTTGTGCCACAGGTGATTCTTACACTTAATGGAATGCAACTATACCTCGATGTTCTTTCAGCAATATATGGTGTTTTGGATTAGTAAATTCAGGTTAGAAATGCTCAGGGTGGATTTCAAGGAACTGGGGAAGAATGAAAGAGGTGCAAAGTCTGGAACATCTGGTTTAGGCTGAGAAGCTTAGAGGATGGATGGCGTGGTCTTCTTTGTAGAGTACCTGGGCATCTTCATGGGGTCCTGAAATAAGCAAAATGAGGATCCAAGATTTTGCAGGAATTTTGGTCAGTTTGTATTTCCTCTGCTTCAGAATGTAGCATTTTAGCCTTTTAATTAGTTAAGCTTTGGTAATGCATAGTAGATTATACGTAATATAATGTATGGTTTACATACATATATAAAAGTTTAGGGATATATTGTGCACGAATTTAGCATTACCTGCATCTCTAATGAAAGCAGTAATAACAGCTGGCCTGAATTATACTACACTATGGACCCTAGAACCTTAAAAGGGACCCTCTTCTACAATTTCCCCAGGCTTTGACATTGAAGACTTAAATTTTTTTTGATGTTTCTTTATTTACTTTTGAGAGAGAAAGAGCGCTCGCGCACACCTACTCACACACAAGTGGGGAAGGGGCAGAGAGCAAGGGAGACAGACAGAGAATCCCAAGCAGGCTCTGCACTGTTGGACAGAGCCTGATGTGGGGCTCAAACCCCCAAACCATGAGATCATGACCTGAGCCGAGATCAAGAGTCAGACACGCAACCGACTCAGCCACCCAGGTGCCCCTATAGACTTCATTTTAATTAAAAAAAAATAAGAATTGTTTAAAACTGAGAATTCTGTACGTGGGTTTCAGTAATTCTCTTGCCATTCTCTGGTTTGTCGATTTCTACTGCATGTAGTTAAATTAAAGATGAAATAGGTAAGTTGAGAAACAGTTACAAGATATTTTCAACCAAATAAGTCTAAACTTGTGAAAACATTGAAGTTTCCTTTCATGATCAGTTTTTAAAATAGATATATCATTTTCTAGACTGGTTCATTGAATCCTTTGATTCCACCTACCAACAAGAAGCACAATATATTTAAGTACAAAAAAATTTTTAATGCAAATTTCTGTGACTGCCTCCTTACCATACATCAAGAGATTTTGTGTTGCTTACGCGTGCACACACAACGCCCCCCTGCCCCATGATTTTGTGATGTCCTCCTTGTTAGGAGTGAATGCATTATCCTAAGAGCTAATATTCTGACAGTCTTTCATCCACAAAAAATTCCATGGTTATTTTTTTTTTGAAAAGGCTTGGAAATCGTTTATCCACAGGAAGTGGGAAAATACCAAAGATAGGAGAACAGTATTTTTTATGTCTGGTTCATTTTCAAAAGGGGTGTCACAAATTATTTAACCATGACACTGTAAAGTAGGCATTTTTCCTTTCCTACTAAATGTGATTATTTGCTAAATTGTAGCATTGTATAATTACAACTGCAATACCATTAGAAATGCATTTAGAGCTTTGAACGTCTGTAGAAGAATGCTGAGTTGACCTACAGAGATTCTTATCCATGGCTCTCCAGTATTTGCATTTTACCCAAAAGCACATAGACAAAATAAGTCTAAAACATTTTACCCCTCCTTACCCTTGACTCAGTATATAAGTAATTGCATTAGAAAGCATTCAAATGAAAGAGGGAATCAATCTAGCTTTTTGACCATGGGGAATGAAATACATATATATATATTTAATTGTCTAGAGTGGTATTTGCTGATATGGTGAAGGAGGCTCATTTGGGCATTGTACAGATTCTCTTCTTACGATTTGCATGTAAGAAATACAGGATTTTGTCATGATAAAGGATATTACAAATCATCAAATCTGACTCTTTATGAAACCAGCCCGATCAGAGCTGGAGCCAAGCAGCCCAGGCATCTCCTTCCAGAGCGGTGCCCCATGCTCCCATAGCCTCTGCTGGACACAGTCCAGCCCCTGCTGCACTCTCCCACCCCCAGCCACGTCCAAGGACGGGGTGTCTGCTGTTTGCAAGAAGGCCAGTCCTTCTACCTTTCTTCTGGATTCTCAAAGCTTTACCCAGGCTTACTCCAGTTTCCCATAATTTTCAAGTATCTTTAATATCTGCTTCTCACAGATTCCTTGCCTTCTGTTTTCAACCATGTCCTTTTTTCTATCTTAAAAATTAACCACAGGGGCGCCTGGGTGGCTCAGACGGTTAGGCGTCCGGCTTCGGCTCAGGTCACGATCTCACGGTTCATGGTTTGAGCCCCGTGTTGGGCTGTGTGCTGATAGCTCAGAGCCTGGAGCCTGCTTCAGATTCTGTGTCTCCCTCTCTCTCTGTCCCTCCCTGGATTGTACTCTCTCTATTTCTCTCAAATACACATTTAAAGAAATTAACTACAAAATACTTATACTTCTATATGTTTATACCTTTATGCCTCCTAATTACTATTGTATGTCTCTCTTACCTTTAGATGTCTGGGTTTTTTGCTTGTTTTCTTGAAAATTATGTTCATCATCGATTTTGCTCACATTGTTCTCTTGAAGGTCACCAAAGGACACCCCCACCTCTGAACCAGTGGCCTTTTCTTACTCCTGTTCTCTTCACTCACGTACAGCTCTAGACATGGAGAGCCCACTCCCTGAAATTCCCTTTCTCCTTGTTTTTTGGTGCCTTACCCCTCATGCAGTCTCAGGCCTACTGCTTTTCCTCTTCTAATCCCCAGTTTGCCAGAACTCCGCCCTTCTAAATAATTTTCTCTTTATATATGGTCTGCAGTAGACCTCAGTCATCTTCAACCTTTAGAAGTAGTTTCTGACATGTGTGTCTTCATTTCGTATTACCCACATTTTACTCTTGATTTCCTGCCAACAGGACATTCATTCATTCATACATTGAATGTCTACCCTGTACAGGGCACCAGAAGTCTACACAAAATACAACCCTTTTCTCCAGGAGCCTGCATTCACATGAGCCCCTCTGCCTTGTGTTGTATTCTTGCTTCAAGCTCTTTGGGTGATGATGACAACTACCGTTTGTTGATCATCTGTCTCTACACAGGACACTCTGTTCACTCTATTACAACCAATCCAGAAAGGACAGAGCCACAGAGATAGACACGGATGAACTGTTTCCAACCCCCCCACCCCGTTACTTTCTCTTGACCTTAAATTGTTCTCTAAATACCCCATTTTTCTCTGAATGACTCCGACACTTTTACTGTCACAAACTGACGATTAGAGTCACCTGGGTGCTCCTTCCTCATCTCATTTTTTACACTGGGCCTGACCATTCCTCCAAGCGCTGGTAAGCCTTTCTCTCGGAGTCACATCATGACCTTCTACACCAAGAGTCATTTTGTTGACCAAGGGTCTCTTTGTTGAAATTTAACATACAGTCCTGTGCAGAAATCAAAGTGTGCAGCTCAGTGAATCTTTGCAAAATGAATACACCTCCATAACCAGTTCCTAGATCAAGAACTGGAACATCACCAGCACCTAGGAATCCTTCATGTTCCCTCTCAACTTCTGTTCCCCAAAAGTCATTAGTATCCTGACTTCTAACAACATGAATTGGTTTTGCTTTGAATAAAGCAATAAAGTTGGAATATCACATGTGTTCTTTGGTGTCTTACTTCTTTGATCAACATTTTTTGAGACTCATCTGCATTGTTGTATGTAGTTAAGAGATTGGCCATTTTCAATGCTGCATAATATTCCAGCACAGGAATATACTGTGTTAAAAAAAAAAAAAAAAAAGAAGAAGTCTTAGTGATAAACGGTATTCTTTTGGTTTCAGGCATACATCGTAGTGATTTCAGTATTTTTATACATCATGAAATATTCCCTATGAGAGGTCTAATTACCATCTGTCACCATACAAAGTTATTGCAGTGTTATTGTGTTTCCTCTGCTGTATGTTACATCCCCATGACTTATTTATTTTACA
Organism: Neofelis nebulosa; assembly: GCF_028018385.1. Taxonomy (NCBI): domain Eukaryota; kingdom Metazoa; phylum Chordata; class Mammalia; order Carnivora; family Felidae; genus Neofelis; species Neofelis nebulosa. The sequence continues at coordinate 35,642,361 of NC_080796.1, forward strand.
ACTAGAAGTTTCTGTATTACATTTTGCTCATCTTACTGTTGAAGGACACTGGATTGTTTCCGGTTTGGAGCCATTAAGCACTGTGATGATATTTACGTTTCTAGTACATGTATCCAGGGCATCCTTGTACACGTCCGCGTTCTTGCATATGGCTTCAGACATGTACTCATTTCTGCTGAACATGTATATGCAACTTTTACCCAACAGTTCTCCAAAATTTGTATTACCACCAGCAAAATAAAAAGCACATTTTAAGGCTGAAAAATTTTAGACAGTTGACCTTGGTTTCCTTTTCCTCCTTGTATTGAATTCATCATTCATTAAATATTTATTGAGTACCTATTATGTTTGAAGCCCTTAGGCCACATCAGTAAACATAAAAGCAAGCACTCTGGCACTTAGTTGCAGATCAATAGGATTACTGATCTTTCTTAATAGTAACAATAATGATCACTAACATGTATTGAGTGCTTACTTTGTGGCAGGGCACAGTTCTAAATTCTTTATATATATTAAGTCATTCAGTTCTTGCCACAACTATAGCGTTAGCACTGTTAGTATTCTGATTTTACAGAATATGAAACTAAGGCACAGAGAGGTTGTGTAACCTGCCCAAGCTCACGATATGAGTAAGTGACAGAGCTGAGATCTGAACCTACGCAGCATGGCTCCAGAGTCCACATGTTTCCCACTATGCTGTATCATATCTCATTTAAATCCATTCCAGCCACCTCTGCCCCTACTTCTGGCTTCAAATACGGTGACGTGGGAAAGAGCATAGGCTTTTGAATCGAATAGGCTTGGATTTGAATCCTGACTCTGTCACTTACTCTCTGTGTGTCTTCGGGTGAGTTATTGGTCCTTCCCAAGACTAGGTTTCTTCATGAACAGAGGGATCCTATGAGGATTAAACTGGTTAGTAAGTGGAAAAGCACACTTTATAGTGCCTGACGCTATTCCCATTATTTTTTGGCCTCTTGTGTCTCTACCACCCATCTACGTTATACGGTGTGTATACTGATTCTAAAGCATCCTTCTTAAAGGCTGTTTTCATCATTTTCCTTCTTTTGTCAAAATTGTTTCATGACTTACCATTGCCTGGCAGGTAGAGACAAACATACTGGGGCATTTGGAGCATTGCAAGACTACATCTTCCTTATTGCCTTCTACTTCCTTCCTTCCATAAACCTTTCTGACTTGTCTGACTGGTCCATTCAGTATTTAACACCTTGGGCTTCTCAGTCCTTCTTCTGGTCTTTGCCAGTAATTGAGGTATCTCCCTTTTCCTTTTTCCTTTTTCCTTGGAAGCCTCCTCTGCCTTCTGGACTCATCTCTGAGTATTCATTCAACTCATTTATTATTTTCTAAGTATAAGGAGCTCTGTAAAATACAAAGTGGCATATGATGTCACTCCTGTCCCGAATGGGTTTTCCAATCCATTAGGGAAGATTTAGATGGTCACATAAAAATACCCAAATGACAGGGTAGTGTATGATAGGTACCTACCAGGGGTATCCTTCATGGGTGAAGTGGTAAGGGGAAGCTTTGGCAAGGTATCTTAGGGTTTTCCAGAGAAACATCTAACAAGGTAACTGTGTATCTAATCTCTGTATTTATAGAGATTGACTTCTTTTAAGGAATTGACTCACATGATTATGGAAGCTAGCAAGTCCAAAATCTTCAAGATAGTTCTGCAGCCTGGAGACCCAGAGAGGAGTTTTAGCTGGAGTCCAAAGGTGGTCTGCTGGCAGAATTCCCTATTCTTTGGGGGAGGTCAGTCTTTTTTTAATGTTGTCAAATGATTGAATGGGACCCACCCACGTTATGGAGGGTCATTTGCGTTACTCAAGGTCTACTGATTTAAATGTTTATCTTATCTAAAAATTACCTTCACAGAAACATCTAGAATAATCTTTGACCAAACATCTGGGTAGTATGGTCCGGTTAAGTTGACACATAAAATTTACCATCACAGGATGTGTCTGTTGAATTGAGCTTTGAAGAAGACATTGGATTTTGATAAATGAATCAACACTATTGACAGAGAAGACAAGCCAGGCCAGGGTCCGTAAGCCTGTTCCCCACCTCACCCCCCAATAATACACAAAGAGTAAGTAATTCCCACGAGCAGCAGGGGCTTACTGATGGATAAAGGTGGGAGGTGTGAAGGAAGAACATCCTGAGGAAAGGAAAATTGCAGTGTAAACACCTCATGGGTGTTATAAAATGTGATGGAAAGGGCGAAGTGTAGCAGACAGAGCCCTGGATTTATATTTTAGCTCCATCCTTCACTCCTTGCATCACTCTGTAGAAGCTGACTACCTTCTATGACCCCGTTTCCATGTATATAAAATAGAGATGATGAAGTTTATTCCTCCCTTCTGCCAACACAGGCATATATAATTGTCCAATTATATTGAATCAGCGTGGTTTCAGCCAGAAATAGAGAAGACTAGGGGCCAGCAAATTTGCATTGCTCTTGGTACCCCTGTTAATTTGCTGTGTGACCTCAGGGAAACCAGTTAGCTTCACTGTTATCTCTTTAATCTGTTAAATAACATCTCCTTTACCACAGCAGAATTTTCATATTTATGTCTTAAAGAAATAATTAAATCATTTTGCATACAGTTTTGATTTTTTGGAAGAAATAATTTTTTGAAGGACAAGATTTTCTTGTTACTATTGGGTCACAGGTTCCTGGTATGAAGTCTCGTTCTGTGTCCTGGAACTAAATTATGTAATTTCTTCTTTAGAGTTTTAAGTTGGTGATTATTAAGGAAACATGCTACCTTCCAAAGCTAGAGTACCCAATATCTTCATTATAAAGGGATCAGCTTTACTTTTTCTTCTCATTGTAAGACCCTATGTTTTAAAAAAAATTCTCTACCATTAGTACTTTCTATAAATATTTTTTCTATAAATATTTGAATGTAAATATTTCTATAAATATTATTAAATACATATCCTGAACTAAATAATTAGCATAATTTTTGCATCATTAATATTTTAGTGTACTTGAACAGCCCTTTGGGACAAGGTGCAAATCACTGTGGCATTTTCATTCACTCATTCATTTATTCATCCATTCACCTATGCATGTATACATTCACTAAGTATTTACCAAGCATCTGTTGTGTGCTAGGAGTCTTTCAGTTACTGGAGATATGGCAGTAAACAAAACAGACAAAATCCCGGCTCTCATGAAGGTCACGTTTTTGAAATAGTCACAGTACCTTGCAAATGGCTCCTTCCATTTTTATAAAATTCCAGTTGGGAATTTTAAGAACATACAGTACCCTGATTATCTAAATGATTAAAATTAGATACTGAATTATATTCTTTAAAAAGGTTGTTGGGGCACCTGACTGGCTCAGTCAGTAGAGCATGCGACTCTTGACCTCAGGGTTGTGAGTTTGAGCCCCACGTTGGTTGTGGAGCCTATTGAAATTTTTTAAAAATTATAAAAAAATAAAAAGATAGTGAAACAGTGTTTTCCAGTTCCCAGATAATGGTTTATTTTCATGTGCTAATTATTACAGATCCCCTCCATAGACAAGATGATAAACATATAGAAGAGTTTATATAAAGACATATAAATGATAAACTATAGAAGTCCACCATATGTTTTTCTGTGTCTATACTTTTGATCAAATTCCTCTTTAGACTTACCTTAAATCTATGATCACGACTTTTATGAGAAAAGCAGCCTGTCTATGAGCACAGTCATTCCTGTCGGTCAGAACTGCTGGAAGTTACCCAGGATGTACTAACTTGAGAAAGTGGAGAAATACTTGGGATTTCATTCTATGCACAGAACCTAGTTGCCAGTAGTATAAAGGCGTATAAAGGTGAGAGTGACTCTAGATGAGTTTTCATAAAAGTAATAAAATTTTGAATAACAGAAAATGTGTGGACTTGTAAATATTAATTACACAAACTTGTTTTTCTTCTCTGGTTTTTTAGGGCGTGTTTTTTTGTCAAGTTGTACTGCAAAGACTATTCTTAATTAACCTTTAATTTGAAGATGATACTGCTTTTTTTTTTTTAAGTATGTCACTTTTATAACGGGGATCAAGTGGGAAGTAGCCATGATTTGGGCTCCCCAGAGATTTTGCCAAAGACAGAAGTAGTATTTCATTTCCCATTTCCTACCACTTACCCTTTGCTCATTTCACTCTTGCTACACTCTTAACTAACCATTGTTGGTCTGCAGTGAAAATTCAGATCTTGGAAAACAGGTAGAAATATTATGAGCTTCATTCTTTGAAGTTATTTCCTATACAGAAATATGAAGCAGAGGATTTAGGGGATGGGGAAGAGGAAGAAGAACGATGAAAAAAAGGAGGATACCCATTATTATGTCAAAAAGAGTCCCCTCCCCCCTCAACGTAAAAATGATGAGATCAAATGTTTGACTGAAGTGGTTTGATGAATGTACAAGCTTTAGTGAATGATAATGTGGTTATAATTTTTTTAAACCAATAGTTAAGTCTGTTTTCTCCAAATTTAAGGAGCAGTCTGTCATTTCTCCCAAAAGGAGGAGTCTTTATCTGAAATTTTTATTTCTGCTGCTCAGACTGAAACTCTTACAGATATCCATGAATTTGTCCTCATCTACCCCATATCCAACCTTCAAAATATGTCCAGAGTCTGACTGCTTTGTCCCATATCCACTGCTCCTGCTCTACCTTAGTCCATCATCATGTCTCCTGCCTGCTGTCCCTATGTCCACCCTTGCCCCTTATGGTCCAGTGTCTATACAGCAACCAGTGCCTTTCTTTTTCAGTGTGTGTCACTTTATGTGGCTCCTTTGCTCAGCGCCTTCCACTGGTTTGCCATCTTACTCAGTATAGTCCAAATCCTTCAATTACGTTTCACCTCTGTGACCTTTCCCCCATTGTTCCCTACCATTTGTCCTCGTGCTTGCTCCTTGCTACATGGGCTCCCTTCCCATTGTTGAACATACCACTATGCGTGTTCCTACAAGCCCTTGGATCGGCTGAACCAGAACATCCTTCCCCCAAATATTGATAAGGCCAGCTCCTCATTTTTTTCAGATCTCCGTTCAGAGCTCGCCTTATCAGAGAGACCTTTCTTGACCTTTGAACTGGTACCCTTTCTTGGTTTAATGCCCCAGTGAGTTCTGAGTTCCTAAAGAGGCATTTGATGTGTTCCTATACTAATGAGATTGTTTAAAATTTTTCAATTTATTATTTTTTTTAATTTTTTAATGTTTATTTATTTTTGAAGGAGAGAGAGCATGAGCAGGGAAGGGACAAAGAGAAAGGGAGACACAGAATCCGAAGCAGGCTCCAGGCTCTGAGCTGTCAGCACAGAGCCTGACACAGGGCTTGAGCTCATAAGCCATGAGATCATGACCTGAGCTGAAGTCGGACACCTAACCGACTGAGCCACCCAGGCTCCCCCAAAATTTTCAACTTCTAATGAAAAGGAGGAATGTGTTTAGAGCAGCCTTCTCCGTGAAATGAAAGAAATGAAAAACTTTCTCTGAGGTGGCAATTATAGTTCTCTGCTTGACAGTCCCCCTTCTTTGTCCCCATACCTAAACAAAGGGCTTCTTTCCACCTGTGTGTAGCCTTTTGTCTCTTTAGATCATCATTTCCTTTTCTAGGAAATTGCATTTTCTACCTTTAAGTTTATTGTGTGTTGGGGGATGTAAAAAGATTGCTTTTAGAGACTGGGGCAGTTAGAAAACCACACTCTAAAAGAAGAAAGGGCATCCAAAATTATTTTCAAATTGCATCCAACAAAAGGAGTATCTAGTCCTTTAATCCTAGAGCCCTAGACAGGGGTTGAAAGGAAGAATTGTAGACAGACATTTCCATGCCTGAAAATGTCAAGCACAATTTTGGCAGAAATCACAGCATGGGAAGATGCTAGATTCTTGGGCAGTGAGATGTTTGCTGGTTTGGTATTTTATCTTTGGCAGTTGTTGCCACACTTGATATCCTCAGCAGCTTTTGAAGATTCTGCAGAAGAAAAGTATTCATTTCCAGCAGTTAAAATTCAGTAAATGGTCCCCGGATTCATGTTGTAATGTGTTTATAACTTTCTGTAGTTGTTTTGTTTTGTTTTTTGGTCCTTCCAGTTTTTCCCTTTCAGATTCATGCTCCAGACCTATAGAAATGACAGACTGTGCCATTTGACCACACAGGCACAATGTTATAATGAAAACGCACTTGACTGTAAAATCAGAAGCCTTGGCAAGTCACGTTGCCTCTCTGGGTTTGCATTTCCTCGTGGGTAAATGCGAAATGTCATGACCATCTTAGAGAGTCCTTGAGAATGTGAGATGGCATGAAATATTACACATGAAAACACTTGGAAAACAACGCTGTGGATGTAAGGCCCTGTTAACAATTCAGGATTATTTGAGTCTTCTGATTTCTTAACATCTAGAAAAATTGATTAAAATTTTAGTTGTGGTGGGGTGCCTGGGTGCCTCGGTCAGTCGAGCTTCTGCCTCCGGCCTCAGGTCATGATCTCGCGGTTCGTGGGTTCCAGCCCCGCGTCGGGCTCTGTGCTGACAGCTCAGAGCCTGGAGACTGCTTCAGATTCTGTGTCTCCCTCTCTCTCTGCTCCTCTCCTGCTCATGCTGTGTCTCTCTCTGTCTCTCAAAAATGAATAAACATTAAAAAAAATTTTTTTTAATTTCAGTTGTGGTGAGTTCAAGTTTCCAAAGCTTTTTGATAGGCATATGGTGTATTATTATTATTTCTTTCAGAGCCTAAGCTAGGAACGATGTAGGAAGCTAGGAACAGTCTGTACTTAACTGGCTTTTAAGGAAGGCCACATCATATATGGATGTCATGGTGTCTTGCTCTAATATGAATGTGCAGTGAAGACCTCAGTATGCTAGATGTTGAGGGAGAACACAGAGATGAACAAACCAAGTTTTTAAAATAGCCGAGGAAACAAAGTTGGATCTACATAATTAAGCAAATTGCCCCATCAGTACCATGTTAGAGTTACAAAATGCAGTGGGAACAAAGAGGATGGAATGAAATATTCTGACTCAGTGGCTGAGAAAAAGCTTTATATTATGCAATACCTGGGTTTAGGTGATTTGGGGATTTTATTTTGCTGCTGAGTCCAATATTGTTTTATGCCAACTATTTGAGTGGCTGGCTTCCAAAGAAGCATTCTTTTTACTCACTGGGTTTCTCTGAGTCAGTAAATGATCATAATGCTTTTTGCATGGTTACCAAGTCGAGGATCATCTACTGGATCTGTGAATTATTGAACAAAGAGGGGTGGTTTGTGCCCTCAAGGTAGTTATGGGCTCAGTGGAGATGGGTGAGCCTATCATCATTAGAAATATATAAAAGCTGTGATATTGAGGTGCTGTGATTGGGGAGAGGTTGAACATGGACCTTATTGGCAGGTTCAAAGTGGGGTGGGCCCGGCACTTGCCTTACTATGGAAATAAAGGTCATCCAATTGGATCTCAAGGGATCTCCTGTAGTTCTGACTTCTAGGCAGAAATATCAGCTCTTTTGCTATTTCTGATGAATTTTCCATATAGCCTGTATATGTGTGTGTGTGTGTGTGTGTGTGTGTGTACGCATGCGTGTGCGCTCTGTCCGTGTTTTTAAATATACTTTTAACATGAGTCACTCTTTTAGTTTTCATATGTTTTTTAAGCTGTAAATATGAGAACGTGTGCATTAAGTGGCTAGACAAGCCCCAGGGGAGTGGGCACCCTCAGAGTTTAAGCACTAAACCTAAAAACCCAGTGATTAGAAATATTTAAAATTTAGATTGGTCAATAAGTAAAAACAGCAGCCAGAGTGTAAAATCAGACTTGGCCAGTTCTCGGGGCAAAACCTGGGTGGGGTCATGGTTTTGATGACAGAGATGCTGGAGGGAAGGATGTAGAAAGTGATGTTCATTCGGAGTACTGAGGCGTCAGAGTCTAGTCTTGATCCCACTGTAGACAAAAATAAAGGCAGTCAGGATTCTCAGTCCATCACCGTGAACAGAAACAAATCACAATCAATGACAGATCTTTCCCTTCCAACACTTATCTTAGACTGGAGGGTCCCCACAGTTGGGAGGTGTTCCCTGGCTTGTCACTTGCCTTTGACCAATATAGAATCTTAGGTTGTTTCTTGAGTCTACCAGGTATGTGAGAGTTGTATAGGCTGGCACACATTCTATGTGTGAGAGCAGAAGAAGGCCTCCTCTTTGCACTGTCCTGCTTGGATGGTAGGAAACTGGGTTGAAGAAGACAGAATGCTAGTATCCAGTCTTCTCCCCATTCATCTCCATCCATATTGAACTTCCTGGTCATGGGTAATGACCAGATACCCTTTGTGTCTAGTCATGTGACTTAATATAGGCTGGAACCTCTGTTTCTATCATAGTCTCTAGGGATATATAATTAATTATTTTGATTCCATCATTCATTCATCAAGCATTTATTAAGCCCGTAGTATTTCCTACTCATTTCTGGGACGTTACTTCATTGACAGAAGAATTCGCTTCTTTCAGCAGTTCGCTTGTGAGAATGTAGGAGCTACCGTTAATTAGAGACTCTAAGAAAGCATTCATGGCCATCCACAGAGATGATCCTCTCGCCTCAGAGTCATTGATTTTCATTTATTTTTTTCCTTCAGACCAAGCATAGAGCGAACAACAGCCCTACTCTTCCATCTGCTAGCTCACCAAATTTTTAAGGATTTATGCAGACTTCTTAGCCACAATCCTGGCTCTTTACCAGGAAGACAGATTTTTGGGGAGTTGACTCACCCAGCTTACCGATGTAATAACTTAAGCTCCCTTTTCCCACAGCGGAGTCCTAGGTAATATTATGAATATATGATTTTGGGGGCAGGCAGGTGTGTAGTTTGAGCTGATGACTCAAGACATATTTATTCCTAGTATCAGAGAGACAAGGCTCCATATTTTACAACCTCAGTGTAGAGGAGTGGTTTGAGTCATGCTAATCTGCATGGACCCCTATTCCTCCTTGATCTGTACTTCTAATGCCCACCGTGAGGGTTTATTTCACGCAGTCTGTAGTCCTTGACTGTGATTCAGCCCTGGCTTCCTTCTTTGCTGCTCAGTCGCTCAGAAAATAGTTTATTTTTTTTTTAAATTTTTTTTTTCAACGTTTTTTTATTTATTTTGGGGACAGAGAGAGACAGAGCATGAATGCGGGAGGGTCAGAGAGAGAGGGAGACACAGAATCGGAAACAGGCTCCAGGCTCCGAGCCATCAGCACAGAGCCTGACGCGGGGCTCGAACTCACGGACCGCGAGATCGTGACCTGGCTGAAGTCGGACGCTTAACCGACTGCGCCACCCAGGTGCCCCCAGAAAATAGTTTAAATCATCAACTGGTAAACAAATGGTCCATACTGAAGGAATACTTTTTTTCTTTTTTCTTCTTTGTAAGCTTCTATTTTTTTAGAGCAGGTTTAGATTTACAACAAAATCAGGGGAAAGGTAGAGAGATTTCCTACATACCCCTTGCCCTCATAACATGCATAGTCTCTGCCATTATCAGTATTATCACTCATCAGAATTCTTACCAAGAATGACTTACATTGACACATCATCCTTACCCAGAGTCCATAGTTTACCTGAGGGTTCTCTCTTAGTGCTGTACATTCTGTGGATGTGGACAAATGTATAATGACATGTATCCATTCTTCTAGTATCATACACAGTATTTTAACTGCCCTAAGGGCCCATGTCCTCTGCCTGTTCATCCTCCCTTCTGCAACCACTGATCTCTTTACTGTCTCCATGGGTTTGCCTTTTCCTATAGTTGGAATCATACAATGCGTAGCCTTTTCAGATTGGCTTCTTCCACTTGGTAACATGCATTTAAGTTTCCACATCTTTTCATGTCTTGACAGCTCATTTCTCTTTGGTGCCAAATAATATTCTGTTGTCTGGATGTACACGGTTTATTTGTCCAGTCACCTACTGAAAGACATATTGATTGTTTCCATGTCTGGGAAATTATGAATAAAGCTGCTGTAAACATCTATGCGTGGGTTTGTGTATGGATATAAGTTTTCAACTCCCTTGAGTAAATACCAAGAAGCATGATTGCTAGATCATATGGTAAGAGTGTGTTTAGTTTAAGAAACCACCATTTTGCATTCTCGACAGGATCTCAGTGAGTGAGAAATCCTGTTGCTCCATATCCTTGCCTACGTTTGGTTGTCAGTGTTCTGGACTTTGGCCATTCTAAGAGGTATGTAGTAGTTAGTATCTCATTGTTGTTTTCATTTGAATTTCCCTGATGTCATGAGGCAGAACATCTTGCCATGTATTTCTTTGCTATCTATACATTTCCATAGTGAAGTGTCTGTTAAGATCCTTGTCTATTTTGGGGGTGCCCGGGTAGCTCAGTCAGTTAAGCATCCAACTCTTGATTTTGGCTCAGGCCATGATCTCACAGTTCATGAGTTTGAGCCCCACGTTGGGCTCTGTGCTGACAGCACGGCACAGAGCCTGCTTGGGATTCTCTCTCTCCCTCTCTTTGCCCCTCTTCCACTCACAGGTACACACATGCCTGCTCTCTCAAAATAAATAAACTTAAAAAAAAAAAGATCTCTGACCCACTTTTAAATTGGGTTCTTTTTGTTGAGGTTTAAGAGTTCTTTGTATGTTTTGAATGAATCCTTTATCAGATGTGGCTTTTGTAAATATTTTCTCCCAATTGTGGCTTGTCTTCTCATTCTCTTGTGTTGCCTTTTGCAGAACAGAGTTTTAAATTTTAACAAAGTCAGTAATTGTTTCATGGATTGTGTCTTTGATGTTGAATCTAAACTGTCATTGCCATATCTAAGATCAACTAGATTTTCTCCTGTTGTCTTCTAGGATTCTTATGGCTTTACATTTTGTATTTAGGTCTGTCATTCATTCTGAGTTGTTTTTGTGAAGGATAAGGTCTGACGTTTCTAGATTCTCTCTCTCTCTCTCTTTTTGGGGCGGGGGGGGGGGGGTATGTGGATTCACAGTTATTCCAGCACCATTTCATGGAGAGATTATCTTTGTTCCATTGTATTGCCTTTTCCCCTTTGTCAAAGATCAGCTGATTCTGTTTATGAAGGTTTATATCTGGACTCTCTGTTCTGTTCTGTTGATCTATTTGTTTATTCTTTCACCAATACTACACCGTTTTGTCTTTGCCTTGATAATCTCTTGAAATCAGGTAGTGTCACCTTTGCTCTCTTTCAATACTGTATTGGCTCTTTTAGGTCTTTGAAGGAATATTTTTTTCCCCTTTGCTGAAAAGCAAAAAGTTTTTAAGGCTTCCTGCTTAGTATGTGGTCAGTTATATTTTTGAAGCTTTTAGGGGCCTCTTGCGTACCTTAGAAATAACATCTAGTAATCTTACTATGAGGTGATTAGTCTCCCTCGCTCCCTCCCTCTGTCAGTATTTCATCCACTCAGAAATGTTTACTGAGTGTCTACTTAGTGCCAGGTACTGACATCAAATGATAAGACCCAGTCTCGAGTCTGTGAGGGCGTTGTGGTGGAATGGGGGAGGTGTAGATGACATTGCAGGAGAGACGTGGGTGAGGTACTGGGAGGGCTGGGGGGAGGAGCCATTAACCGGTTGAGGTTTGGGAACCTTTATGAAAGGAGATGAATTTCAACTGAGGTTTGAAGGGTGAGTAAGTGATTGTCCAAATGGAGGAGGACGGGCAAGGGCGTTCAGACAGTAGAAACAGTGAGCAGGAGGAAGGGAGTGTGGTAGGTTTGGGGAAGCACGGTAAACTGATCACAGCTCGGGGATGTGGTGCGTAGTGAGACATGAGGTCAGAAAGAAAAGAGTTCTGAGTGGATCATGAGGAGCTTCGTGAGCTGTATCAGGAGTGTGAGCATTTTCCCGATTAAGGTCATTGGATGTTTTGTTGAGATAAAATTCACATACCATAACATTTGGTATTTTAACTATTTTGAAGTCTACCATTCAGTGGTTCTTGGTGTATTCCCAACGTTACGCAGTCATTGACACTATCTGATTTCAGGACATTTCCTTTCCCCCTCCCCTGTTCTCTTAGCCTCACACAACCGCTAATCTACTTCCTATCCATGGATTTGCCCCTTAGGACATTTCATAGAAATGGAATTGTACAATATGTGGCCTCTAGTGTCTGTCGTCTTTCACTTAGCATAACGTTTTCACAATTCAACTGGTAGCAGGTATCAGTACCTCGTTCCTTTTTGTGACTAAGTCATATTCCATTGTATGGACAGGCTGCATTTTGTTTACCCCTTCCTAAAATTGGGGCCATTATGGATAATATGGCTATTTGTGCACATGTTTCTGTGTGAGCCTGTGTTCTCAGTTCCCGCGGGGATATACCTAGGAGCAGAATTGCTGGGTCGTATGGTCACTCCATAATTAACTTTTTGAGGAACTTCCAAACTGTCCTCCGAGTCACTGGAGATTTTTAAGACAGAGCAAAACAGACTCAGATCTTCCTTTAACATCACACGCTTTTAGGACTGTATTTGCTTTCAAGGCTAGGTATTTCCGGTTCTTTTATGTTTTTCTAGTTCAGGGCATCACGGCCCCTAGCAGTGAAGCCCATCTGGCTCTTTTAAGTACTCTCGATGTGAATGCCACAAAGGAATCTGTACCCAAGAGCATTGAAGGTGGCAGAAAAAGTGGTGTTGGGGTATTCTCTCTCCCTCTCTGATGTATTGTAGTGAAAGAGTTTTTCTTTTTTAAAGAGAACCCTTGATTAAATTATAGGCTATTATTAGGGAGTTTATTGTACTTATAAACTGCACTTGGATTCCCTGTAATTTGTTATAATTAATGCAGGAGTTCAAGAGCAGAAAGCAGGGATCAGGTTGTGGCATGCTTTTCTCTTTTGCAACACCTTGCTATCATTGGCCTTCCTTCACTAGTAGCTAAGTAAGGCTTGTGTGTGTTTGTGTGCATTTAAACAAACATTATCCTTTTTAGGAAAGAATTGCAATCCTTTGACTCACTGAAACCTAAGGAGTCTCCGTAAGAAGTAAGGTGTCTCTGGCAGAATAGGGTATTGATCGACGAACGCTGAAAACTTCTGGAATTGAAGTTTTGCCGGGACCGTCTTGTCTGTGTGTGTTTGAGTACATGCACGTGTTTGTATTTTCACGCACGCGCATGTAGTGGCTTGTGTGTGAAAAGGCTAGGAGACAAACTTTCCCTTTTAAGGTTATCTTTGTTGAGTTATAGTTTTAGCCTCCCCGCCCCCCCCCCCAAACCTCCCCCGTTGGGTTATTTCAATTTTGCACAGTTGCAGGAGTTTTGCCTTTGTAGTCTGCCTGACAATGCAGAGTTTTAATTGACCGTCAACTCGAACGTTCATTAAGTATAAAAGCTTTGAGATAGTGCATTTGTCAGGCAGCAAACACATTATTATACTTGAACAATCATCAACTGAAATCTTCTCAGGGGTTTTGAGGATAGGGGGATGGAGGAGGCAGTCAGGTTCATCTGGTTGTGTGCCTGTGTACTTACTGTTTATCTGGTCCCGGCAGACGGAGAACAGGGTGAGCCACCCTGTCCATTATCCGGATTTATAGCTGGGAACACCCTTTGGAATGGATGGAATGTGCTCTTTCTCTCCTGTTGGTATCTCGGTCAATCTCAGGGTTAAAATGATGTTCACTTGCTGCTAGGACAGCTTGTCCTCAGTCCCCTGTCCTTCATAGTGGAGAAACTTGGACATTTATTTCTTGCTTGCCCAGTGTCAACCAGAAAGCAATGCTAGTGTTTTGGTACATACTGCTCTGCCCTGGGAGAGCTGGTTTCCAGTACATTCTGGCAAGATTCTTCTGATGTGGCTGACTGTGAAGGAAGTTTTCTAGTGAGGAAAGGGCAATTCAAGTCATTACACTTTCCCTCGTGATCACAATGACAACCCGTCTTTCTCTCGCTCACCCCTCCAACCCCAGTAGTTGATGGAAAGCCTTCACAGACTGAGGAATGTAGGGATGGTTTTGAAATGCCCTTCTCTCTCTAAGTTGTCACAGCCCTACTGACCATGCACAAGAGATAAGCTGGTTTGACTGACCTTGAACTGTAGGGAAGGGAGAGGCAGACAGGAGCTGTCTGATAATAACAGTGGTAATGCAGGTCGATAGTTACAGCTTACAGGATGCTTTCAGTAACCTATTTTTAACTATGAGAAAGCATTTTCTTTCTCTCTCAGATCTCCTCGGGCAGTGGGGGTAAAAAGAGTAATGCATGGGTGATAGGTGCCGATCATACAACTCATCAGGTGTTACTCAGTAAGGTGGTAACAGAATGAAGCCTAGATAGCCTTTTTTATGATCCATAATATAGAAGTACCTTGATTCAGCTGAATCACACCCAGTAAAGACTGCGGATGTCTTTACTGAGGATGAACTGTGGTCTGTTTTTTTTTTTAAAACTCTGCATTTGGGGGGTGCCTGGGTGGCTCAGTCAGTTAAGCGTCTGACTCTTGATTTTGTCTCAGGTCATGATCTTGCTGCTGGTGAGTTCGAGCCCCGTGTCACGCTCTTTTGACAGCATGGAGCCTGCTTGAGCTTCTCTCTCTCTCTCTCTCTCTCTCTCTCTCTCTCTCTCTGCCCCTCCCCAGCTCGCATGCACACACGCACTCCCACTTTCTCTCAAAATAAATTAAAAAACTTTTTTTAAAAATCTGCATTTGGAAATACATACATCTAAGGGCCGTTTTGTACCCATTTCTGGGTAGAGCCTCTCCTTCTGGGAACCTACAATCAGCGACCCAGCTCTCTAGATTTCACTTTGTCCCCTTTCTGTCTTATAATGTTGTTCACAAGTGATTAAATGCATAGCTCGGTCTTCTTGCCCTCTGTCTACCTCTGGGGCAGGAAAGTGAAATTTCCCAGAGGCTGCTACTGGGAAGAAAACCCAACACAACAGATCCGAATAATCCATGGGTCCACTTACGACTATAATACATTTTTACAGAGAAGCTCCTCTTACCAGGGTCTGTCTCACATGCTGTGGCACAATCTAATGGGGAGGAAGGTTGCTTGGTTATCAAAGCCTTTCCTTAGAGGCACTGGGATCACAAAAAGCACCAGGCAGTGGCATTTTTATTTTCGTTTTTACTTTTAGACTTCAGTGGAACTGATGACTTGGCCGCAGTGGCTGGGAATCAGATTCCACCCTCGCGTGCGGGAGGAGAGCTCTGAGCTCCGGTCTGTCTGGCCCTGCCTTCAAGAGCAGTGTGTTACCATGGACAAGTCATTTCTTCTTCCTCCACATGGTTTTCTTCTCTAAAAACAAAAGGGTAGGACTTGGTTCTTGGAAATCCTTCCCTTATCAAACAACATGGGCTAAATCATGCTCTGACGATGTGTGCCCTGCGGATCTCTGTGGCCTTCAGAAACAAAGGCTTTTTCCTGCCCACCTTACATGACCACTGTGTCCACTGCCTTCTTTCCCTGGGGCTCAGGGCAAAGGGAAACAGAAATGGCTCAGAAGGCTTCGGCTCAGGAGTGGCACCTGTCACTTCCACCCCCATCCCATTGACGCCTAAGCTGTAGCACAGTCGATGAGGGAGGTGAGTGGGTATGACCCTCTCAGCGGGGAGGCTTCATGGAGAGCAACCATTTGGAGCAATAGAAGTGGTCTCCCCCACTCCTGTCCCCACCATCCTGTGATTCGTGCTGACAATGTGAAGTCTTTGAGTAGAGGCATGACCCAGACCAGCTCTTAAGGCTTTTATACTTTCATAGCTGTTCTCTGTTGGAGGCACTTCTGCTGAACTGGGTTTGGAATGAACATTTCTCTTGTGGGAGGGGTGGGAGAAATATTTTCAAAGCAACACGTACTCGGCCTCTGCGTTCCTCTCGCCTTATTTGTGGTTCTGCGGTAGTACAGTCCATACTTTTCAGAACACCACATGGAATTTCTCCATCAGAGAAGCAGCGACAGACCAGCAAATAGAGCAGAGTTGCACAAGGACTTAAATTCCCCTTACATGAATTAAAAAGAGAGATTGAAGATCGTGGCGGCACATCTGTAAATGTTGAGGATGATATTATGGGGTGTAATTTTCAAAGAGTTCTTTGATACGACGGTCAGAAGAACTGAATGCTCTATTGATGGGACCCAGTATGGTATTTAAAAAAAAAAAAAATTTCTTTTCAGAAGCTTAGGGGGAGGAAGGAACTTGGAAAAGTCACTTGTTTTCTTGAGATCGGATGGAACTATTCCAGACAGATGAGACATCTAAAGACTGGTTCATATTATTTGTCAGTTTTGAGTTGTAATATTTAATAGCACTGACTATCAGGAAGCTTTTCTGTTTCACGTAGAGAAATCAGAATTTTAATCTTTGTGGATTCAAAACAAAACAAAACAAAAAACTTTGAAAATAGAAATGTTACCTTTATTCAACAAGCATAGTTTTTTTTAATTTGTTTTGTTTTTTAAAATTTTTTATTTTTTTTATTTTTTTTAATTTTTTTCAACAAGCATAGTTTTGTTCACCACTTCTTAGAGGGAGAGCGGAATCCTAACCTAAAACCACTCATTGGACCCCAGCAGTCAGGTGGGCTATTTCCAGGTCTTTGAATATGAAAAATATTAAAAAGTTTTCCTTGTGAGCTCGGGGTTTCAAAGAGGATCCCTTTGGAAAGTTGGCAAATACTTTCCTGGCATGAGGATTGGTGTATTTTTTTTTCCCCTCCACCCAAAGCTATGACAGGGTGGAGTATACTTCCGTGAAATTGCATGTTTCCAAAATAGAATTCACTGTTACATTTTACTGCCGTTAGAATTGAATCTCTAATCAAAAATAAGCAAAAACCAAACATTCTAGAAATAGAATTTCAGCTCGTATTCTCTAATTTAGTCTTCATACAGGATGGAATTATCATACTTTACAAAAGTGCCTTTTGAGCAAAAATGTACCAAACAAACAGTTTCCAAAGTGGTTCACATTTCATTCTCGTTTCTGCAGTCTCACATCGTCACATCCACAGTCTCGTGTGGTAGTAACAGTGTATCATTAACTCTGTTCAAATTCTCGCATAGTCTGGATGGCTTCCAGGAAAGAGCTCTGCCTCTTTAGCCTCTCGTTCTTCAGCCTGCGTCCAACCTGAATGACCGGGAACAATGCTGCTGTTCCTTGCTAGTGAATTGGAACACACTGTTGCCTGGAATGGAATGGATCTGTACTAGAACTTCCTCACATGTTATAGAAGTGATAACTGTAGGTGAAAGTTGGAATCGGCAGGATGAGAAAACTACGATTATTTCGCTGACTTCTGCAAGTTACATTCCTAAAGGGCCCTGCATGATCAAAGGCTCTAGCTATGGCAGATAATGCTAGGGTAACACCTTTTAAAAAGCTTCACTCTTTCGTTCTTAAAAGCTGAGCCCTTAGTAGTGCACTGGAGAGAGAACCATAGCGTCAGTGGTCCAAGACAGGAAGGACGCCCCTGTTGACAGTCATCAACCTCTCCGGGATGTCCTCGGCTCCTAACCAACTTCTGTGCACAGGAAGTGCTTAATAAGTGTGAATATCCACATTTCTCCTGGGCTTGTAGAGCAGAAAATGAGTCAGAACCACTCAAGATGGCAGGGAGCGGATGCTAATAGAAGAGATTCAGCGTTGTAGGATTAGGAGAAGGGGGTGAACTTTACCACTTTTCCTGCCTTGAAATTGTATGTTCTGGTTTGGTTTTGGTTGGTTGGTTGGTTGGCCTTTCTTTTTCTTTTCCTTTTTCTTTTTTCTTTTCTTTCTTTCTTTCTTTCTTTCTTTCTTTCTTTCTTTCTTTCTTTCTTTCTCTTTCTTTCTTTCTTTCTTTCTTTCTTTCTTTCTTTCTTTCTCTTTCTTTCTCTCTTTCTTTTTCTTTCTTTTTTCTTTCTTTCTTTCTTTCTTTTTCTTTCTTTCTTTTTCTTTCTTTCTCTCTGTCTTTCTCTTTCTTTCTTTCTTTCTTTCTTTCTTTCTTTCTTTCTTATCCCATTCCCATTGTACTTTTCTTCAGTAAACTTAAGATTCCTTCCTATCCCGAAATTCTGGGTTTTGTGTTGTTGTTGTTTGGTTGTTTTGTTTACTTGGTTCCGATGTCCTTTAACATTTCTGAAGAAAGCCGCAGCGGGATCCTCTGGCAGTAAGATGAAGTAACACTTCCTCATAGTTCTTTTCTTCTGATTCCCCCACTTTTGAAAGTGTGATCTTCAGAGTCTAAATGGCTCCTTTTCAAAGGTCTGTCTCCTTTCACAATGAACTCTTGACACCTAAAAGATCCTTTGATGACTTAGGACCCTCTTGCTTTCCTTGGTTTCCACAAGGAGGTGTTCAGTTATCTAAGAACTGGCCCGGTTATAAGCCTGAAAGATCTTCCAGGAAAGACTCATGGACAATTCTTAGTCTCTCTCTCTCTCTCTCTCTCTCTCTCTCTCTCTCTCTCTCTTTTTTTTTTTTTTTGCCTTCAAGTTTATTTTTGGTGTTGTACATTATATAGGTCTAGACAAATATAACAATATATATCATTATAAGGATATGTATCAGTATAAGTATATATATTATTATAATATCATCTTTTCACTAAAAATTTCACTAAAAATATTTCCAAAAAATCCTCTGAGCTCTTTCTGTTCATTTTTCCCCTCCTCCAACAGCCCTTGGCAACTGCTGATCTTTTTATTGTGTCCATAGTTTTGCTTCAGAATGTCATATAGTTGGCATCATAGAGTATGTAGTTTTCTTTGGTTGCCTTCTTTCACTTAGTAACGCGCATTTGAGTTTCCACCATGTCTATTTGTGACTTGATCACTCATTTTTTTTTATTTTACTATCTTTATTTTTATTTTTTTACCATTTTATTTATTTTTTAATTTACATCCAAGTTAGTTAGCATATACAGTTCTTAGTCTCTGGAAGTGAAAGTTACCTCATACAAATGAGTGGAACTTTTACTGTTTCCTTGAGCCACAAGGCAGGTGCCAGAGGAAAACCAAGAGTCAGGCTAGGGCACAAGGAAAGAACATGGCAGACGATACCAAGGAAGAGCCTTGAGGGAAGGGAACACAAACAGGGAATGTGCTTGGTTACATGGAATGGGAAGTAAGCTTCCACAGCCCATGTTTTCCCTCCTGGTTCAAGTTCTACTGAGCTTTCCCCCAGGAGATGAACTAATAGTGCGCATCAGATTGCATTTTTAGACACAAATCTGCTCTTCAAGTGAAGCTATAGAACCTGAGCTTTGCCCATCATTGGCAGGGTGCATGTGCCTTGAGGCAAAGGCACTAACGTAAACCATTTCTGTTGGAGCTCTTGGTTTGCCGAATAAAACCATGGAACCTCAGATCCTCAACATGTACCTTGTGCAGAACTTGCTACCTTTTCCCCCTTGGGATGGGAGAAAAGTGGGTGGCAGAGAGCAGGCCCTTATATTATGCGAGCGCATGGGACCACGCTTCTGTAGTGTTAACTCACCTCGGGTGAAACGTTTGGAGAGGTGGAGCTTGACTACACTTGAGCCTGGGGACAGAACTTGAGTGAACAGGTGAAAGAAGAAAACCAGAAGATAACATGTGGCATATTTTAACTGTAGCAATCCAGATTTCTTTAGTCTGTGATGTGTCGATTTACTCTGGGTGTTTCTTTAACTTCATACACAATTATTGCTTCAAAATGTTTTCATTTACTCTGATTCTCTGCTGTGAATAACGAAGAGACAGGCTATGACTTCCCCTTTTCTTTCCGTCAAACACGATTGTCCAAAACTCTGCCCCTTCCTCCATCCCCAGGCAGTGCCTTCACTTTCACAGGGTTTTAAGAAATATCCTACCTAGTATTTCCTCCTTACTGATTGTGCACTGTCAGAAACTGCTACTTCATTACCAAAGACTTTTAACCACATGTTCTTATATGTAACCTGTATTCCTATTTGTTGGGATTTAGAATCCATGATGCTTCTAGCCAGCTAAGGATATATATAGTAACTAGGTGAGACAGAGCCCTGCCCACTGACCTCAGGGCACGGAGTGGGCACAGAGATTTTCTACACATACCAGGGACTTGTCTCTAAGAATCAGCACAGGCACTTATATACATTTCTATTTAAAAATTTTTTTTTAATGTTTATTTATTTTTGAGAGGGGGAGAGACAGAGCGCCAGTGGGGGAGGGGCAGAGAGAGGGGGAGACAGAATCCAATCCGAAGCAGGCTCCAGGCTCCAAGCTGTCAGCACAGAGCCCAACGCAGGGCTCGAACTCATGAACCGTGAGATCATGACCTGAGCCGAAGTCGGACACTTAACCGACTGAGCCACCCAGGTGCCCCAGTATACATTTCTTGATGTGGACGGGAAGTAAAACTCTTGATTCAGTAGTGGAGCCTGTAAAATGATTATGAATATTTTAGGTGAAAGTTAGGCTGGGTATAGGAAGAACAGGGTGTTTTTCTATTACATGCTAAGTTTTACAAAAAAGAAGTCTTAAATAACTCAGCATTGGTCCTTCTGATTTGAGTATAGGTTTTCCCCACCAGAGCCTGACATGGTTGTCTCTACCCTGACCAGCAGACCCAAGAGGAGAGAAGAAATAGAGACTCTATTAGAAGAGACAGGGAGCCTGATTCCTTCCCTCAAATAGGCATTGGATTGATATGTAATGATATGCATGATAACAAGGTAGAGATAGCAATAATTAGCTCTCAGTGTTTGTTGCCTCTCTCTAAAAGAGTTGAGCTTTGGATCACTCTTGAACTCCCTGCATTGACATGTCCAAGCTTAGATAAAGTAGAAAGTCATGGTTACCAAGAGCAGAAAGGTTGTTAATATTTGCCAAGAATTGGTGCTAGGAAAAGTCTGTTATAGAGGTGACTGTTTTAAGAGTATGGTCAAGGAAGTGGAGTCCTAGGAAGAAAGGTTTGGGGTGAGGAGATATCTAAATGTGTAGGTAATTCTAAGAATACAGTTTTATTGGCAAGGAAACAATACAGTGTATTTATTGGTTTCTGAGAGCAGTGGTCTACTTTGAGGTTTGATGTTGTACATGGGCACGTTCTGTTCACCTGCACTATGCTGGCTTGAGAGTGTACTTCGGGTTGGATTTTTGTGAGCCACGGACCTGTAGGGTTAGCTTCGCTCTCAGAAGCTCTATCCTATCCATTAGCAGAATGCCAAATTATTTGGCTTCTTTGTGTTCTGCTCTACCAAACTTTTGAGTTTAAAAAAAAGAAAAAAATGACATGTTTCTAGAACTTCTTTTAGGAATGCCCCACTGTTGAATGTAGGCTGGACAGCTGTGTTGCTGTGGGCAGCCAGGTGTGGAAGAACATTTTTATTCCTGATCTCTGTTATGTGGAATGGGTCCTCATCAGTATTTCACCCTGCGGACCTACACTGAAATGATTTGATGAGAATGTTCTCAAACCGAGAATGCACGGGATGTGGCACCTGCCACATCAAAGAAAGATAAACACGGGAAGAGGGCACTTTCCATCTTTAACATAGCTGACCTTTAGCAGCATCACCTGTGCGTCCCGCTGTGCACCCAGAGTTTGACACAGCAAGACATCGATGTTGTGGGAACATATTCCAAGTATGTGTTTTTAAGGTTATTTGTTCCTCTGTTCCCATAAACAGGTATCAGTATTACCTGCAAGTCAAAAAGGACGTGCTTGAAGGGCGATTGCGGTGTGCGTTGGAGCAGGTGATCCGACTGGCTGGCTTGGCCGTGCAAGGTAAGGAGCGTGGCGGCCGGCCCGCGAGATCCCATTTTCTGTTTTCCGTGTTGCTGGGCTCTCTGAGAAAAAAAGTCCATTTACTGAAACGATCCCTCGGTAAGTCTCACTTTTCATTTCAAGAGACGTTAAAAACGCAGACATAGTGATTTCTGGTGGCAGGCTGGTGGACTTCGCAAGGCTGCTTGCAAATTGCTCACGCTTGTATAATTGTAGTTTTATTTGAAGAAATAGCAGCTTTCATCCTGACTTTAATTAAAGCTACATGCAGGGTTTGTGGAACATTTTCTCAGAATGATTCCACTGCCCAGTGTGGTCATATTTTGTGGCTTCATGTCGCGACTCTTTGACTTTCACATCAGTTTCAAGTGTGATAGCTTTAAATATTGCAGTCTAATTTATACTCACACACTTAAAGAGAGGAACATATGCATATATATGTATAATGACACCGATAGATAGATAGATAGATAGATAGATAGATAGATAGATAGATAGACACATATTGCGAAGCAACAAACACATAGTGAAGTACCTTCATCTTTCAATCTATCCTACTTCGATTTATGGGAGCGATTGTTTTTATCATTTCTAAGTTGTTACATATATTTTTACATATGTTTATGTAAAATATGTTACATGACTTTTGCATATATTTATACATTACTCTTAACTGAGTGGTGCCTTAATTGCCTTTAGTCATATTGGAAACAAGAAGATAAAATATAATTTTTTAAAAGAAACAGGTTTCCCTTTCCGAGACTGTTTTCTTTAAAATCACTTCGTGTCCAGACGGAATGCCAGCCGCCAAGCCCTTGCTGTGAGGACTGTTGTTGTAGAAGCTGTGAACTGAACTTCCCATCCCAAATTCTGAACTGAAGTTGAACCTTTTGGGTTCTAGAATGTCTAAAGAGGCAGACGTCCTTTGATCTCTTTCATCCCGGAGTATTAGCAGTTTAGCAATTTTTGTTGGACGTACAACTCCAGTAGTTAGCTATCGTTACCTTGTGGATGAAAATACACAAAATATGTTGTATCCCATCTCTCCACTTAAAGACTGGAAAGGAAAGGAACAGTGCCCAAAACAATACAAAAGAACAGTTAGTGGTCATGAAAGAAAGATCATCAAAATGAAGGAGAAGACCCCCTTTAGTAGGAAGAAGAGAGAGAAGATCCACTGTGTCCCTCCTCTGCAAATTGGATCTTTCTCTTTTTAAAAAGTTTTCTCCTTTCTTCACTTTATTACTCGTTTTGGCCTCTTACTCTTCAATCACTGGCTTTATCACAGGCCTCCTGGATCCTGGAAGATCCTGGTGTGATAGCTTTCAGGCTAAAGAAAGTTGGTGAACTAACTCTCTGTTCGTTGGGGTCTTGAAGCCAGCCATTCCCCTAGCTCTCATATTTGTAAAATAATTTTCCCAAGAACCCTTGTTGGGCCCTTAGGAAGACACATCCACTTAGTTATACGTCATGATGAAATACAGTAACTGATGAGTAAATTTGAAGACAGGCCGAGCATGTGATTGTTGCCGTCCTGAATGCCTCACCTAATTGCTCATTAGTTAAATGCTGAGTTTCTTAGGTGCATCTCTGTCTTCTCAGCAACGTGTGGACGCTGGCCTTGTGTGTGGACTCTTGCATTCTGTATCTCTTGTACCCCAAAGATACCTGCACCCATTTCTACCTGATGCCAGATCTTTTGCATGAAATTAAGTCTGTATGCAGTTTGATCTTTTTTGAGAGCAGGTAGGATTAGATGCAAGGCATGTATAGATTGATAATATAGACACAGTTTCTTTTTGCATGTGCTCAGACATCCCGTGGTGAGATGAAAACAGGACAAAACAGAATTTTTGGCATCTTGCAACATGTCAGCTTGTTTAGGAGGTGTAAAAATGTGCAGGGTTGCTTGCCAACGGTGATTTACAGTGGGAATTTCCAGCTGCAAATATATGAAAAGTTGCAGATGGGTTTGGCTCTTCAGTTCTCCCAATTAACCTTGAGTTAAAAAGCCCCCTTGGCAGATATTCTTAAGATAATGTGTTGGTGCATATTTAACAAAAACATAAGTATAGGTTTGTTTCAAATTTTTAAAATAGCTCAGGGATCGCTTTCAAATTTCCCCATTTTTTCCCCCAGAAAATTGTGTAATAGGGCTCACATGCTGATATTTACAGTATTGCTAAGTAAAAGTGGTAACAAAATCAAACATGTTGTGGCACCGTTTTTTTTATTGAATAGTGAAGAAATAGGACGAAGTGGGAATAATAAATGTGGCGATAATTTTACCCTTGCTTTATTCCATCTTTAATTTTATGTAATAAATACTACCCTTACCCCGCTTTTCTTCTCAGCTGATTTTGGAGACTATAATCAGTTTGATTCTCAAGATTTCCTCAGAGAATATGTGCTGTTTCCTATGGTAAGTGTGATTTCCTTTTTCTTAATTAATTTTCTACCTTCTCTGGGTGTTTAATTGTTTCCTTTGAAAATCTCAGAGGATTTTACATACGTATATTCCCCCGGGGAGGAAAGTCCATGCATTTATAAAGTGGGGACGCATTTTATAAACAAACACTGAAAGGGGCGCCTGGGTGGCTTAGTCGGTTAAGCGTCCGACTTCGGCTCGGGTCACGATCTCGCGGTCCGTGAGTTCGAGCCCCGCGTCGGGCTCTGTGCTGACTGCTCAGAGCCTGGAGCCTGTTTCGGATTCTGTCTCCCTCTCTCTCTGACCCTCCCCCGTTCATGCTCTGTCTCTCTCTGTCTCAAAAATAAATAAATGTTAAAAAAAAAAATTATAAACAAACACTGAAAAAGGTACTTCTTCCCGCCTCCTCAAAGGCACCTCTCTGTCCCCTGACACCCCTCTCCCCAGTCCCCGTGTCCACCTCTCCAGGGCCATGGCATTCTTCCTAACTTTCTGAACATATCAAGTTTGTTCCCATCCCAGAACCTTCGTCCTTGGGTTTCCTGTGCCTTCAGTAGTGTGCTCCAGATCTTTCTGTGACTTGACATTGAAATCTTGAGTCAGATATCACCTCCTCAGAGACGACTCCCTTTTCCTTGACCACCTGTATGATACACTCCAGCCATCAACCACTTCCTGCTAAATCACCTTCTATGTGCATTCTTCAGGGCCCTTTCAGTATCTAAACGTGTTCAGTGTTGACAGATTGTCAGCTGGAACGTCAGCTCTGTGGTCCGTAGGCAGATACCCTTTCTGTCTTGTTACTGTTAACTGGCGTATATTCTGCACTCGTGAAATTTCATTGAATGAGTCAATGGAGTCAAATCCCCAGTCTTGGGTTAAATTAGGAACGAGGCTAGGTTTTAATCCCGGGAGAATGTATGTTTGCTGTTTGGAAGCTTTGGGGTAAATGAGAAGAGTTTTAATGAGGAGGAATTAAAATGTTTGAAAAGCTATACCTGCTGCAGTATCCTGGCTCTGATTTTAGAAACCCTGATCATTCATCACTTATTTTTTTATCAACTGTTTTGCCCAAAGCACTGGCCTGGGTAACTAACTACCAGGAAATAAAGTTATATAAGAAACGGTCCTTGTTCTCAGGGAAGCGGCCGAATAGTTGAGTAAATAGGAAGTTTGCAAAATCGGAATGCAAAGCCAAGAGTAATAAAGTGCAGTCAGGATTTTATGTGGGGAGAGGTTACCTCTGCTGGGGGGGTGGTGGTTAGGAAAGGCTTAAAGACTAATGGTGGGCGAGTTGTGTCTCAGAGGGTGGGCAGGATTGCAGCAGGCAGACAGGTAGGGAACAAGGAATGATCTAGACAGGGAGGGAAAGAGCAGGGGCAGGGTGGCATGAGTGATCGTGTAAGAGTCTGTGGTGAATCTGACTGTCGCTCAGGAGTGGCAGAGGGGAGTGGCAGCAGATGAGATGAAACATCTCAGGGCTAAGAACCCGTGGACTCTGGGGATTTATAGACCCCACACTTTGAGAACCGCTGGATTAGAGCAGTAAGACCGTTTGTGAAAGGAGGTCAGATGAGAATCATGGTGTTCTGGGCAGGAGGTGATTTAGGTATTATGAGTGACAAGAAGAACACGAAAGCAAAGCAAGAGATATTTTGGAAATCAAACGAGCAGAACTTGGCATCCAGTTGGCTGTGGCACATGGGAGAAAGTAGTGTGTCTGGTGACAAGGGTTCAAGTTTTGAAAGACTAGCATATGTAAGGCTGTAGTCATTATCCCTGTCAGGGCTTGAGATGAGCTTAGGTTGCCGCATACTTAACCTTTATTCTTATAGGTTAGGGAAATACTGCGAGATCTCTATGGTTTCATGAATAACTCTGTCCTTATTCTTCTTCCCGCCAAGAAAACATCTGTATCGTCTGATAAATCTTTTGTTTTTCATGCCTTGTTAACTCTACCCATCAAATCGACCTGCATTCAAAGAGATTAGCATATTACTTGGCACAGAAGCCCTTCATAGGATTTGGTGTCAACATGCTTGAACCAACATCTCTAACATCTCAGAGGCTCCCCAGTGCGCTTGGGGAGACGAAAGTGAAGCTCACACCTTAGAATTTTAGAGAGCATGCCTTTTTGTGCTAGTGGAGACAATCAGTTGGGTTGAGAATTTTCCACAATTTTTTTTTTCACCTTTGTCTCCTAAAAAGGTCTTACTCACCTAGCCTTTGGGCAGAGACCAGGCTTCGGTGCTATTTAGAATTTTTTATGGTGATTGCCAGCATGATACTTACGAGTTTGTAGATGTTAGAATGCTTTGGCAGGTCCCAGTGCTATCTGTGAAGGCTGGAAGGAGTTGTGTATCACACCTTTTCCAGAATATGACGGTCTCCACTGGGCTCTGAGCAAATCAGATACCTGAACAGCATAGACCTCATTAAATCTCACAGTGAACGGATGAATATGGATATGTTATTCTCGGATCCAAACTTCCCCTCCTTGGGATAGTAGCTACATACATTGTGACATGTGGCTGGCGATATACATCCAAATTGAAGTTACTTAAAGTTAAATAAAATTAAAAATTCAGTTCCTCAGTTGCATTAGCTACATTTAAAAAACACTCAGTAGGGGTGCCTGGGTGGCTCAGTTGGTTAAGCAACTGATTCTTGAGTTTGGCTCGGGTCAAGCTCTCATGGTTTGTGAATTTGAGCCTCACATCAGGCTCTGCGCCGGCAGTGTGGAGCCTGCTTGGGGTTCTCTCTCTCTCTCTCTCTTTCTCTCTCTCTCTGTCTCCCTCTCTCTCTCTTTGCCCCTCCCTCCCTCTCTCTCTCTCTCTCTCTCTCTGTCAAAATATATACACTTTAAAAAAAAATAAAAACATTCAGTAGCCGCGTGTGGCTAACCCTACTGTACTAGAAAGCTTGGATATAGAACATTTCCATCATTGCAGAAAGTCTTGTTGGACAGCACTGAAGACACTGTGACAGAAGCTGATGTCAGTGTGTATATCTGAATTGTGAATGTTCCTGGGCTTCTGCCCTGTCATTCTGCCCCATGTTGTACCCTGGATACATTGTGGCCTGTGGTCAGGTGGCTCACACTATAGGAGCCAAGCATTCTGTGCCCGTGTCCTGGCTGCCATTTACCGGCTATGTGAACTTGGGCCGTTATTTAATTTCATTTATTTTTAAAATTTGATTATTTGTCTCACCAAAGCCTCCATTTTCTCATCTAAAAATGAGGATAGCATGCCTACTCCAGCTGGGATAGCTAAAGGAGAGAATGCACGTGAAGTACGTTACTTGGCACATGGTGAATTCTCAGGAAGTAGTTGTCCTTGTCACTGCCATCGTCATCGTCTTATGATTAGTATGACCCTCTTGTCTCTGGCATGCAAGCACCAGGAGGCTGAAGACCGTGCTTTTCGGGCAGCAACACTCCACGAATTTTGAAATGTAAGCAGAGGACAGGCAGAAGGTGCAAACGATCATTAACCTGCTCTGTGTGATTAGAAACTCCGGTTTGACAACGTGAAACTTTGTTGCCTACTGAGTTGCCTGTTGAGTTTAGTTCAATAAGCATTTATTGATCACTTACTGCATATGGAGAGCTTATAAGTGGGCATCGTGTAAGAGCCCCGTGATAGGCCCGTAAGTGATGTGGAGAAGAGCTGGTGCCGTTAGGGGCCTGTCTGTGATGAAGAAGAGGGAGGGTGAAGGAGGAAGGGTCAGATGAGCATCCGGATAACTGTGTAAGAGAGACAGTAGGCCAGCCGTGGGGAGGGCTGTATGAGCCACACTCAGAGTGGAAGACGAAAGGCTTGCTACATCCGGCATGGGGGAATATGGAAGCCCGGTCAAGGGAACAGTAGTTGAGACGAAACCTGAAGGACAGGGTGACGTTTCACTCAGTGTGATGGGCCCCTGGTGTTTCTTCCGGAATGCTCAGCATGAGTGTGTCAGGAGACATACAAGCATTCTGTTAGGAAGAGGGGGTTTGCCTGAGGCCTTGAACCTTTGAGAGAGGAGGCCGGGAAGGGAAGGCCGGGTCACGCCGAAGAGTGGTCTGAATGCCAGGCCCAGGTGTTGACCTAATTGAGCAGGCAGTGGGGAGCCATGGAAGGTTGTAAACCTTCTGCGAGGTTCCACTGGAGGATTCAAAGAGAAGACTACATTCCTTTGGTGGGGGAGGGAAGATGGGATGAATGGCCTTGTTTGATCTTACAAAAGCAACCGAATTCGTCAAATGGCATTTCTGAGGCAGAGCAAAGAACAAAGCGAAGTACACAGGGCACTCCACAGGTGTGCCGCTGTGTACAGGCATGCACTCTGCCATTTTTCATTCACGCAGGGCCGCTCGCGCCTTCCCTGTGGCAGGGCGCATACCTCAGGGAGGCCCCACACGCAAATGGAGGCACTTGAATGGAGTGGGATAGCAGAGGCGCACCTTTGGGCTTTTCTCCTTTCAAAGTAGGAAGCTGAGGTTTCATGGGGCACTTCCTGATCTTCGCTTACCTTTCTTTATTTTCTCCTACGGCCACATGCCTTTCATTAGCTTTTCACAATTAGTACCGCGTTAGGACTACCACTCAATACCCGGATGCACGCCCATCGCTCCCGTGTGCAAGCCACGCGGCATCTTTGCTGTTCCCCGGCGAAAAACGGTGCTTATTGCCTGTCGTGGACTTGAGTCATTTCAGTGGATGGCTAGACAGGAAAACAGCAAATTAATCAGTTAATGCACGGAAAATAAGAGCTGCCTGCACCTTCTCCGAGGTTTCTCGTGACCATCTGCAGGGCTATACAATTTCCAGCACCTCATTTACACCCTCATTTTCCGGATTTAAAAGATACTGATTTTTCATGTTTCCCTGATTTGAGATGGGATGTTTCTTGCAGTTTTGAGGTGTACCTTTTTTGGGGGTGGGGTTTCATCCACAGAAAATTGTTAAATTGGAGGCCATCTTGGTATAAATGGTATTCTCGAATCCAGGGAATCGGCATTTGGGATGTTTTCTGCCAAACTTCAGCCCCCAGCCCTCCACCCTCAGTGTCTACGATGAGCCTCAGAAGGCCTCACCAGGACACATAGTTCAGAGGCCCTTCTGACACCCCTTCTGGAGCTCAGAGGGAAGTGGCGTGTATATCTCTGCCCTCGTCGGTGCTTATCGACCTGGGGCAGATGGTGTGGAACCGGCCCCTAGGAAGGTCTGAGGCAGCTGGCCCTAGGCTTGAGCCTCCCCAGGCTACCACAAGGAATTCGGGGAGCTCTGGAATCACCACGGCTGTCAGAATCTCAGGAACTGGTTGCTCTGGTCTCCCTGTCTTGGAATTACTCCTTCAGACCATCCATCCCAGACAGTTCTGTGCTGGTAAACGTGTAACAATCCCTGATACATTCCCACTGTCAGCGGAGGGGTGTTGGGAAGAGGTATGTGCGATCGGCTCTAATGCCACGGGAGCCACAGGCCCCAGGGCCCTGGGATTTAGGTGCTGGAGACACCAGCGGGTTCCCACACACCGTTAGCTTATAGAACTCCCTACTTGTAGCCATCATGGCCTCTGCTCCCAAGGGTCTGTCAAGTAACATCTGAATGAGCCCTCTCTGCCTTCTGTAGCTCTGAATTAGTGCCCGGATATTGTGGTGGTGGACAAAAAGGCCAGGCACAGCCCCTTGCTAGGCTCAGCTTTTGAAAGGATAATGGGCTGGAAATTCATACCCCGATTGTTAAAAATACGTAAGTACTGACAAAGCAGTTTCAATAAAGGTGAGTCTGGGAGGCAAAGAAAAAGAAGGTAAATGAAAAAAGAGCTATTCCTATGCCCTCCAGAATTTAGGTGGCTCCCCAAACTATGCCTTGAAAGAGGCATGTTAGTTATAAGTGGAGAACCTAAGTTATAGTGGAGAGCCATGTTCTAAAAGTAACAACGGACCGTCAGCCCGAAAATGGACAGCTTTCGATTTGAAGGAGTAAAGGGGAGATGGCTGAAGTGAGGCTAATCAGGAAAACCTTCTGGAGAACAGAGCTCCTAAGGTTTGTTCCTAACAAACAGCAAATGACCTCAACTGCTTCTGTTTTGATAGGATTTGGCCCTGGAGGAGGCCGTTCTGGAGGAGCTGACCCAGAAGGTAGCCCAAGAACACAAAGCCCACAGGTAGGGCCCGCCAAGGCGCTTGGCTCCCACCCCCGGCCCCCGGCTGTGCTCTATCCTGCACGTGGCTCAGCCCTGTTCCCAGACGTGCGTATAGATTCAAAAACTGTGTGCTTGTCCTGCCTCCCCTTTTTCCTGTTCTTTTTTTTTTTTTTTTCTTTCTCTCCCTTTCTTTTTTCCTTTTCTTCTTTCCACACCAGCAAGCCCACACAGATGTGAAGCTGTTAGCCAGGAGAACCCTTCTCTCTGACCTTCCGAAAACTCTGTTGCCAGAGCTGGGGAGACTGGGGCTGCTTGAGTTAAGAGTGAAGACCTAAAAGATCTGCTTTGGATGGGAAAGTCAAGGTCAAGAGGGAGAGGAGGCCCTGAAAACTTGTTATCAGGGCTACGTGGAGCTCTCTGGGACCAGTGGAAAACGAGCAGCCTTCCTTCCGACCTCAGAGGACCTGTGCAGTGGTCCTAAGCTCTCTCTTGTTTTGGCCACGTGGCTCCCAAAATAGCATCCTCATAAACTTTTTCCTTGTTTCTTAACAGTGGAGATTTTTTTTCCTAGGTGGGAGAAAATAACTTTTTTTTTTTTTTTTTTTTTTTTTAGCAAGCAGCATTATTCACAGGGATGTCTGGAATAATTAGTGTTTATAGGGCTGTGGCTCTTAATTAAATACTTTACCTTCCTCTGATTCTTCCCCGTTGAGTAAAGGCTGGTAGGGAATATGTTAATGAATTACTTAGTAATGTACTGCGTCCTCACAGTTGGGTGATGATTGCTCTTCCCAGAACTGGAGCTAAACCACAGCTCTGGAATTTGCCATCAGGAGGGTCGGATCTTCCACTGCCTTTGTTGCTCTTAACCATTTCCTTTGACACTGTTTCGGTTTTAGTGGAATCCTGCCCTCAGAAGCCGAGCTCATGTACATCAACGAGGTGGAACGTTTGGATGGATTTGGACAGGAGATCTTCCCTGTGAAGGTAACATACCCTGGCCTGTCCTCACTTCAGCTTTCTCAGAATGGCTCAGGTGGTTGGAAAACTAGTGATAGGCAACAGACCAGAGCGACCTGGCTTCCTTATCGCCACATGGCATTAGATGGCGAGTCCTGCTTACTTTAGGTAAAGCAAACACTTCTTAACTAAGAGACTTTGAAGTTTTCCATGGTCTTGGGCAGAATATCTTGTTTGTAAGACAACCATCTGAGTGAGTACCAGACAAACACCAGCCCATCCACCAGCCCTGGGATGGGTCACGTCCAGTTCTGCGACAGGAAAGCAGCTATTAATATGAAGACCCTGCCCAGTAGTTTTCTTTATTCGCTTCTTCTCTCCTCTCTTTGAGCTGATACAGGGATCATCGCTTGTGAGGCAGAGTGAAACATTTCCTGTATGCAAGCACACTTTCTTTCTCGAGTTCTATAGAGGCTCCGTTGTGGGTTTCCAGCCCCTTCGGTGTTTTCTGGAAACCGTGCCTGGGAAACTGTTACAGCACAGCACATCCTTTGCAACAGATCCACCTCCTGAAGTGGGTATGGTTGGGGAGGGGGGTCACGGTGCATGGTCATTTACAGAGT
Source organism: Neofelis nebulosa (assembly GCF_028018385.1). Classification (NCBI taxonomy): domain Eukaryota; kingdom Metazoa; phylum Chordata; class Mammalia; order Carnivora; family Felidae; genus Neofelis; species Neofelis nebulosa. The sequence goes on from NC_080796.1 coordinate 35,674,210, forward strand.
TGGGCCCGTACTCCAAACTCGTTTTCTTCTCTCTACTGACCCACTCTGCGAAAGACGGAGTTTTGTCAGAAACCTAAAGCAACTGGCACATTTCTGCAATTTGGGAGATGGTGCAATTTTAGCACAAACATTTCATTCTAAACTGGCTCCGCTGGCTGTTTTATAAGTGTTCTGTTCCTCCTCTGCTGCACGCTTGCAATTTGCCTTAATGAGAACGGCCCGTGTGCATCAAGTAGAACGAGCAGGGTGGCCGCAGCTTGTGGAAAGGGCTAAATGGCTCTTTTTTAGATTTGTTTAATTTTCTTTTGCTTCTCTAATGGCCGCCCTTTGTAGGGTTGTAATCCATTTTCCTTGCAGTAATGCCTTATGAAGCCATCTGCATCCCACTTAGTTTCGGCAGCCCAGATATAGTCATGATATTCTGGGCCATTGAAAAGCCAGGGTAAACTTCTCTCCACTTCCAGAAAACTGACTTCTCAGTCCCAGGAAGTCGGGGGTTTCGTTGTGCCCATTTACTCGTGTTGTTTTTGGTCATTCTGGGCTGTGGGAAACAAGAGCGGTGGAGATAGTGTTGAAATCCACTGTGCCCGTTCCCTGATGCACTTTCTGGTATGTTCTTTTGTGGGAAGAGCACAAGGCAGGTACTGTCTACCTTGGTCCGAGCGGGCAGACAGGCACTGCTGACTCACTGCCTGTGCGTGTGACTTAGCTGGGTGTCTTCTGTTTCCCCACGTGTCTGTTCATGACTAAGGTGGCCACCTGCCGACCACCTGACATCCCCGGAGACAAGGATGACGGGAGGGGCAGCAGGACCGGTGGGGCGGTGCCGTGATCAGCTCTGAGATAGGTGAAAAGGCAGGCAGGAGAGTGTGCAGGGGCAGACCGCGTAGTGATGGAGACCCAAGTAACGTACACAGGCTTGCTATGGATATGTTTTAGGAAAGAACATTTCCACGTAGCGTGGGCTTTTCCACGAGCGATTCTTCAAAGTTTCTCAAGGCCGGAGGAGTACCAGTCCACTTCCTGACAGGTCTACCCCTGCTGCCTCCACACACACAGGCGGGCCGCTGCCTTGGTGGCTCCCTGCGTTGTCAGAGCACGGGGACACAGAGAGGATGCTTGTGTCTGGAGCCTCGATCCTTAGCCGAGTGGGATACCAAGCCCCTAAGGTTTGACCGATGCAGCGTCTGGGCCTCGGTCCTATGTTTTCTCCATGGCTCGGCCCTGGTGAACTGCTCCTGCCGCGCCCCCACCCCTACTGGCCCGCTGCACCAATGGATCTACTGGCAGAGTGCCCCAGGAAGGCTTTCTGCAGGATTTTCTTTCCACTTCGCCTCTCCACTTCTCCTGGCTTCTTTTCTCACAAGTGTTTTTCTGCATGTCACCGGCCTTGTAACTGCTCCTGACAACCGAGGCACTTCCTTTCCTTCCCTCTCCACCCTCTCCCAACCCTGTCTCTGCTTTGCATCCAGCCGTTGTCTTGACCTCGCTCTGTCCCTGTTAGAAGAGCCCTGTTCTAATGTGCGCTTTGCCGCGCGAGCTGGAGAGACGTCCCTGTGATGGGGCACTGTTGTCTGTGTGTCTTATACGGGATCAAGGGTTCTGAGGAATGTAGAAATCCTTCTCTTCCATCCCGTGTCTAGTCATGCGCACCTCTCTGCTCCCTCCACAAAGAAGGTATCCCCCCAGGGAAAGCAGGGGGCTGTGACACTTTATTCCCCGGATGGTGAGCCTTGTTCCTGCTCTGCTCCCAAGCACGCCGGCAGCAGGTTGGGCTCTCCCAGACAGGAGGCTGGAAGCATCTGACCGGACCAGGAGACCAGACTTGAAGATAAGTCATCTGGGCTTACCTCAGCACAGGGCCCAGCAGATTTCCCGACACCTCTGTAGTCCTCGCGCCCCTCCTGTGCTCATGAAGCTCCCAGCCAGCACTTAGCGTCCCTCTCTGGAACATGAGTATGTGGCCCAGCATCACCCCACAGGGTGTCCTTACAGGAATGACAGAGGCCAACGCAAAGAAAATGAAGCAGCCTGGAAGACGTAGAGACTCTGCCGGGTGAAGAACTCCCCGCCCAAAATACCATCCTATGAGTCTCCACTATATTACATCTTTCAAGGGATAGATTGCTTTGAAAAGAGAATGTTCAGAAAATAATTAAAAAAAAAAAAGAAAAGAAAGGAAAGAAGAACTCTCAGAAATTAAAAATGTGATATCAGAAATGGAAAATGTAATAGGTTGCAAGACAAAATTAAGAAAATCTCACCAAAAAGTGAAGTTTGGAACGTGGGAGGTGGGAGATAAAATTAGAAGGCCAGCCCAGGATGTCCAACATTGGAATAATGGGAGTTCCAGAAGTGAACAGAGGAAACAAAGCTAGTAATTCAAGAAAGTATCCCAGGACTGAGGGACATGAGGCTCTAAATTGAAACACCAAGCACAGTGGATGCAAATAGACACACACTAGGGCATTAGGCAGGGGAAGTTGATGTCTGTAGGGAGAGGAAATGGTGGGAACAAGTCTGCTGTTGGCTTCTTCTAAAGAGGCTGCAAACAATATGCTCAGTTCTTCAAACTGCGGGCTTATATAATCACACGTGTATGAGACGCATACGTAATCAAACTATACACACGTATAATTTTGATTTAGAAAAAACGTAAAAAAGGTACTAATAGACGCTCGTGAAAGATGAGATCTTAAGTGCCCACAAATCTGAGACAATCCTAAAAAATCTCTCTTGGACAGGCAACGTGTAGTGACAAATTCAGATAAAAGATGCGTGTATATGTATATAGTCCACTAGGCTGTGCAGCGGCGTGAGTCCCTTCAGGACCAAGTTGCCTTTCGTCCGGACGCTGTCTGTGATTCTTTCATTTATGGGCAGGAAACGGGTGTGGCCCCCCCCGGGTGGGCTGCGGCCCACGTGCTCGGTTCTGCCAGGTCGCCGGTGATCTGTTTCATCACGCCGCTCTTCTGTTGATCTTACGCAGGACAATCATGGAAACAGTGTGCAGCTGGGCATTTTCTTTATGGGCATTTTCGTGAGAAACAGAATTGGAAGACAAGCAGTGATACACAGGTAGTCTTCTTCATATCTTTTTCCTTTTTTCTTTTTCCCCTTGAGGGACTCTCGAAAACCCTGCTCAGTAGGACAGGTATCCCAGCGAGTTGAGAGCCAGATGGTGGGTCAGAATTGAGCTTTTCTCAATTCAGAGAAGATCAGCCCTCTGTGCGATTCGAGCGCTAGTGGAGAAATGCATCTCACTTCTCCTGGAGGCCCGTTTAGGGGTGGGGACTCTCACCTGAGTCCAGGAAAGGTGCCCTGGAGCCAGAGACCCGGAGCTAAACTCTGTGAGTCTGGTTGGAAGCAGGCCATCCAGTCAGTCCTTCAGTCCAGAGTGGCTTCTTCCCATTTTCCATCACCCTCCGCCTAACCACATGTGCTAGAAGAGGGAGGACTGATTTTTATATTAAAAATATAATGTATTTATGAAAGTGCATTTTGAAAAGCATTGAATTTGTTATGAATTAAAGGAATTTGGTACTTTTTCATCATTTTGCATTTTAGAATTCTTTTTCTAATGCTTATTTATTTTAGAGAGAGTGCAAGCAGGGAAGGGGCAGAGAGAGAGAGAGAAAGAGGGAGACACAGAATCCAAAGGCGGCTCTAGGCTCTGAGCTGTCAGTGCAGAGCCCGACATGGGGCTCAAACTCATGAACTGCTACATCATGACCTGAGCTGAAGTTGCATGCTTCACCGACTGAGCCACCTAGGCACCTCTCATTATTTTGCATTTTAAGCCCTCTTCTCCGTTTAACGTGAGAGACCAGTGTCTCCTCGGGTCACGTGTCCGGGAGCTTGCTCGTGTTGGCATCCGTAGTTGCTACCGTAGTGTCAGTGATCTCAAAAGCTACATCCTTGCTTTCATTTACAAGGGCAGTGTGGCCAGTTATTTACTGGAAGACGAGCTTTCTTGGACATGCATCTGGTAGGCATAGCTGTGCACCTAGGCCAGATCATCAAAGACAGCTCTTAGAGTCAAAGCAAAGTCCACCCCCTGGGCGTGGATCTTGCCCAGCTGTGTACTCTCTGGATCAGCAGTTGATCTGGGTCATTTTGCAAGTATTTTCCCACCAAAAGCTTCCTAATTGGCTTCCCCCCAAGCCCCGCCCCCCTCTGCCGCTAGGTCCCCACCCTGCCATTATTTTTGTTCATTTATTTTTTTCTTGCTCTGTGAAAGGGGACATTATTGAAACAGGAGTAGGGGGAAGATCTTGGTGGCTGCAGAATAAACTTTTTGACTTTTGGACATATTCAGTCAACTCCATACACGTACAATAAGTTACAAATTGGGGGGCGCCTGGGTGGTGCAGTCGGTTAAGCGTCCGACTTCAGCCAGGTCACGATCTCGCGGTCTGTGAGTTCGAGCCCCGCGTCAGGCTCTGGGCCGATGGCTCGGAGCCTGGAGCCTGTTTCCGATTCTGTGTCTCCCTCTCTCTCTGCCCCTCCCCCGTTCATGCTCTGTCTCTCTCTGTCCCAAAAATAAATAAAAAACGTTGAAAAAAAAAATTAAAAAAAAAAAAAATAAGTTACAAATTGGTCCAGCAACATGCATAAAGTAGGCAGCGATATAACTATGAATTTTTATGCCCATTTAAAGCTGTTCGGGCATTTTGTCCCACACAGTTCTTCATAGCTGAATCAATGCTTCATTTTCTCCTTGAGCCTGGAGAAGTAGACAAGTCTTACGTTTCAGTTGTGGAGGTTAAATAGAAGAAAATAGCAGTTTGAAACTCTGCTGATGGTAAGCCACTCATAGGCTTGGTTCGGTTCCTTAGGAACTGCTTCCGGACTTCTTCCTCTAGTCCTTATCTCGAAACCCCTACAGGCTGGGAATTTACTTCTGCCATGGTCTGCCATGGTGTCATGGTAATGATGCCCCTAGGGGAAGTCGCATCATGGAGGAGGAGTGGATCCAGAGTGGAGGAGGAGTGGATCCAGAGTTTTGGCAGTCGGTTTGAAGGAATGGAGCCTGAGGAAACCAAATATCTCTTATCTCTAGAGACCTTCATTGAGGAGCCTGTAGCTCTGGGTCGTGTAGATGTAATCTCTTGGAATTGTAAGTCAACCGACAGCTCTACTGATCACCTGTAGAGAGTATGGCCCCAGCAGATGTACGTAAACACAGTTGGTCCTGGAATAATGGAAAGGTGACTGGAGGAATGCCCGTAAGCCCCAGTATGGAACTCGTACATCCCCAGTGAGCAGAGTGAACGTGGCTAAGTCCTGTACTCGTTTGTGCCTCAATTGTCTCATCTCTAAAGGAGGAACAAAAATAGCTGCCTTGTCTACCTTAGAGAGTCGATAAAGGAACCGTACTCTATACAGATGGGAGGCAATATTACTACTTTTAATTCTCTCAGCCAACATCCATTGCATGTTGAATGCCGGGTGCTTGGCTCTGTGCTTGGAATACAGACACGAAGACAGCAGAATCTCTAGGCATGGCGTCTTTGGGCTAGTCTGGCTTAGTTTGGGATCTAGTCACAGAGGTCAACAGTTGTAATACCACGTGGTGACCGATAGGGCACTATACGCATGCGTGCTGTCGGGACGAGAAAGCCAGAAGGTGACTTCTGAGCTAAGTCTTGAAGGAATCATCTAGGCAGAGGATAGGGCAGTGAAAGTTGGCCTGAAGAGGGAATTGTAGATCGGGGCACAGAGTGAAGGTAGACAGTAGTAAGAGGCGGCTACAAACTGACTCCAGGCAGCATGGGAAACTACAGCTTACCTTCCCGGGCACTTTCTCTTGGTGGCATAATCAGTCTGTAGCCTACGCTGCAACACAGAATCTATGTGGATTCTTTGGCCTAGATTCCTGGAAACACGTGACTTTGAAATAATACGCTCTTTCATATGCTTTGCAGTTTGGAAATGTGAAAAACAAGGCAGACGTTCCTTGAACGTTTTCCTCATAACTAGTCATAAAGGAAAGTACACCTTATGAACAGCAGTATCCAGATTTACGTTATACGGTTTCCTTAGCTATTTAAGTTTGACCCGGGGTGTGTTTTCTTTACTTTTTTGCTTGGAGAGAAGGCACATTTAGCTTTTAAAACTACAGTTAAATTGTAATTTGTAAAATGAGACTCACCAGCAGTGATGACCCTCCTGTGCTGATTCATAACTGCATGGAACCTGCCTGGCAAACCCAGTTGTTTTTCTTGTGACCAGGTGGAATGACATCGGGAATATCACACACAACAAGTCGACTATTCTGGTGGAGCTCATCAACAAAGAAGAGACGGCCCTCTTTCACACGGTAAGCAAAATGGAAACATGGGGGCAGGGTCCGACAGACAGCTTGCCGTGTGACCTCTCAACTCACCACATCCCTTCTTTGCTCTCTGCGTCGTGAGAGAATAAATGTTCTACTGAACCCGTAACCGTCCACCTCTCGCCCAGTGCTGTCATCACTCATTTGCGGGTAGTGGTGGTGATTTCCCGTTCAGAACGCCAGGTTTCCAAGCCGAGTTTGGACTCGGGGATTTCGGTTCCTCCACCTGCTGTGTTTGGGGTGGATCCCATTGTCTGGCATGCTGCGTTCCTCCGCGCTCGAGTTACAGCCCACATCCAGTAACCCCCCGATTATATTGCGCAGCATTTTCTTTTGCTGGCGGACCTGGATTTTCTCCCCCCAGCCGCACAGCCCAAGCCTAATCTGAAGTAACCTGAGTGATCTTCCTTCTGTTGAGGGCCCCCTTGAGAGCCAGGGCTGTTCGTGCACCTCACTGCCTCTCAGTGATGCTTGGTGTTCATTCCATGCTCTGTCTTGATCCACTTATTTATTTTTAAAGCATCTGGTTTGGAATTGTGTGAAGATATGCCAGCCCAGGGTGTAAGCCCAGTGCCCTGAGTATGGAAGATTCTTTAACAGATTGCCTGCCATCCTTGGGTGGGCTTCCTAGCCCAGCTTGCTGCAGAATTTCAGCACACCGGTTTGCTGCTCAGGGGGGCTATTTTGTGTGTGGCCTGACGATACGAAGGAATGTGGCCCTGTTCGGGAGAATCCTAGGGAGATGCGTTTATAATCAAATACATGTTTTGTTTTGTTTTTTTCTCTGCCTCTTCTTTTCCAAGGACGATCTTGAAAATGCCAAGTATATCTCTCGGTTGTTTGCTACGCGGCACAAGTTTTACAAACAAAACAAAATCTGCACTGAGTAAGTAAGCCGTCTGTCCACCTTCTCACTGGAAGGCCTGGTCGGATTAAATCCATGTGCTTTAGGGATGTCGTAGATGGCGTTTGCCATTCGCTCTTTTCCCTCCTTCCTCGTGGAAGCTGACCAGGCAGGAGGGAAAGAACTTTAATGACGAAGGCCGTCTGGCACAGCGCGTGCGCCTGGAGGGAAAATAACTCACAAATTGACTGTGAGTGCTTGACTACCTGGACGGGTTGGCCCACATTAGTGCCTTTCCATTCTCTGTGAGGAGTTCGGAGGAGCTGAGCGGTTCCCAATTTGCCAGGGTGCCCCTTCGTGTCAGATGCGGGGTATGTTCAGAAGTGTGTCACGGAGTAGCAAGCCAACTTGAAAGAAAAGAAGGTTCTGTCATCCTCAGCCCTGTTTCTCTTACACAGTTGGCTAACCCCGCGTGTGCTTCTGGGTCATGTCATCTGCCTGTAAATGAGAGGCCAGGGTAATTAGAGGAAGACTTGGAATACACTAATAGACGTCACGAATCCATGTGTGTTTTTTCAATTTAATTTGGAAATAAAGACGATAAAGGGAGTCTGATATGGGAACTTAAATGTGACCTGACCTTGGATGTAGAGTAGCTGGGGCTCACGCTATCATTGCCTTTATTTTGGTTGCCTTCAAAAGATGTTCCTCAGCAGAGGACGTTCGGCAGTTGGGGCGCCCTAGGTGCTTAATTGTGTTTCAAAGAATTCGGGGATATAAATGCAAGAGAGGAACTGCTTTTCCATTCCCCCAGTGGACACATCCAAGAGTGTGAGAGTATTGTCCCAGAGCAGTTCCTGCTGAAAATTGCGGCTGCTTTAGAACTGGAGCCTCAGGTCCTGACAGACTTTCTTCTCTACACGATGGAGGCTCTTTCAAACCGGTCTTTGCAATTGGTCACTGTCGGAGTCTGAAAGGATCGTTGATGGTATCAGGTCCGCCAGCAAAGTTTGCAAATGTAAATCGGAAGGGCAGTGATCAGGGAGCGGCAAGTCAAACAGCCATCACTGTACGGGCACGCGCACGCACACGCACGTGGCGTTCTTTTGAACAGACTCCCCGTAGATCACTTCTGTGCACTTCTGCGCTGCGGCGGCCTTTGATCTGCGGGGGGGTCTTTGACTCTATGGTTGGCTTCTGGAGGGCGAATTAAAATCTGACTGTTTTATGCAGTGAATTTCACTGTGGTCTTCTGGTTGGACCATTTCTCAGCAAGGGAGTTTACTGTAAAATTTGCAGAGTATTTTGATTTCTTTGGCGGTCTCCGAATACTAGTGAGCGTCCCACGTTAGCCTGAAAACTGAGGAAATGGTGTTTTCCTTTCTACTTCTGTAATAACCATTCTTTTCTCCTCACCAGGTAGAAGAGGTTCCTAACCTCTTATTTGGACTCTCTAAGATGTACACACACACACACACACACACACACACACACACACTCCATACACACAGTAAATTCTGTGTATAGTTTCAGGATCTCAGCACAGACTGCATTAAGGCCTGGGATAAACCCCCTGTAGTTTTAGGAAACTAGCATTATCTTAACAGCATCTTTCTCCCAGAGGTCTGCACACCCTGACTGCTAAAAGACTATCATTGATTTTCATTTCATTTCATAGAGCTCCAAAGAGTGCTTCCCATATTTCTTGACTTGAGAAGAAAAATTGCAGGGAGTGGGAAGGGTGTTTAACCTAAGTCTAATAATACTATATTTGGCCAGTTGTTAAAAAAAAAAAAAATCCAACGTTACTGTTTCCACACCTCATGAAAGAAAGAAAAGGTGTTTTATCACTAAAAAGGTAGGAAAGATGAACTATCAGACAAAGGAGAATGCTTTAAATTGAAGAATTCTAGCTTGATGGAAAATTCTACATGTCCTGGGTTTTTTTGTTTGTTTTTGTCTATGTATGAGTTCACTGAAGACTAGGGAAGATGTCAGTCTGGACTTTGAGACCCATTTCTCAAAGACACCTTTGATTTCAGTGCTCAAGAATTTCTTTTTTTTTTTTTTTTAACGTTTTTATTTATTTTTGAGACAGAGAGAGACAGAGCATGAATGGGGGAGGGGCAGAGAGAGAGGGAGACACAGAATCGGAAGCAGGCTCCAGGCTCTGAGCCATCAGCCCAGAGCCCGATGCGGGGCTCGAACTCACGGACCGTGAGATCGTGACCTGAGCTGAAGTCGGATGCTTAACCGACTGAGCCACCCAGGCGCCCAGTGCTCAAGAATTTCTTAATACTCTTAGCTCCCACACATTTTTATCCCTACGTTAAAAAAAATTCACGTTGATTCTCAGTCTGGAAAGGATCTGATTAGATTACTACTTATAATCAGTATTATCTTAATTCAAAAAGATCTTTGTATGGTCTTACTCAAACATATTTAATCTGTTTTGGATTCCATTTGACTGGCAGCATTTAAAAAATATTTTTTCTTCTTGCTGTTTTTCTTTATGAAAGATTTTACACATAGACAAAGATACAAAGAATACAATTTTTAAAAAACCCATGTAATAATAGTGATATTTTTCAGTCTTGCTTATTTCCCTCATAATATTTTTTGGAAATAAGCCTCATTCTTCTGTAAAATTTAATATCTAAGGATCATGTGCTCCAAACATTTTGAAAATAAGAGAATAAAAAAGGAAATCAACATTTTTCATAGCCTCTCCATTCAGAAATAAATGTTTACATTTTGCCATAAATTACTTAGCGCTCTGTCTCTTTTTTTTAAATGTTTATTTATTTTGAGACCGAGAGAGATGAGCGGAGGAGGGTCAGAGAGAGAGGGAGACACAGAATCTGAAGCAGGCTCCAGGCTCTAGCTGTCAGCACAGAGCCCGACGTGAGGTTCGAACTCACGGACCGTGAGATCATGACCTGAGCCAAAGTCCGACGCTCAACCACCTGAGCCACCCAGGCGTGCCTTACTATTTAGCTCTCTTGTCTGTTCCACCCCCACCCCACCCCGCCCCGCCTTTTCCCCCTCTCTTGTTGGTCCGTCTGATCATCTTATGTCTGATAAATAAAATGACTCTTCTCATTTCTTTAACTTTTCCTGTAGACAATCAAATTCTCCACCCCCCATCCGACGCCAACCCACCTGGAGCCGATCCTCTCTGGTATGTATAAAGTCTTCAGTAATCAAATGGTCTGACTGTTGGGGATGGAATGTCCTTTTGTTGCTCAATTGAAAGGAAACATGAGTAGGGCATCATGACCAGGTGAGATCTGATGAAAACATAGAAGAGCATCAGTCAGCCAAGCAGGTGTGATGAACATTCATGTCCCATTTGTGCCCCATCACGTGGGACATCCATGTGCCCATCCAAGGCCATCACTTCTTGAAGTATGGCTCAAGGTTCACCCCTGAAGAATAAGTCTTAAGGCTGATGAGACCGTGTTTGTTCAGCATGTGACCTATGGTGTGTGTTTTTGTCCACTTGCTCATCTGTGGTTTTATCACTGTTTCTGGTTGTTACATGCACATGTCTTTGGTTATAAGCTCTACAAATTCTTTTGTATTTGCCACCATAGATAGATCTTGATAAACTAGTCAGAAAATGCTTTTTGAATGAACCCAAATTGAACGAGTTTAGTCGATGGTTTCAAGTTAGGGTATTTGGTGGGGAAGATTAATTATATATCTTCTAATTTTAAGACCAACAAAATCGATTTACTGAATTGATCTACTTTTCTATCTAATCTAACGTTAGCTTTTTTCATTTTTTAAAAAATTTCTCCTCTTGGGGCGCCTGGGTGGCTTAGTCGGTTAAGCGTCCGACTTCAGCTCAGGTCATGATCTCACAGTCCGTGAGTTCAAGCCCCACGCTGGGCTCTGTGCTGATAGCTCGGAGCCTGGATCCTGCTTCAGATTCTGTGTCTCCCTCCCTCTCTGCCCCTCCCCTGCTCATGCTGTGTCTCCCTCTGTCTCAAAAATAAATAAAAACATTAAACAAAAAATTTCTCCTCTTCTGAATAAGGAAACACAACTCTAATTTCAATACATCTGTTCTTAGGCTGTGTTTTATTTTGAGGACTACTTTAGGATAATATCATAGAAAGATGCAGAAAAGTGACCTTTAAACATGTGACCTTTAAAATTTTCTAGGTGACCATTTCCTTCGAGTTGATAGGAGAATAAAATTGAATTTTTCCTCATACACAGTGTATACCCTATAGCACATCTTTAACTTGTCTTTCCGAAGGAGAGTTTTGAGGAATTTTTTTTTTGTCTGGAAAATGCATAGACAATGAACTCTTAGAATTCTAGAGTTGAACCATTATGTCATCACATTCCTGAGTACCCAACATGAATATTATTAATCTCGATGTCATATAGTATCTCACAAGTGGCCCTTGCCTTGGAGGTCCAGAGGGTCACTTTGGGCTTTTCCCTTGTGGCATTGATAGATTTGTTCATGGCACTGGTTTCTTTATACTTCTCCTTTGTGAATATTATTTTTTTTTTAGACTCCACATGTCTTCATTAGGTAGATGATTTTTCACTTATGTCCATGAAACACCATGGAGGCCAAGTATTTTAAAGCTGTCTTGTGATTTGATCTCATCCTAATTATCTGGAGAAGATAAAGAGGTTTTCGTATTTTATCTGGGTGAAGACAATCTGCAGGAAGCCAAGTTCAAGGCTCCTCCCTTTCTTCTACCCTTTAGGGCAAAACCATATTACCAGGAGTTCCCTGGGATGAGTGATATTGTCTCTTTTTGGCTTCCTTGCTGAGAACCAGGACTGCTATTTTTCTCTTGCCCTTCTGCTGCCTATATTATGGCGTCTCACTTGTTTCTATATTAGCAGGTCTGGAAAGATAGAATAATATGCAGTATATATAACGTAACACAATATTATATATATAATACAAAGAGATGGAATAAATAATATCCCGAAATGGTATTTGGAGGATTAGCTGTTATTATCCTTTGCTGTACACTTATGCCAACTCATAAACAGTCACTTGCTTATTAGATTTTTTTTCAATTCCAAAAAATTGGATTTTTAAGAGCAAGAGAAGGCAGTGAGCCAACTTTACCTTACTATGCATTTCTATTACCTCACATGAATCCCTTCCCACTGTTTTTTGTTTGTTTTAAGCCTCAAAACTGGCTGTCCTACGCTGGAAAAATTGAGTTGACTTACGTACTACCAAGAAGAGGAAAATATTTTAAAATTGCAATTCATAAACCAGCCAAAGGGGGGGGGGGGGAGAAACAGCCAAAGGGAATATTGAGAAAAGCTGATACAGCACCTTCTTTTTGGTACCATGAACTCCTTTCTTAGATTAATTTCAATTCCTTATTTCTTCTTTCTTGACTTTTTTATTTTTGGATCCCTTATCTTTATTACCTTCTTTATGTGCCCTTTTGATGCTTAAGCATTATTTGTGGCAGACAAAATGGCAGATGAGTTATCTGCCCAGCTTCAGATTATGGCAAGTGTTCTTCCAGTATTGAGGGATACTGAGAAAGTGTGACCCCTGCTGGCTTTGGGTTTTTTTAGCTTGATCTCAGCCGTTCTCCTAAAGCAGTAATATTTAGACCAGTATCTATGAGAGTAATTTCAAAATAATCGAATATATCCTGTTTGGTGGTTTACAGGCTTAACGTTTTTTAAAGATTTTTGTTTTTTAGAATCAAAACTTTTTCTTCAAAGAAGCTGTCACTGGGGATCCCAATATCTAAATAACATAAATATTGTTGGTGATAAGGGGAGGGAAGAGGTCTGATTTGACTGGCAAGAAGCTGAGATGTACTGAGGCTCGGTGGTTTGCTGTAGATCACGTTAGTGACTAATCATATTTCCTTTGTCGGCTCACCAAATATTGAACTGATCTACGCTTTTTTTTTTTTTTTTTCCTCTGTAAGTTTTATTCTTGTCTGCAGCAGGAAGTTGTTCAGGTTGGGTCTAAATAACCATCTTTAAGGAGTCTCTTGGAAAAGATTTTTCACTGCAGAGTAGATGGTTGAAATAGGTTCGCTGCAAGACCTGTCCACATTGGGTTCTGCAACGGGGGGTCCATAAGTGGTCTTGAGAACCACACACATATTGTCGCGGGTCACCATTCAGATTTTTATATAAATTTGCAACCGAACCCAGCTTAACACCACCCCCGTCCCTATTGGAGGTTGACGTGGTACTGTAAACTAGGGTCATAGGTGCAGACAATTTTGGTTAGAATGAAACCGAGTTTCCCCTTATTGTCATTATTCTTTAGGTTGAATATAATAAATCTACATGTTCTGAATTACTCCTTTTAAAAGGGCATTGGGAGTTTTGCAAGCATATCAGGAAATAGACTAAATGTTAATTACAGCTTCCTTACCTTTCTCACCTTGAGCCAGCTGCCTTATTTCCCTCTGTTTCTCCAGTCCTAGACTTAGTGATGAGATGGGGGTACAGATGAGTCAGAGAGAGACGAGTCAAGGGTGGACCAGCAGAGAGGCCACAGTGTGCTTCCCTGCAGACGTGGGTGAATGATGGGCTGTCGTGTGCTTGGGCTGGTGCCCCGTGAGATTCCATGGCCATTTGTGCCACGGCCTTCCCACCTGTGCTGTCTTTTCTGTTTCAGCCCCGACAGCAGCCGTACATCTTGCCTCCCATGCACGTCCAGTGTGGTGAACACTACTCGGAAACACACACTTCGCAAGGTAAACCGTGGCTTGTCATTTTCCCTTCTTGAGACGAAAAGTCGAGTACCTGTCAGCGGTGAAGAAGTTTTTTTTTTTATTTCTTAGATGACAGTGATACTTTTGTTTTAACTTTGTCATTGTCTGAATGGCAGCAGGTGGTGGCTTCGATTTGTGAAAGGCATAGCGTGTCATTTGCCCCCGAGAGAAAAACTTTCCCAGAATTGGCTGCCGAGGGAGTTGGGAGAAGGCAGTGAGCAAGTTCCTTGTCTCCTCCCTCTGATGAGTGGGCTTGGAGAAGAGAGAGGGACAGTAAGCCCCACGGAATGCTCTTCACCCTCGTGACCCGTATTGAGCACACAGAGCACACAGGCGTCCAGCTTACTTAAAAGAAAGGCACAAATAATCTCCACTCCTCTTTTTTTTAAATTTTTTTTTTTTTTTCAACGTTTTTTATTTATTATTTTTGGGACAGAGAGACAGAGCATGAACGGGGGAGGGGCAGAGAGAGAGGGAGACACAGAATCGGAAACAGGCTCCAGGCTCCGAGCCATCAGCCCAGAGCCCGACGCGGGGCTCGAACTCACGGACCGCGAGATCGTGACCTGGCTGAAGTCGGACGCTTAACCAACTGCGCCACCCAGGCGCCCCTCCACTCCTCTTTTTAACTGCTGCCTGCCATTTCTCCGGACACCTGTTCTTGCCTCAGAGCAAATGGAATCTGTTTTTTATTCTTTTTCTCCCCAAACACTCCCGTGCCAAAAGTGTGAGAAAATCCGTCCTAAGAATAATGGTTCTAATAATAACGATTACCATTTATAGAGCAGTTCCTCTCCCTAAGCACCGTGCTAAGCCCTTGCAATGTATTGTTTCATTTAATCCTCAAAATAAACCCACACGAGAGGTACTATTACTAGTGCCATTTATAGAAAAAGAAAGTGGGGCGCAGAAAGGGTATGGGAGGAGCTTTGAGGTGAAAAATGACTCTTGAACCAGTGCCCTCTTCGTCATTACACTAACTGCATCTCAGAAAAGGAATGTTACTAAACTTGGGTGTCGGCAGTATGTTGAACGGATAATGCATTTCTGTGTCACCATAGGCTGGCTATTTTGAACCTCTGTCCTGTCAGAGTGTGAGTGTGGAAACTAAGATAGTCAAGACTCTTTAATCAAATACTCCTTTTTATAAGCAGATGAGCAAAGTTACCCTGCTTCTGTGGGAAAGCCCCAGAGCCCATAGAGATGGAGAAGTGGCACACCTTTGTTCCTGGGTTTTGCTAGTTTTTCTTGTCCATCTCAGCTCATCTGGTCTGTGAGCACACTCCTCCTCAGGCAACTGAGCGTTTTCAGTCACCTTTTCTCGTTGGTGGTTTTTGGTTTTATTTTTTGCCTTTCTGCCCTGTCCTCCTCTCCTTTGCTCATGCTTAAATCCAGAGTGTGAAAATGATGAACTTTGCTCATCAGAAAGTGTTTCGGCAAGAGGTTGCCTTCCTAGGCAACCTCCCTAGGGTGTGTGTGTGTGTGTGTGTGTGTGTACGTGTATGTGTGTGTTAAAGAAACCGCAGACACCTAGTATGGGCCTGACTTTAGCCATCTACGTTTTACCTCTTTAGGACCCTCCTTAAACCACTATTAATTTTAATGTCAAGTGACCTCAGTGATGAAGCCAATTCTAGAGGAGAGTTGTAGGCAGTGGCCAAAAGAACTCCTGGTTCTGATTTTGCCCTCCATCGGTTGCTGATCAGAACCAACTAGCCATGCGTGCTGACACCTTGACTGCATCATTTGTCTTGTGTCTTTACGAACGCTCAGGAGTTCCTCCGGGAAGGGGACCTTTTCCATTGCTGTCCGGAACATAAGCTCCAGGTATCGGTAACTTCAGATGCATCGTCCTGTTAAAGCTCTTGACTTCCTGGCCCAAATAGCCGGTCCCGTTGCTGGGCCCTGGACAAGAAGACAGGTTTACCCAACATGAGGGCCATTGTTTGTGCCTGATTTCAGAGCTCTGGCAAAATGGAGAACTTCCCCAGGTGATAACTATTCCAAACGTGCCTAGCTTTCTTTGATTAGATTCAGTTTCTCTTTTTAGTATGCTTTCAAGTGTTCTTTCTGTATGTTGGTGTCTCACCCGAGAGTTATTAGTTTTTCCATGGAATACGTGGGTGGAGACCACAGGATTTCACTTTTAATGACCTCTGAAAGTCACACCCAGGAGTGTGAGGATGAACTTAGTTGAAGCAGGGTGATGTGGACGTTCATGGGCCTTTGTTTGATTTCTTGTAGACAGCATCTTCCATGGGAATGAAGAAGCCTTGTACTGCAATTCCCACAACAGCCTGGACTTAAATTATTTAAATGGCACCGTCACCAATGGCAGCGTGTGTAGCGTTCACAGCGTCAACTCCCTCAACTGCTCCCAGAGTTTCATCCAGGCTTCTCCTGTGTCCTCCAACCTCAGTATCCCCGGGAGTGACATCATGCGGGCTGACTACATCCCTAGCCACCGGCATAGCGCCATCATTGTGCCATCCTACCGGCCGACCCCCGATTATGAGACGGTCATGCGGCAGATGAAGAGGGGGACCGTGCACGCCGACAGCCAGAGCCAGTCTCTGCGGAACCTCAGCATCATCAACACGCATGCCTACAACCAGCCAGAGGATCTGGTGTACAGCCAGCCTGAGATGCGGGAGAGGCCCCCCTACGCTGTCCCTTATGGGCCGCAGGGAGGCTACGGTAACAAACTCGTCAGCCCGTCTGACCACATGAACCCAAAGAATAACATGGTGCCGAGCAAGCCGGGGGCAAGCTCCATCTCCCACACGGTGAGCACCCCAGAGCTGGCCAATATGCAGCTCCAAGGCACCCAGAACTACAACACGGCCCATATGCTCAAAAACTATCTCTTCAGGCCGCCGCCCCCCTACCCACGGCCGCGCCCTGCCACCAGCACCCCAGACCTCGCCAGCCACCGTCACAGGTACGTCAGCGGCAGTAGCCCCGACCTGGTGACCCGCAAGGTGCAGCTCTCAGTGAAGACCTTCCAAGAAGACAGCTCCCCAGTGGTGCACCAATCTCTCCAGGAGGTGAGCGAGCCCCTCACGGCCACCAAGCACCATGGCACGGCAAATAAGCGCCACAGCCTGGAGGTGATGAGCAGCATGGTGCGGGGCATGGAGGCCATGACCTTGAAATCGCTCAACATCCCCATGGCGCGCCGAAACACACTCCGGGAGCAGGGGCCGCCCGAGGAGGTGCCGGGGAGTCACGAGGCTCACCAGCTTCCCCATTACCACCACAAGAAGACTCTCTCGGATGCCACCATGCTGATCCACAGCAGCGAGAGTGAGGAAGAGGAGGAGGAGGCCCCAGGGTCGGTGCCCCAGATCCCCATGCTCCGGGAGAAGATGGGGTACAGTGCCCAGCTACAGGCAGCCTTGGCCCGAATCCCAAACAAGCCCCCGCCCGAATACCCTGGCCCGAGGAAGAGCGTTAGCAACGGGGCCCTGAGGCAAGACCAGGTCAGCCTGCCTCCTGCCGCCGCCAGGGCTAGGGTCCTGAGGCACGGGCCAGCCAAGGCCATCAGTGTTTCCCGAGCGGATCAGCTGGCCGTGGCTGGGCCTTCCCTCGGTCCGTCCATCTCCGAACCCGACCTGACAAGCGTGAAGGAGCGGGTCAAGAAAGAGCCTGTGAAGGAGAGACCGGTGTCCGAGATGTTCTCCCTGGAAGACAGCATTGTAGAGAGAGAGATGGCCATCAGGGTAAGTGTCCTCCTCTCCCACGGCAGTGTTCAGCGGGCACTTCAACACACAGCCTCCTCCCCACAGCCCCACACAGCTTCCTCCGCTCCTTCTCCATGACTCTCGGCTTAAAGTATGAAAGCACATGTGCTCTGGGCCGTGAAGAAGGTGCGAGGCTTATTCAGGGAATCTGTTAGGAAGTTAGAGAATCAGTTGGCATTTCAACAGGTAGCGTTTCATTTCACAAAACTTTGTATTTTTACCCCTTCAGCTAAACCTTCCGTTTTTCATTCATGGCTTCTAATTGGTACACTTGGCCCAAGGCGCTGTAATAGCGTTAGGATGCTGTAGGTTGGTTGTTGAGATCAGCCTCTAGACCAGCATCGTGCTGTTTATTTGGGGTCAGATTTCCTGTGTGGGAGTGGCTAGGATCTCTCCTTCCTACATCTCTTGTTCCTATTTTAGGGGGAAGCACTCCCCCCCCCCCCAATTTGATAGTGAAAGAGCAACATCCCTTCAGAGCACAGCTTTGTGTGGAGATCCCTCTCCCAGGATGGCCCACCAATATTGACCGGACCACGACGTGTCCATTTTATTTTCAGATTTTCTTTCAGTAGATCGTTAACACAGAGCAAGAAAACTACAATATTACTCAGAAGTTCACCATTGAGTTTCAGCCCCCCATTAAGCTCATTCTATCAAAATTCACACACACACGTGGAAACACACGCGTACATATACGCACACTTACGACATTTGAAGATGCCTGATATCAGACATAAGTAACTCTGATTCAGGATATGTACCAGCTTGGGGCCCGGGTAAGCTGTCAGAGCAAGAGTGTGTAGGTAACAGGTGTGCACGCAGAACAACAAAGTGAGTTAGCTCCTACTAATGAGAAAATTGCCAGATTGTAGTTGCTACTTTAAAAAAATATTTCAGAATGCCATTGCTGCTTGTTCTGGACATTTTCACAACCTCAAAAAATAAAAAATCATTTCCTTTCATCACAACTGATCAAGCCCTGGTTGACTCATCCTCTGTGGACATCTCTGCCACAGGGTCTCTGCCACTTAGCAACTCCAGAACAGTGTAAGTGAAAATTTGCTCTGATGGAGTTCTTAGACTCCCTTCCTTTTATAAGTCTCCCTGCACCGCAGTGGTAATCAAGCTGAAGAGAACAGTCGAGGGCCCACGGTTTAAGGAAGCCACGTTTGTGGGTTCAGGAATCTAAACTGCAGCAACTTTATTACTTTAGACAGAACCTTCAGAACATTCCCAGCAGCACCGTTTTGGCCACCAGTGGAGCAGCGCTAAGGATCTGGTACAGGAATAACTTTTTCCACTTTTTGCAAACCTAGAAGGAAATCGTGAAAGATGTGCTTGTGCCTCCCCTGGCCAATATAACCGTTTGGCTGACAGATGGAATGAAACGCGGGGGTGGCGCCACGGGGGAGACCTTTCCCAGCTTGGAAAAAGTAACGCATTGGTAGAAATGGATTTTCAGTTCGTCTTGGCCGCGGGCCCCTTGACCACAACTCAAGAACCTGTCAGCCCAGGCAGCCAGCTTTGCAGTCACCCCTGCCCACTTGATGTTTATTGACGCCTACATGGTCCCATAGCCTCATGTTGGTCATTCATCCCCTCCTCTTGTTACCCGTGTTCAACAAAGCCCTCTGTCCAGACCCATGGCATTGGCTTTCTGCGTACAGCTTCACAAAGAAGCAACGGGATTTTCCACTGTTTTTCCCCTGTGTTCTCCCACCCCATCCATGTGGATAATAGTGAATAGCTGATTCCACCCCTTCGTTGTAGTTCGGGAACATCATTACCCCATCCCTACTTCATTCTCCCATTGATTTTCTTTTTTTTAATTATATATACTCAGGTGCTCAGAGACCACAACCCTTGTCTGAGGTCTTGACCTTAGAGAAAGACTAGGAAGTTCTTCAGTGAGCCAGTGTGCCAGCGAGATAGCGATGGTGCCAGTGGCTCTGAAGGTTGGGATGGTTTCCCATCTGCTTTTTTTTTTAATGAAGAAACTGCTCCCCCCCCCCCCCCCAGCCCCATCTATGCCCTTCCCACATCTCAGATCCTCCTCTGCCCTCCCCATCGTGGGCAGCTTCTGCCTGGCTTGTTAGGAATGGATAAGAATGGAGAAGGCTGTCCAGGCCTCTCTAGGATAGGAAAACAGTGAGAACATTTAAGCAAACTGGAACTGGAGGGGCAGCAAGTATGGTGAGAATGTGCCCTTCGGGCAGCTCTCTGTAATGTTGGAGCCACTTGTCCCTTTGATGGATGATTCAGGCCTGCTGTGGTGATAGCTCCTCCTTCTGGCCCCTACTGCTGCCTTGAGGACATTTCAGTGTTTGTAGCCCCTGAACCTGAAATCAGGTGCCAGGAAAGAGAAAAGGCCAAATCAGACTTTTGAGTTATTTATTTGTTATCTCTGGCAACAAGCTGATAGGATAAGTGAGAAGGAACTAAGAGTAATCGTTTATCACTGGGGTTTCAGTTTTCACCAGGTCCCTAGTAATCTTTTCCTGACAAAGATAAGTTAGTTACTTTTTGCCTTAGGCCCAGTTAGTATCACCTGATGGTACAGGTGGGAAGGAAGCAGCAGGATTGTTAGGAGGACCTGGGAGACATTTTTTCTGAGAATTTTGCAGAGGGACATATTCCTATGAAAGGAGATAATGAGGCGGGGGCGGTGGGGGGGGGGTGGGTGCAGAAATATTTCTCACAAAAACAAACTGATAAGCTAGCAAACAAGCAAAACCCCCAAATTTAAATCTGGAATCTTCAAAATCTTCCTGGGATTGAGCAACCAGGGCCAACTTTTTGGCTGAAGGTTAATGGACACTTCTCTCACTTTATCACAGTTAATCTTCCTCTGAGATGTTCTTTAGTTTGATGGGTCGGCCC
Organism: Neofelis nebulosa; assembly: GCF_028018385.1. Classification (NCBI taxonomy): domain Eukaryota; kingdom Metazoa; phylum Chordata; class Mammalia; order Carnivora; family Felidae; genus Neofelis; species Neofelis nebulosa. The sequence continues at coordinate 35,694,757 of NC_080796.1, forward strand.
TGTCACTGAATGAAGCATCTTAGTGACAGCCATCACTCCATTCTGACTATAGGTGGCATTGAGAGGCTGATGGGATATAGGATTGTAATGCCAGCCTGTCCCCCCCACACTTAGAATAATCTGCCATCTGCTGGCACCATGGCTCCATCGCCACACCTCTCTGGGGAGCGCGTTTATAAATGACTAACTAAGAAACAGAATTACTTAAAACCTGGAAAAGAAACCAGGGAGAAGATGACCCCTTCCTTTGGGGCAGCCAAAGGAATCTGCAAAGTAGTTTCACTTCTGTTAGGATCAAAATCTTAAATGCTGTTTAACTCCTCCACCTGTATGCTTTAGGAAGTCCCTCTGTCCTTCTGTCTTCTAAGACACCGTTGTTTTGAGGAAATGCTCTTACAGGCTTGCCTGAGGACAAGGAGATTTCTTTCACACCTCGGTCAGGGTCAGCGTAGAGGGCACAAGGAAGCACAGAAGTACACCTAACAGTGAGAACCGTGACTGGTCCCAGTTTCAGAGTATTGGTGCAGGTGAGAATGGAGAGGAAATCAAAACCCCCAAACAAGGGCCACGTGTTAACTCCAGCCTTCTCCCTGGATGGTGCCCTCAGCCCCCAAATCCTTATTCCCCCAGAGCAGAGTCACAGTCAGTAATGTCCCATCGTGGTCATTGGGAGCCATAGTGCCCATTCCTTTGGGCCTTCTGGATGCGGCATGAAGGGTTATGCCTCATGGATCGTGCTGGATGGCCGCAGACTTTGGCGTTGGCAAGTCTGGGGATGATTTCCGTCTCAGCCTCTCAGAATGGAAACTTGGGAAGGTTTCTCTTCATGGTTTATGTGTCTGGATCTCTTAACAAGGCAACAAACGACGTTTATAAGTTTTTAATCATTTAATTTGTATAAAAGGGCCATCATTGTGATGGGATTGGATTCTTTATGAAACTCCTGTCTTCCTTCAGCCCTTGTCTTCCTGAAGTGTCTTGCTTATATGCCGTTTTGCGCTTTTTGGCCGAATGGCAGTGGGTATTTATGTGAAGTCTTTGCTTGTACTCGTTTGTTTGTTAGTTCACTCATTCATCCATTTTTAGATAAAAGCTCAGGGGGAACTGGCTTCTTCAGGCACGGTGGGAATAAGGGGAAGGCTCTGTTTGAATTTGCCCTACTGATGGTGATTGTCTGCATTCCTTGGCTGGGGAGTTACAGATTTGGGGAGATTAGAACACATTCCAGCACTCTGCTCGTACTATAAACAATGAGAACATGCCTTTTCTTGCCGCAAGAATCTAGAGAAGCAGAAGATGGCAAGCCTGGAGGCACAGAAGCGGCCGCTCATGTTGGCGGCGCTGAATGGACTCTCAGTTGCCCGGGTCTCGGGGCGGGAAGAGAGCCGAGCTGATGCCACCCGAGTTCCCATGGATGAGAGGGTAAGCGCTGGGCTTGTCGAGCATGTGATTCATTCTCTGTGGTCTTGCGATTCCTGAGCTCTCACCTTGCCCAAACATGCCAGCACCAAGGTTTGTTTGATGAATTAATTCTCTAATTTGAGATTAGCAAGGCCCGGTGTGCATTGTATTAAATTGATTCTTTCCAGCATCTCCAGTTTCCTTGTCAAGTTCATGCAGTAATGCCTGCGTAACGGGACCGGCCCCTAACCAGCTGCTTGACCTTGGTCAAGTCAGTCTTTTGCTGGGCCTGTTTCTATTTTTGCCAAATTAAGCAATTGCTGTAGCTTTCGACTTCTGTGAATTTTGTGAACCATTACCCTTTATTAGGGAGTGATTATCTTACCCAAGCATTTACAGAATTTTTTTTTAATATACTGTCCCCTTCTTTGGCTATAAAACATGACTGATTGATAATGCATTGTGAGAAGTTTGGCTTTGAAAAGCAGGAAGAAGCTGCATGGTAGTATTTTAGATGTGAAGAAAGGCATTCCTTTAGTCTCTACAATTACTTTCTGCTTAAGAAACACATGTACATTTAATTTTTTTTTTAATCTTTTTTTGAGAGAGAGACAGTGCATGAGCAGGGGAGGGGCAGAGATAGAGGGAGACACAGAACCTGAAGCAGGCTCCAGGCTCTGAGCTGTCAGCACAGAGCCCGTCGTGAGGCTTGAACTTGTGAACCGCGAGATCATGACCTGAGCCGAAGTCAGCTGCTTAACCAACTGAACCACCCAGGTACCCCTATGTGTAAATTTATTTCAGTGCTGGTGACATTTGGATTTTAGATTTCTGCCAGTGTACATGAAATGTTAGAAAGATTTTAAAGGCAGGAGGGACTGTAGAGGAATCATTTAATCCAGTTAATACTGTGTTATTGTAGTTGGTAGTTTGGCCACAGGAAAATTAAAAGATGGGCTCTCATCCTCAAAACTAGAGAACAGTGGACGAGTATCATCTTAAATTTAGCTCAGTAAAAACAGCTCTGGAAGTGGAGAAAAGTTTGTTTGGATAATTAAGATGAACGGTCTTTTTATCACTGGACTTTAAACAGAGGTGTTGGGACACCTGGTGGCTCAGTCGGTTAAACATCCGACCTTTGATTTCAGCCCAGGTCATGACCTCATGGTTCATGGGATTGAGCCCCACGTCGGGCTCTGGGCTGACAGCAGAAACTGCCTGGGATTCTCTCTCTCCCTCTCTCTCTGCCCCTCCCCCACTCATGCTTTCTCTCTCTCAAGTAAATAAACGTTACAAAAATAAACAGAGGCGTTAATAACGAAAATACGGACTTTGAATTTCAGCTCTTGCCTGGCCTTAATGACTGGTTCTATTTAAGGTATGAATGAGAAGGAAATTGCTTATTGGGCCAGAGAAACTAGCAAAATGGTTAATAATGAGACCAAATAATCAAGCATTCATTGCACCTCTTGAAACTGCTTGTTATTAACATGATCACTGTAAATCTTGAAAGAAATCTGATTTGTTGGGGTTTCGGGATAGGATAATCCGGAAAGCTGAAGATTAATTTCTGTTGCAGTTCAGAACCCTGAAGAAAAAGCTAGAAGAGGGAATGGTGTTCACAGAATATGAGCAAATTCCAAAGAAGAAGGCGAACGGCATTTTCAGCACCGCAGCCCTACCGGAAAATGCCGAGCGAAGCCGCATCCGCGAAGTCGTCCCCTATGAGGAGAACAGAGTGGAGCTGGTACCGACCAAAGAAAACAACACAGGTTACATTAACGCCTCCCACATCAAGGTAAGAAGGGGAGCGTGCTGGGAAGGTTTGTTGCAGATTGCTGGCTTCAAGGTCAAAATGCAGGGAGAAAAAAATTGTGCGCTCCCACTGCGCATCTTGGCTTATCCCCGGCCCCCGAGGGAGTGTTTTTGAACTCCTGTGCTTCTTAGGCAACTTCTCATGCCTGTCACTGCAGAGAGAAGGAAGCCCAGCAGCCTTGGGGAAAACCTCAGGTCAGCTATTTCTGAAGCCTGCTCACCACCGAAGATTTAACTTTTTCTTCTCTCTCCGAGTCATCACTGTCCCCAGCGCTCACAGGAGGAGCTGAGGATTGTCCTTTTCGGTTTGTAATTAGCCCGTGATGGAGACTCTGGAAGTCACTGTCAGTGAAGTTTCTATGATATTCAAGAGCAGTGGGAACTTCGCAGTTCTCCCTTGTGACACTACAGGTTATGTATCATCCAGCCGAAGTCCCAAATCTGCATGTTCTTTAGAAGAGTGGACTGATTTGAATGCGGCCATAAAGGCGTGGTTGGTATTGAAGCTTGTAAGATTTGCCACATCGTTCGGTGCATGAATACCATTAAATTTTTGTTAGCATTTCAAATCTTCATATCTCAGTATTTCATTGACTTTAGAATTGGCTTCGCTCAGCCCCAGCTAGAATTTCAAGTTACAGATACGTGTGTGTATATGGTTAAACGTTTTCTAAATGGCTTACCTTCCTCAATCTTCCTAACAACAGAACATACTCGTTTAGAACATCACTGTTTGCCCTGACCTCCAAAATAGGAGAATTTATTCATATACTAATAGTAAAACAGTTGTTACAGGATGTTTTTAAATTATCCACGGTTCACGTTAACAGTCTTTTATGATCGTAACCTTAGAAATTTGGTTTGGGCCTTGTTCCGAGTCATTTCCTTTCTTCATTGGACTTTCCAACTGTAGCTGAATTTTTGGTAGATTCCTTTGAGCCTCTGAAATACAGCCAGATGTCTGGTGCATGTATCAGTTATAATGGTTTCAGTACAGAATCTGAAAAGTAGACTGTGCTTGGATGTATGGGTTTTGTACACAGAGCATAGATAACTACACATATATACGTGTATCTTTTTTAAGTGCCGGAAAGTACCGTCAAAAAATATGAAAGAGTAACTGTCATGGATCATATTGGGTATCTTATTTTAATTTTTGAGAGAACCAAAACTATAAAACGGAACCTCAGGAAACTCTCAAGTAAACTGATGATGGTCAGTTTCATGAGCTTAATTGAGATTATGAAATGATAACCAAAAGAATGTACTCAAAGACGCAACTCACACGGCTGCTCCTTGATAGAGTGTCTATGGAATCTTACACAGCTATATCATGCTATCTTCTCCTTTTGGCCAGATACCCTCCGCCATTTTCCATCTGCTCTCTGGAAAAGCTGTCACTATGCGTCAGATGTGCCCATTGGGTATTGTTAACAGAAACATTCCCCTCCTCAGTATTCTCCGAGGCCTACGTTTCGTCTTGTGGATCCGGGTTAGACATGGGTGCATTTAATAGACCCATAGAGCTTGTAAGAACTTGTCCTTATGTTTTTGGAATTGAGTTGTATATCTTGCCAATGTTTTCTCCCTGGGTTCCAAGCAGCTATTAACACAGAACAGAGATTTATTTGCTCCAGAGGTAGAATCATCACATCTGTGAAATCTACCTCCATAGCATTGGTTGTTGTGTTTTTAATGCAGTTTTTAATACCCTCCTGTCAATACTTGGAATATGCTGAAAGGCCCCAGGCAGCAGCATACTCTGGAAGTATTTATGGTTCCTATATGTTGGGTGCCAGGGAGGCTAATGTTTAAAATCACAATTCCACAGATAAACGAAACTCCTAGCCAGCCAGCCAGTGTATGAATGTTATCTCCCCCAGTACTTGGAAAATGGATTTTGCTTGCCAGTTTTGACCTAAACATAAACATGTCTTGTGTAATGAGACAATAACTGACATTGTTTTTGTTTGACTCAAGTTAGTATATAGTTTCAAAAAATAAACGAAGGGAAAAAGTTTCAAACAATGATCGCTTCATGCTCCAGGAACTCTCCAGAGATTTGCACTGGTGGATGGATAAGGAGGCCTGACTTCGAAAAAATGTCAAGGCACGGGAATGGGAAGGCACACAGAAAGAATGCCTCCAAAGGGCAAGATTTTGCCCTCATAGCATGCCCTTCAGCACTTTGGGCACAACTTCTTATTCATGATTCTCTGCCACTGATATTTATAGCTGCGGAATTATCCTCCCAAGATCGCCCTGAGCTGCACGGGATAATATTGTTGTTATCCGAAATCATCTCATGATTCCAAAGTTTGGTTGGATACTCTGGTCCAAGGGGAAGTTAATAATCAAATATCACGTATTGTTGATTTAAATGCATTCATGACACCTCTACTGTATATGGCACCACAGAGTAGGAAGGACAACAGAAGTAATTGACACAGTTCCCAGCAGGTCATTGGTACAAAGACGTTGCTTTCTAAAGGGATGTTATTCCGTGGCATACTTTTGTTGTTGTTGCTGTTTAGAAGGATGCCAGAGAGGCATGCCTGGGTGGCTCAGTCGGTTAAGCGTCATGAGACTCATGGTCTCGACTCAGGTCACGATCTCACAGTCTGTGAGTTCGAGCCCCGTGTCGGGCTCTGTGCTGACGGTGTGGAGCCTGCTTGGGATTCTCTCTCTCCCTTTCTCTCTCAAAAAAATAAAAGTTTAAAAAAGATATTAAAGGATATAAAAAGATATTAAAAGGATGCCAGAGCGTACTGTCTCTCCAACTCTGGATCACAGTATAATAGCGGGGTGTGAAAGCAACCTAGTAATCAGGACCAGTTTGGGTTTGTGAGTGTGTGTGTGTCTAAAAGGACTAGAACGGAGAGGAGAAAAGAATAGAAATTATCAGAGTACATTGCACATAGTGAGCATAAGTATGGTTCTGCAACAAGTAAGTTCTGTTAGGTTACACACACCCCTACTGCCATGTAATGTGTGTATGGGTGGGTGTGGGGGTGTATATTTTTAACATGCACTGGTTTGTGTATAATTACTGTAACTTGCAGGCAAAAAAAAAGATTAGGTGCATTTTAATAGGCTTGAGTGGCAAAAAGTGTTTTCATGTGAGAATGTGTCACCGAGGTTTCTGATAATGGCACTAACCCATTTGGCCTAAAAGGTGTTATCCAAGGTTCTCAGGTAGATACAGATGGACCCATGGCCAGCAGGTAATGCTTTCTTCGATCTGGGGTTCATTTACCGATGTTTTCCTTGGTTTCCAGGTGGTGGTTGGTGGGGCAGAATGGCACTACATAGCCACTCAGGGGCCCCTGCCACACACATGTCACGACTTCTGGCAGATGGTGTGGGAGCAGGGAGCGAACGTGATTGCCATGGTCACCGCGGAAGAGGTAAGGGGACTGGCTACCCAGCCATCTGTTCCCGGGGGAGGGGTGGCCAGAAGAGAGGCTCCATATCTGGTGACCTTACTGCCTCATCCTGCTTCCTACAGCACCATTTCTCTGCAAATCCTTTTCTTTCTGGCATTCTAGATTTGTTTTATTTTCCAAAGATAATTTATCATTGTGTCCTGTCTTCATCCAGCTTTTCAGCTCTTTTCCTCAGATTGCCATCAACTAAAATCAGTCAAACAAACAGACAAACAAGAACCAAACTTCAGTTCAGCTCACTTTTATGTGCCAAACAAAGCAGTCTTCTTTCCCCTGGAATCTGAGTGAGAACTTTGGGCTGCCCAGAGCAGCTTTGGGCTGCTCTGGGCAGACGGCACATATTCCCAGCCTCGGCCGGGCCAGCTCCACACCCCTTCGTGCTTATCAGCTGCAAAGAGACCAGAAGCTGTTGATCCTGTAGAGGTCTCTATTCTTTGGGGAGGGGGGGCGGGAATCTTTTTCTTCTTTTGCCAAGTCAAACATAGTTTTTCTGTTATAACCAGAACACTCTACGTGGTGTTGTAAAAACTGGCTCATGCTACCGGCCGACCTGGCAGTTTGCTTGGGGCTTGCTGTCTTTAGGGGAAGATGTTTTGTGTTTCTTCTCTTGTCACATTCTTGAGTTTTTGTTTTCAAGTCATTTAAGGGACTAGCTTCATCTAGCTTTCATCAGTGTCTGTGGTAGGGCATATACTTTCCTACACATTTTTAAAGGGTGGGGAAGCAGACAGCAAACTGAAAAAAAAAAACAAAAGTCATGTTTCCTCCAATGACTATTCTGAGCAGTTGCTTTCCAGAACAGTCCCTAAGAGGGGTGCCTGGGTGATTCAGAAGGATGAGCGTCTGACTCTTGTCTTTGGTCATAATCTCACAGGCTCTGTGTTGACAGTGTGGAGCCTGCTTGGGATTCTCTGTCTCCCTCTCTCTCTGCCTCTCCCCCACTTATGCTGTCGCTGTCTCTTTCAAAAAATAAATAAACTTAAAAAAAAGTCTTTAAAAACATCTCTAGAATGGTATTATCCCCTCTGGAATTACATTACTGTAAGGGGTTCATCCAACTCAATGCAATGTGTCATCTGTGCTGAACTCAGGGGTGTGGTGGCAAACAAGACAGGTGTGATCCCTGTCCCCAGAGAGCTTCCTTTCTAGTGGGAGGGACAATAAAAAATGAACAAAGTAAGCTCAGTAGGGTTAACTGCCATGAAGGAAATAGAACAGGTGATGGGACAGAGGGGTGGGAGTGGGGGCGGGGGTGCCACCAAGGGCCCCTCTAAGGAGGTTGCATCTGAGCTGAAACCTGAGTGACCGGAAGGGGCCAGCCTTACAGACACGATGTCTGGTGATCTGTGTGGCAGCCAGAGGCTTAAAGTCTCTTGGAATTTGTAATCGGTATAGTCCCTCAGGAATAATAGCAATTAAAGCCTCAGGTAAAAATACATGCACAGGATTGGTAAGTGAAGAGGCATGTGTGCTTCAAATCTAAGACTCAGTTCAACCAGATGAATCAGGGTGGGGTGTTTGTAGCCTCCGAGGATGTGTTGCTTTTTGTTTGTTTGTTTTTAATTTGTAGTAGTGTAGTATTGGTTTCAGGAGCAGAAGCCAGGGTTTCAACACTTGCGTACGACAGCCAGTGCTCATCCCGACAAATGCGTTGCTTTGTAAGCGGGCCAGCCTGCAGGGCTCCCCGGGAGAGCAGGACCCCAGCTCGCCCTCGACCTCCATAGCTCTGCGCCCAGCACTATTCCGTCCCCACCCACTTCCTGCCCCGGGTTTCCTTCAGAGCCACCATCTGATCCACGCTCCACTGCAGTGATTTAACTGTGCAACCCTTAAAAAACAGACCCCATTTTATTCCTGCCTCTGCCCTCTCTGCACCGGCTCTTCTCGCTCACATTCAGCCGCAGCTCAGTTGTGCATCTTTTAAATACTTCCTTGCCGTAAGTACCACTGTGAATCATACTAGCTCTTAGGATGCACGATCTAATCTGTGATAGAGACTGCCCAGTGCACTGAGTTACTGACCTAGGAGCTAGTCACATTTCCTCTGTCCTCAGATTTAAGATTAAGAGGATAAGAGCTTCCCCTGACTTCCTTCTGATTTTGCTTTTGTGTGTGATTCAGGAAGGCGGACGAACCAAGAGCCACCGATACTGGCCCAAACTGGGTTCCAAGCACAGCTCAGCCACCTACGGCAAGTTCAAGGTCACCACAAAGTTCCGAACGGATTCTGGTTGCTATGCAACCACAGGCTTGAAGGTCAAGCACCTTTTGTCGGGGCAGGAAAGGACGGTGTGGCATTTGCAGTACACTGACTGGCCGGACCATGGCTGCCCAGAGGATGTCCAAGGATTTTTATGTAAGTTTTTTCTTCCCAGCCAGAACTTTAGCAACTGCCTCAATGGTCTGATCAGTTGGAAGGGAAAGGGAAGGCGAGGATGCTTTCTCATAAGTGGCAAAAGTATTAATTACGTCATTGAAATTTATGTTTCTTCATATGGTGTATGTAGAACAGAGAAGAATAATACATGTCATTTATCATATTCTCCTTACCTTTTATGCAAATAAGCTGAAACTGTGGCAAACTGATTCATTCTATCTTGATGTAGACCTTTGAGTACTCACCAGTAGGTAACTACTCTGATATATGTCACATGTCGGAACCTTGAAACCATTATGCTAAGTAGAATAAACTGGACACAAGGGGACACATGTTGTATGATTCCATTTTAGAGAGGTGCCCAGAATAGAAAACTTCACACAGGTAGAAAGTGTAGTAGAGGTTACCAGGGGCCAGGGGAAGGGGGAATAGGAAATAGGAAGTTATTGTTTGATGGGTACAAAGTTTCTATTTGGGGCAATGAGAAAATTCTAGAAATGGATAGTGGCAATGGTTACGTAACACTGTAAAACACACTTATTTTTTTACTTTTCATAGAGGTTTGCTTTTCATAAACCCCGCATTTCCCTATAGCTGGAATCTCAGTGAGTACTTTCTTGTACCTCTGATGAAGATACTAAGAGTTATTGAAATCAATTTTTGGGACGCCAGGGTTGCTCAGTCGGTTAAGCCCCCCACTCTTGATCTCTGCTCAGGTCATGATCTCGTGGTTCATGGGATTGAGCCCTATGTTGGGCTCTGTGTTGACAGCAAGGAGCCTGCTTGGGATTCTCTCTCCCTTTCTCTCTGCCCCTCCCCAGTGTATTCTCTCTCTCTCTCTCTTTCTCAAAATAAGTAAACTTAAAAAAAAATGAAAGAAAGAAATCCACTTGTTGTTTTTGAAAGTATGAGTTTTGAACTCATCAGTTCACATATATTTTTCAGAGTATGATTTTCTTAGAAGCTGACTGATCTAGAATATATACAGTACTTTATTTGAAAAGCCAAAAACTGGGTGTGTGCCCACTGCATTCTAGGCTCTGGATCAGGCTCTCAGAACATAGAAAAGAGAGGGTCTCTGTTTTGAAGGCGCTCGTGAGAAAGGCAAGCCAGTGATGGCAGTCCAGGGGTGAGATCTGACACTGTCCTCTGCTTTTTGGTGATGGCTATAATGCTCCCCCTTCCTTTTCCACAGTCTCGTGTAATTGTCCTGCACTTGTGGAGACACCCCATTCCTTCCTCACGCAGCTAGGCCTAGGGTTCTCGGCAGATTTATTACCTGCTATGTTGTTGACTCTCCAGCTGGCGGAAGACAATACGACCATCATCTGGATGTTGGATAAGGTCAAACCCTTGATTTTATTTTGATTTTCATTTAGAATTGAGGCGTGGGGAGAGGAGAAGAGAGAGAATCGGGTTTTCAAGAACCTAAAAGTACCATTTCACAAGTTCCAATGGGAAGTTTCTGATGCAGACTTGTTCGCTGATGAAAGTGTTTAATTTCCCATCAGGGAAGTAACAGTGGTCCTTGAGAAGGTGGTCACTGACAGCAGAAGGGTGATGGGAATCACAGGATCTGGAGCAAGAAAGACCTAGAGAGGGTTCGTGCTTGGCCTGAGGTCAGACGGTTATACTGTAGCTTAAAATATTAATAAGGTGGGCAGGGACCTTTGTAGAACTTTCTTTCCTCATAACAGTGCTCTTTTTATTTTTTTTTCCGTGATAATCTTTTGCTAATTGATTTACCAGATTTATCTCCAAAATGCAGAAAATAGAAACAATGGAGGGGGGTGGCCACCTGTGTGACTTAGTCGGTTAAGCATCTGGCTTGGGCACGGGTCATGATCTCACGGTTCATGAGTTCGAGCCCCACATCAAGCTCCATTCAGTCAGTGTGGAGCCTGCCTGGAATTCTCTCTTTCTCTTTCTCGCTCTGCCCCTCCCCCACACCCCCTCTCTCAGAACCAATAAATAAACTTTAAGAAAATAAAAAGAAGATGGAAACAGAGTAGATCAGTTTGATGGTTGGCCAGCAGCTCTGACAGAAGATTGAGTGTATAAGGTGGTTAAAATTATAGTCCGATCTTTTCCATCACAACCAATTTAAGGAATGCCCATCTAAGTTACTGAAAAACGTAGAGAACATTTTTATTTTTACACTGTGTAAGTTTATTTACGTTTCTAAGAAACTAGGTGTGCTGAGGAGGGTCTCGGAAATGTTGGCTTTCCAGGTTGTTAGGAATTTCAAAAGATATTTTGCCTGTGTTTAAATTCGATTCCCTGGATGCAGGGGACTTTGGGCAAACTATCTTCCAGCCTGCAGAAGTCCTCACTGAGTTACGGCTTAAGGAACTCAATTGACGTGATCGCTAGAGAGAGCATCCATTTAAATCCAGTCTCTCTGTGTTTTATGGAATTCCATCTGCCTCACGGGTCAATATTCCTTTTACGTCTCTTCTTAAATTTAGCACAAGAAAAACCTCTCCGTCGAGCGCGAACATTGCCTTTTTCGTCAGAGAATGCACAGTCCCCTAATTCCTTTCCCCTCTTACAGAAAACTTGTGACAATTCCATGCACAGTATTTGGCTTACGTCAGTACCTCTGTCTAGTCATCTCAGATTGCCTTCCCGCTTTTTGGGTGCTGCCACCAGCGCTGCTGCTGCTGGTGGTCATAGTTTGTCTTGATAAACGACTTCTGATGACTTTGCGATAGGATAAGGTTAGAAAGGCAAATAGGAGTGCATATCAATTGCACGTAAACAGTTGCTTTTAAATTACCAGAATGGCTCGAACTCACTTCTCTTTGAGTGCTTCTTCCGGTCCTGTTTCAGAATGCCGAATCGGGAGGAGATTTTTCTGAGTATCAAGAACCTTTCAATGGTATCTCCCCTGAGCTAGCGCCTATGAAGTCTGTATGACTAATTGACTTCTTCTGGTTCTTGGACTCTTTGAGGATGACATTTATATACTTCCCCTCTTTTTTTTTTTTTTTCCATCACCATGGGAAAAAAAAAAGTCATTAAGGCTTGCATTACTGTAATTTTTCATTTGTGCCCGATTGGAGTAGCGAACAGACCCCCGTGCAGCCCTGCTGAGCTAGGCAGCTGTCAGAAGGGGCAAGGGAGGAGGCACGGCCCCTCTACCCCACACACAGGTTCCCTCCAGAAAGGGAAGTGTTCGTCTTGAGCTACTTCCAGAACCACATGGAATCCAAGCTGAAAAGCAGGACCCCCAAAGTCTATTTTTAAATGTAAAAATGAAAGTCAGGCCTCGGTTGACATTCACTCATCCAGTGAGGGGAAGGAGGAAGGGGCAGATGGATGTTCTTCCCACCAGAAATTGGCTCTGACAGGCGGGCGTTTCAAGGGGACCTAGCTGGTGTTCTGATCCCAGTCTGTTAATAGTAGGAATTGCTGTAAGTAATGTCGAGAATCATCTGCTTGGGGGACTTTGGGATTTGCAGAGGGGAAAACAGAATTTAATTTTTAAAAAAGAACTATTTAATTTAAAGAACAAATTCTCCCATGGACTAATTGACTCCCAGCTGGTCCTTTCTGGATCCAGGACTGTACAGTGAGTACCAGCCAAATAATTAGTGTCTTGTAAGAACCAAAAATTATTGTCACCTAAAAAAAAAAAAAGATTCACCATCAGTTCCCCCCCCCCCCACCTCGTATGCAAAGCCATGTAGGACTTCAGTGACAGGATTTGCATTTTGTCTTGCAGCCTACTTGGAGGAGATCCAGTCTGTCCGACGCCATACCAACAGCATGCTGGAAGGCGCCAAGAACCGGCACCCTCCGATCATCGTCCACTGCAGCGCCGGGGTGGGGCGGACCGGTGTGGTCATTCTCTCGGAGCTGATGATCTACTGCCTGGAGCATAATGAAGTGAGTCATTCTAGGCTTTCCTGAAGACTCCACCTTGGGGACAAATCTACACCGCAGCCAAACCTTCCCCCTGTGCCCTTTCGTTTCCAGTGCTTAATTTCCTCTCTTCTGACAAGAGTTTTCCAGATCCGTGATTCCTAGGTGGCCTCTGACATTTACTGCCTCTCTTATCTTTCGCCTTTCTCCGCTCTGTGTAGACACTCCGATAACACGGAAAAAAGAGATGAAAGTGTGAGATAGGAAGCGTTTAGAAAGTCCGATCTACCTTGGCATCTGCTTCCAGAAGTCTGTGGGGGTTTATAGACAGTCTGGTTTTATTGTGGGTAATTTTCCATGGTGGGTTATCTGGTCGCAGGTAGTCTAGATGCGATTTGCATTCCTGGGACGTGTTTTGGCCTAAATCCTATGTGAAAATGTGTATACTTGACAAATGGTTTTCATTCTTCACAGGGAGGTTTTATTTAATGAGGGCTGTCCCCTCTTGTCTAGACTGGTGATGTAGCAGAGCAGGGTAGATCATTTTTTTAAGTTTATTTATTTATTTTGAGAGAGGGAGAAAGCGTGAGTGGGGGAGGGGCAGAGAGAGAGGGAGACAGAGAATCCCGAGCAGGCTCCGCACTGTCAGCGCAGAGCCCAGTGCAGGGACTCGAACCCACAAACCGCAAGATCATGGCCTGAGCTAAAGTCAGATGCTTAACAGTGACTTGGAAGAACTGCGTCTTGTTCTTACAGACCGTGTAGGTCAGATGACTTTACAAGTCACAGTTGTACAGACTGAACCACCCAGGCACCCCCAGGGTAGATAATCTGAGTACACAGACATGACCTGCCTTTGCCAAGGCTGGACACCTCACTCTTCCCCACCCCACCCCACCCCCAAAACAGGGCCACAGCAGAGCTTGCACCCACGTGGCGTGCGGCATTCCGCCACTGCTCTAGGCTGGGGAGTCACACAGAGGGCTTGTGGTTTCCTGGAGATGAGACAAGCAGCAACCAAAGGCTAAAGGACAATTCTTCTGCCTTCTGTTCACATGGGGCTTTAGGGGTTTGAAACGGCCTTCGCTTATTTGGTTTTGTTCTTAGTTGGGGTCTTCAGAGCCCCCGTGTAAAGGAACCGGGCACGTGTCAGTCCTCCTGTTTTACAGATGAGGAAACTGAGGCCCAGACAGAAGTCAGCGACTTGTCTGGTGCCACATGGCTCTGAAACGCTGGGCGGAGGAGAGAAGTGAGGTCTTCTCCCTCCCGGCCCTGACTTCTTTCCTGTGCCACCAGATGCCAAGTGTCACCACGTCTTGTTCCATTTCCAAATTAAACAGCTTGGAGCATCAGAGAAATTTTTGAAGTGGCTCATTCGTTTTTAAAGTAGGGAAGGTTGTAATGCACGTCCTGTGAAAGAATTTCTATAATATATGCGTTTACTCCATAGTTTCCATGGTTTGAAAATCAGACAAAATACTGCCCCACGAAGTTTGTTACATGGAAACTTCCAGGAAAACAATAAATACCAAGTTTAAACACGTTCAAAGGATTTGTAAACTCTCTGCCTGTAGAAAGTTAATTTTGGAAACTTTGAATTCATATATACGAAGGTGGTGCTAAAAAGTAGAATAGGGGTTATACCAAAAGGGCCCTATTTTGTCCAAAACAGACAGGCATTCCGTTGATGAGCAAAATGCCCATCGCAGAGTCAGCTGAGAGTACCCGACAGGAATTTTGTCATTTTCTTTGAGTCTTTACCCTTTTGTCTCTCATCATGAGATTTCTTGATTGTTAGGTTCCCTGCCACTACTAGAAGTCTCTAGAAGGGTCCAGTAGACTGAATAGCTTGCCCTCGAGTCCCAAGTCGACTCAGTGCTGGGAAGATGGAAAAAGACGAAGTGGAATCAGGGTACATATGGCCTGAGCATATCTAAGCTGCATTGGAGGCACTGGTGGGCTCCAGAGGGGGAGGAAGGGCCTCATCGTCATCCCCTCCCCCACTTAGCTACCTGACTGCCTTCCCCGAGGTCTCCTTCTGTTCTCCATTCCCTGTGAACTCTTCCTCTGCTCCCCCCTGCTCCTTTTCAACCTGAGAAGCTATTCTGTCCATCTTGTCTGACATGAAAGATTGTTCTGTTCTGAGCTCCTTGGAGACCCATCAAAAGCTGAGCCTCAGTAATGTGATGACAAGAAGGCTCATTGGTCACCAGATGTTATTGGCCCAGAAGAACACAAAGAGCACATGTCCGAGCCAGGGTGGTGCAGAGTGAGGGATTGGGCCATTAGGGCCTCGCATAGACTTGGTGAGTGCTCAGGGTGATTAAACTCTCTACAGTGTGTCCAAACATAGTGGATTTCCTCAATGCCCAGTTGCACGCCAGAACATTCTTTGCTGGAACACGGTCAGTCCAAAAAGGACTTCTGTTCCCATTGATATTCAAAGATAGCAAGATGACTCATATTTTTCACTTCCCTTCCCCTAGCACAAATATAGCCAGCCTTATCTGGCCCATTTCCCATCATTGCCATTGGTAGATGATTAGGGAGAAAAAAGTTCTCTGTTCTGCTTCAGGCCTGGTCATAAGATTCAAACCCTCATTTCGGGAGAAGAGTGGGAACATGCATAGCTTTTGTTGTTGTTGTTTTAAACAAAGATTTTGACAAATAAATCTGAAATTGTGTATTCTGTTTTTCTCCTGTCTAAACCCTCCTGCCTTCTTTCCATGGCTTCTGGACTTAGCGTACTGTATGTGTTAGTCTGTAATCCATAGTTTTGATTTGGTCAGTGAAATGCCTTTTCTTTTCCCTGGGATAAAGATGCTCACAGTAAGCTCAGGCAGCTGTGAGGTAAGGGTGGGAGGGTATTCTCCAGGCTTCTCTGAGAAGCGTCTTCATGACCCATTGCTTTTGGTCACTAAATGTTACCTTGACATTTTAATGCCTGTATTTTTTTTCAGAGAGCACTAGTTTTATGGCTTGCAGTAGCCTCTCTTGCCCGCCCCCTGGGTTTAGCTCTCTATCCTACAGTAGCTAATTATAAAAGGTTAGGTTCTCACTAGCCACATAACGAAGTGTTTTATCTTGCTTCTTTTCTGAATAAGTTATCCTTTCGAGCAGAGCCGAGGAAATGACTTCTAGGCAAGACTGAGCAAGTCATCAACCCGCTGCGTGATTGGGGTTAGGGACAAGGGACAGCAGAGACTGTGGGGGGTGAATCTTCAAGGCAACCAGGACTCTTTGATCGATTTCCAGAGGAGCTTTCTTTGTCTTGTCTCCTAACGGCCCCTTATCAGATGATAGAGTGTCTTTAGGGCTGCGTCTTACAGGCTAGTGAGTTGGGAATGATCATGATGGTGGAGGCAGAGGGGGTGGTGATGACAGTGGCGACAGTGACAATATTACAGCAACAGTAACCTGTATTTAATCATGTGACTGCACCACTTGAGGCGCCTTACAACTACTGAAGTAGCTTTCACAGTAACCCTACGAGAGAGGTCCCGCTCATGCCCTTGTGGGACCAAGAGAGTCTGAAGTAGTAGACGAAGGAACGTGTCCACGCCCCCCAGCCAGGAAGTGTGAAGGCTGGGGGTTCGGCAGATGAAGCCTGACCCAAGCCTCTGCTCTTCTGTGTGATTCCGCCTCTCTGTCAAAACCTTGATGGGGAGTCTGTCCTCGTATCTTCTATGTTCGTATCCTCAGCACCCAGCTCGGTAATGCTCATCAAGCATTATGTTATTATAGAAGGTCATTATCAGGCGGCCCTAGGTTGTATGCCATGGTATCAGTGACACTAGAGTATCGTGGAGGCAAAGAGCCACCGGTTAACCATCAGAAGCTCAAGGTGCGGGCTGTATATTTTGACTAGGAGTTTGAGGATTCACATGCCCTTTTCTTTTTCCTTATTACTGGGGGCTTGACTTTGTCCCTTTTAAATCCATGGTGCACTTTATTTAACTGTTTTTGGAGAAGAGCACCCAATAAGGATGGCAAGTGTTGTAGCTACACAAGGTTTAGAAATTGTGGAACTGCCCTGTAAAAGTAAAGTAAGGAAAGACATACGGCTGAGTTTTTACCGTTTCACCTCCGATGGTTGCTCAGTCCTTGATAACTTCTCGGGGGTGCTCGTTGCCTGGTGGCGAGCTCCCAGAGTGGGGGCCGTGTGCTGAGGCCATGAGGACGTTGCTGACTCCATGATGCTTCTGCCCTGGCTGGTCCAGAGGGAAGGGAGTGGCTTGACTGAGCAGGCCCCGGAAGAGGCTCTAGTCTGCTCGAACACCGATGACCCACCACCTTAATTCCCTTCTGTTGAAGCCGCTTCTGTGTCCTCAAAGAATTTATACATAGGCAGTCTCATTTAACATTCAAGGTATTTTTGGTGAAGAACTTTCACTCTAAGTAGGACTGTCAACGATGAGCACCGGGTTGTATGAAAGTGTTGAGTCACTACATTATACACCTGAAGCTGCTATTACACTGTTTGTTAACTTACTGGACTTTAAATAAAAACTTAAAGGGGCGCCTGGGTGGCTCAGTCGGTTAAAGTGTCGGACTCTCAGCTCAGGCTCCGATCTCACAGTTTGTGAGTTCGAGCCCCACATCGGGCTCTGCGCTGACAGTGCGGAGCCTGCTTGGGATTCTCTCTCTCTCTCCCTCTCTCTCTGCCCCTCCCCTGCTTACACACTCTCTGGCTCTCTCAAAATAAATAAATAAACATTAAAAACAAAGTAAGTAAAAACTTCGAAAAGAAAAGCCGAGAAGCAACCCAGTTATCCAGGAGAAGACCCTCAACATTTAAGAATTGATAGTATTTCTGAAAATGGGTGTGAAGGTAGAGCTAAAAACAGAAGGACCACCTGAATAAAAACTCAAATCAACCAACCAACCAACCAACATGACTGGTGTTCAGAGATTGTGCTTTGATACCTGAAAGTTTACACATAAATTCTCTCACTTGATAATGACCACGATTCTGCGAGGTAGCAGGAGAGTGTGATTATTCTCATTTCATTAATTTAATAACAACAAGTAGTCTTCATGAAGAGCACAGAATGTGCCAGTGCAGGGGCTCCTGGATGGCTCAGTCAGTTAAGCGTCTGGACCTTGGTTTCGGCTCAGGTCATGATCTTGTGGTTCGTGAGTTTGAGCCCCACTCGAACTCCGTGCTGACAGTGCGGAGCCTGCTTGGGATTCTCTCTCTTTTCCTCTCTCTCGGCCCCTCCCCTGCTCCTGCTTGCTCTCTCTCTGAAAATAAGTAAACTTAAACAAAAAAAATAAATGCTTTACGTGCACTTTGTCATTTGATCCCATGAGGTGGGTACTATTTATCATCCCATGTCATTGCTGAGGAAACGTTGCTGACGTGGGCAAGGCCACACTGTCATTGGAGGAAAGCATCAGTATTCTTATTTTACAAAGGAAGAAATGGACGCCCAGAGATGTCTGAAACCCTACCCCCCTGAGTTCTGGTGGAGGGGAGAACCCCGGTCGGGTATAACTCTGGCCTCCGGGTTTTCTCTGGCACGTGGCAACCCGCATCTCCTGCTGGTGTACGGTCTTTGATTGGAAGAACCTAGAGGGGCCAAGCCTTTGCTTTCTCTTGTACCGACAAATGGGCAGTGAGCAAATGCTTCCTGGATGGGGGAATGGGGATGGACCCAAGGGCCACTCCTCACCCGGGACCTTGTGCTTTTTCTCTTTTCTTGCAGAAGGTGGACGTGCCCATAATGCTGAGGCTCCTCAGGGAGCAGAGGATGTTCATGATCCAGACCATCGCCCAGTACAAGTTTGTCTACCAAGTCCTCATCCAGTTCCTCCAAAACTCCAGACTCATTTAGCCCCCGACCCAGCTACTGGAAGAGGGACCCAGCTCCATCTTGCAGATGGGGACGCACCTCCAGACAACATCTGCCCCCCCGAGCCGGGCGCGGGTGGCCAGAGCAGGCAGGTCACGGGCTCCCCGAAGGCGGGAGCCAAGACTGTTCCCCAACAACCTATATTATTTTATATGAGATAATTTATTTTTTTTTCCCTTTTGGATAACTTTTGTGAATCATCGTAATGCATAATGTTTTCACGATAATATAGTCCTTCTCGTTTGAACCACATTTCGACTGATCTGCATTGTAAATATGGCAGCAGGGAAGGTTGCCCGGTGGATTGTTTTGGGGACAGAGGCATAAGGGAACACATCTCTAGTGAAGCTGTGGCCAGATTAGAAACCAAGCCTGAAATTCATCAGCCTGATTGCTCACGTTCAAATCAGAGATGGCAAGAAAATGAATTCGTCCTAAAATATAAAGATAAGGGCCAAGGCCCTTCCCTGAAGGAAACACACACACACACACACCACTATTCCCTTATATTATTCCCTTATATTTTGGGGCTTCTGAACCTTGATGGCCAGTGGCCTTCCTTCTTCCTTTCTGCCCTCATCCTCCACTGTCTCTTTTTTCCCCAAGTTTGAGTCAAAGACAGGAGCAGCTAGAGGAAATGCTGCCTTTCACCAGATGGCCCTCACCCAGGTGAACGAGGAGCTCTCTGTCGTGTCTCCTCAACACTCCTTCCTTTGAACTCTGGAGCCTGTGTTGCCCTGCCGGGGACCACAACCTCAGTATTTGCTACTGCTCCCTGTTTGCTCAGTGGGCCCCAGTCTGGTGGTCTTCGAGGCTCTGGGCCAGGCCATCTGTGCAGCTAGGCCTCTTGCCGGACTGAGAGGAGATGATGGACCAGAGCGGGAAGAGAAAGGAGACAGGCAAGCCCTTGATATTGTTTCTTATTTAAATAGGATGTGTGTGCTGGCCGGGGGCCTGCAGGTCGAGGTGGTAGGTACATTCTGTCTTTCCATCAGTCCCCAAGTCACTGGAAACGTTATCATGGGAACAGTTGGGAAAGCTGATTTATGGGAGCTGTTTGGCACCCAGGTAGCAGGGCCCTGGCCAGGAACCACACTGAGTGTGACCCCCCTCTCTGCTGTGCTGCTGTCACCCCAGCCTTTGGCCTGCAAGAGCAGAACTAAGCCCACTCAGGACCCCGTGGTCCAAATTTGGCTACTTGATGAAAGATGCTGGGATTTGTCTCGCACAAAGCCTGTTCACTGCTCTCCCGTTTTCCATACGCCCCGCTCTCCAGTTGCTTTGCAGTTTCCTTCTGTTTGTCTCTTCCTGAGCCTACGTCAGTCACCGTCCTGAATTTTTTAGGTCAGTACACAGTAAATCGTATTCCACACGTTTCTCCTCTAGCGGAATTTTAGGAAGTTTTCCTCTCTACTGTCTAGTTCTTGAATGCAACATTTAAACGGTGGTTCTGTTCTTAGATTTGACATTCGTGGCTGTTCCATTGTGCCTTCCTCCACTGCTGACTCTTTGTTTTGCTTTGTTTTTCCTGAGCTGAGAATGCGAAGAAAGAGTGGCATCATATCAACCAGAAAGAGCATGCCTGTGTGATGTCCGGTGATCACACCCCAATAGAGGGGTGCGGAAGCAGATTCCCGATGAACTCGTTCGGAATGGGAATCAACTCAGTTTCACATCTGGCCAGGTGTGGTGGTGGTGGTGGTTCTCTCGTTTAGACTGAGAGTCCTGGTGAGAGAGGGCCCCCTCTTGTTGTCCAGAGTCTGAAGAAACAGTGAAGGAGGGTAACTTCAGTTGAGCTCTGTAGATTCTGGAATTTCGGTATATGTTCTGGAAAAGAAAACCATGAGTATGACCTATATTTTCAGTGGAACAGAGCTCATCACCCTCACCAGGAGATGCTCGGAACGTACACTGTTAACAGGCAAAGACGTTATCTGTTGCCTTTCCTTAGACACTTCCCATCCTTGGGCTAGTCTACTGTTAGGGGTGTTTTCACAGTTGGTCTGCGGTTCCTGGCTTATTTGACAAACACCGTCGGCAGTTCTCTTTCGCCTCTTCGGCCCCAGCGTGGGCTCTGTTAAGACTGAGTCTCACGTGGGCAGCATATAGATCTGTGTCTCTTGGAGCTCATCACACGGGCGGTGCCTTTCAACCCACCCGCCACGGGAGTAGTTGCTAATGCACAAAATGCAGGGCAGAAGGAGGTTTGCTGTCCAATTTCCTAGCCAAAGTTTATATCGAAGCCCAAAGGAAACCACTTAAAAGTTACTCCACATATTTCACTTTTAAAAACAAATGTTTTGGGTTCTGTAGCACATTTTGCATTCCTTTTCCCATCTCCAGTGAATGCCAGCACAGCTCCTGTGAAATTAGCAGCAGGCAGTGAAAGTCCTTCTAGTGGCATCTGCACAATAATTGCCCAGAGATGCTTTATATCTGGGAAGCAAGCCAAGGAATAAACCTTGAAGCAAAGTGTATTAAATTAGTTCTCTAGTTAGAGCTTTTGGAATGAGTTCCTGATGATGTATCAAGTCTGAAGCTGGAGCTGTCGGGGTCTATTTTTTTCTGTTTGGATTTGAAGAGAGAAAATTAAAAATGGAGGGTGGAAAAAGGAGATACCATCTCACAGCAAAGCCATTCAACACTTTGGGGCCTCTGGTTTTGAAGTCTTCCAGTTGAAATGTTTTGTTTCTTTGATCCGTACGCATTTGGGCACATGGGCCCTGTGTTGGGTCTGCCCTTGTTTAACGTGGTCCCTGGATGGTGGGGGCTGAGTCTGATGTCTTCATCCTTAAGCTGAGCTGAGCCTGCCGGCAAAACTTAGCCACAGCCTGCTGAGCTGATCGGTTCCCGTGGGCTCTAAAGAGACACCACCTTTGGTAGCATTTACATTTACACACACCTGTTTCCCTGGACAGGAGGTAAAGGAGGATTTGGCTGCATTGGAGAGGGATGCCAAACGTTGATGTCTTCATAGCAGAGGAAAGAGGACTGTGCTTCTCTTCACAGTTAGAGGGGGAACAGTAAGATCAGGAAAGGTGAAAACATCTCCACATGGAATATTTTGAGGAATACGCTTCCAGGGAGCTTACATTGAGAGAATTTAACTTTTGCAATCTTTGTGATCCTAGATTGACAAAAAGAACTAATTGTTTTCCATTACTAATCTCTCACTGTTTGCCTAAGACTCACCTGGCCATCTCTGGCCCCTTCATCATCCTTCAGCCTGGTTAGAGGGGTTTTGTGGGCTCTGTTGGGTTCTGGTGGGACTTGACCCCTGGCTCCCCACCGTACTCATTTAACTTTTATTTTACTTGCTGTTAGCTCTTGAGGTTCAGTTATAAACTCCAGGGGCTTTGGGAGATCAGCATTTTTATCCAGCTGCCTAGTTTTCTCATCTTTCCAGCTTAAATACAGGTTGACCATATGAAATTGACAATAGCTAGGCCATTTTTTGTTACGATGACAGACAAGTCACATAAAATCAACCTAATATGCACAATATTTTTCTTCTCCCAATACAGGATGGGTCCCAACACACCATATGTCATTTCTTCAGATAAGTGCTAATGAACCTGAAAGCATGCGAAATGGGCAGCTTGGCTCTTTTTGTGAACCTGCTGCCTTGCTGTAATGAGCTTTGCCTCACTCAGTGAATGGGTCATGTCCTGGGGCTGGGAAGGCAGAGATGTTAGTACACCTAGATGTTAGTGCATTCTCATAGACAGGGCTGGCCGTCAGGCATATCACTGTGGGGTTTCAGCTGCCATCTTTTTTTGATGTACGATCTGTGTTCGCAGACCTCAGCCCAGTGGTTATGGAACATGGTGTGTGGGCCTGAAGGTGTCCTCAGCCAGAAAGCAGAGGGTGCTTTCTAATCTCACTCCTCTACTTCCAGTGGGGCGAAGGTATAGCTGTTGACTTCCTTTTTGGGGAGATGTGCCAATCACTTTGAAGTTGGGGGAGTTGGGGTATTCTTTGTGCCAGGTTGCTGAGACACAAGGGATGGGATCAGGTCAGACCCAGGTTAATCTGTTCCTCATTCCTCCTCCATTTTGGCAATAACTGTTGGGGTCCTAGAGGTGGAAATTTCCAGAAGTACCAAGTGATCACTGTTGGGATCTTTAGGTGGCACTATATGGGGAATTCAGCTTCCTCACACTTTACCAAAGACTCTTCTGCTGCTCTGTTTCATTGTATTCCTGTGTAGTTTATCAGACACTCATCATGCTCTTATTTAGTGATTCCTTTTCATGAACAAAGTAACGACTCATCCAGTACTGCTTCCAGATGGAGAAATTGGGGTTTTCCATGGACACTGCACAAATTTTCCAGTGGCCTACAGCTTTATGGATGACAAATTAGTTGGCCCTATAGGATGGAAATAATTTTAGTTGGCCCTATAGAATGGAAATCTCTGAGATGTTAAAATGTTTGACACTTCCCTTAGATGCTGTGCAAGAAAAAAAAAAAGGTTCTTGTCTTTGCCTCAACTTCTGAGACATCTGGGGGCAAAAGACCTTAGTGATGCATCTTTTGAAAGTAACAGCATCATTCCTGGGAGAGAAGTGAGGGTATATCCAATCAAATTCTGCTAATCCAAATGTGTCGTCCCAAAAGTCACTATAATTCATAGGGTCCTATAAAACTCAATAGCCACCTTGCCCAATACCCAGTCTTTCTCCTGCCTGTGCTCACATTGTGCATTTGGGTTATAAACTCAGGTGGGTGAGCATTTTTATTCTCCTGACTATCTTTCTTATCTCCTAGCTTAACATAGCTGCATCTTTTTCTGCAAGGTCAAAATAAGTGTTCTCTATTAAAATGTCCATGAGCCTGGCATTGAGTATCTGGCATCAATCGATTTCATAAGACCGGGTCATTTATCGTCGTTTGGTGCAGGAAGAGGGGGAGGATGTGTATCAGTTCCGACTGCTCAGAGCTTGGGTCAGCCCTTCTATTTTAAAAATAAATTCAAGGACATTTTGTTACAAGGCAGGAAGGCGAGAGCTGACGTGCAGCCTGGCTGTGACGAGCCTCTGCGTTGAAAGTCACAGTTTCTTCTGTTGTGCTTTGGGACATCAGGATCATTCTTTTTAAAAAATGCCATAAGCTTGGCCAGAGGAGTTATAAAGAGGAAGAGGAAGAGGAGGATGTTTTAGATCAGCCCTCCGGTTGCTGTTAAAAAAATTTATTGGTTCACAAATAATTTTCTGAACTCTGGAACATCTGCTTTCTTCTTCCCTGCCTGTAAGGCTGGAGGGATGGAAATGACGTGGGGGCACCCCCAGGAAAGCCTGGGCTGTGATGTTGGGGTCTATTTCCGCCTTGCTAGTCATTTCAAGCTGCCCTCGGTGCCGTGGTAGAGCTTGATGAAGGTCATGGATTCTGACGTGTGCCCAGGCGTGCCACTCTAAAGTGTCATCTTCTCTCACGTGCTGGCAGCCCCACCTTCCCATGCAGCCTTAGCAGAGGCTTCTGCTCATCCACTGAGCCCCGCTGAGTTAGCAGTCAGGGCTCCGGGCATGTCAGTTCCTCTCCCCTGCGATCAGAGGGGGTTCCCGTTTATAGCACATCATGTTTATAATCAGGGCACAGAAACAGGGAGGGTGTCCGTACAGCAATGGCAGTGGTTCTTTGTCTCATCGTGGGGCATGCGCAGGACTGTTTTGTGATGTCACCCTCTTCATTCCAAGAGCACCTCACTCACTTAGGGCTGTGCTGACTTCTCCTTACTGTTCGTTTGTTTGATGGATCCACTGTCACTTTTCTTTCCCTACTCTACCCTTTGAGTACAACCGCTACAAAAATAGTTCAGTCCAGTCGTGGAGAACCGCTCTCTTAAGCCTCTCTAAATTATGTAATTAGGAGATCTTCATTTGAATTTCAAAACGCTTATAGAGTTTGAAAGAATAAGATCTGGCAAATGGAAAGAACCAGAGAGAAAACAGCTAGAAAATTGTCAGCAACCAAGAAGCTGCCCTCCCCCACCTCTTTCCCCCCCCCTTGGTGGTAGACATGGTCACTCAGTACTAGAAGAAGTGAAAGAGAAGATGGCTTCGATGATCGGTCCCGTTTGAAGCAGTGATCAATGGTCATAGAGTAGGTACTGCCGATTTCTTTCGAGGTGGACTTCCACGCATTCCCGATGGCCGCGTTTGGCAGGGCCATGTGTGGTCAGATGAATACGTGTCAGGCTTCCCCCTCCCGACCCAGGGTCCCTTCATCATGGCCTCTACACACAGACCGGCCGAATCTGGTGAAATAGGGACAAGGGCTGGGCTGGCCAGGACCCCCTGGACAGGTCGTGTTGTGATCAGTTCTCAGTTACCTGGGGAGGGGCAGGGTCCACTCTTCATCCATTCAGTCCCTTCCCGGATCGTTTCTCCCCAACCCCCTCCTTCAGGGAAACCCAGATGCCTTCTCCCCTGACAAAAAGGTGTCCGGGAGAAAGCTGAAAAGATTGGGTTGGGGTCTTTTTGTGCCTTGAAGGGGAGACCTGCTTTTGCTCAAATCTCAGGAATCCTGCTTTGAGTCAGGGAGGCTGTCAGAGCCTCCTGGCTCGGGGATGCCTGGCCATGTGTGTGTTTCTCAGGGGCCTTGCACCTCCCTCAGCGACAGTGTTAGCTAATAAATGCCTTCAGCAGGGAGCCAAAAGCTGTAATTCAGCGCCTCTGCTTTTTGTTTGTCTGTTTGTTTGTTTTCCCACGTGAACACTGTAAAAATGTTAACTGCCATTTCCTTTGACTCATCTTTCTTGCCGTTTGAAATCTCAAAAGTCTATCCACCATATCCTTTTAAAAGTGAGGTTACTCTTCATCAGAGATGATTTCCGGTGTATGTCCTTTGTTCCTTCAGTGGTCAGCCGACTTGGCGTGAGAATGCTGACATGGAAAAACACGAAAACGGTTTACATATGCAGATGACTATTTAAACGTATAACCTTATGTAACTCGCGTTACATCAGCTAACAGGCCAATTAAGTTTGTTTCACTGGACTTACTGTTGGGTTCCTTAATTCAGTATTTTGATGCTTTCTTTCCTTGTCTGTGTTTTCTAAAACATTGTGAATGGTGGTGCCATTCAAAACAATTGGCATTCAGTAGGTTTCATTTTGAAACAACGTACAGACAAGTCCCCGGCTCAGACCCCCAAGCTCTTGGGTCAGCCCACGGAAGCCTTCGGACTTCTACCCGAGCTGAAAGGTGGGGATGTGTCCGCCAGATGCGGCTGGCTGTTGTGAGCTGACCTGGAAAGGTAACCAGCTGTGTTTTGCCGTGAGACACGCATTCCAGGTTGGGCCTGGGGATCCCGAGAACGCGTATCTTCTCCCCTTGGAAGCCACTTGCTGCCTGGCAACATTCAAGTCCAGACTCTTGACTACAATGGTTGCAAGGGAGAGAGGGAGAAGTTTCTCGGACATTCCCTACATCAGGGGGTGATTTCTTAATATTCGTGTCAACTCTCATTTGGAAGAGACTCCCTCTCAATTTAATAATATTAAAAGCCTTAAGTAAGACTATGCATGTTCTTCTATATTGCTTTTTTTTATATCAGTAAATAAGCTGATGCTTGCCGGTTTTGTGCACAATTATGAGGTGTATAAAACTGACTTTTGACAGTATTTTTTGCACTGTTTCCTATCTGTTTTTATAAAGTCTTTAGAGAATGGTCCTAGTTGTGTATTGTTGATGTTCTCACAGCCCTTGTGATTGCTGTAAAATGTTTCGTATGTGCCTTTACAAATGTGAGATCTTTATTCTAACCTTTTTTTGTAAAAGATATCTATTGACTTACATATACAATAAACCCTTTTTTTTTTTCCAGAGAAAACAGTTGAATCTTCTGTCTTCTGTGCTGTGTACGTTTACATCAGTTGAAAGCATCTACATCCTTTACTTGTAGGATTATTTTCCTAGGCAAAACTGTCTAGGAAAATCTGCATTTCACTCTGTTAAAGCCCATTTACTTCTACCCACTTTTCATTCCTGTATAACCCGATTGTTTGAAATTTCCAAAGTTGTCCTCATTATAAAAAAAAAAAAAAAAAAAAAAAAAAAACCTGACAAGGGTGATCACTAGGCAGATGGAGTGAAGACTACATTAGAAAGGGATCTTTCTCACAAATGCCACAATAACCCTTACCAAGCGCCAAGACCCAGCCCGCAGCTGTCACTTCCTCAGACCCCAAGCCGCCGACTTGGAAACCGCAGGCCCTAGGCTGCTCTGGGACACCCCCATCCTTGGTTTGTCCTTCAGTGTCATCAGCAGCTCCTGTCTAGGTTTAAAGAAGGCTGCCTTGCCCTTATTTCAGCCCCTCAGCTGCCATCGACACACACAGTGAGAACCCCTGGGGAAGAGGGTGGATGCTTTTACAGACCTTTGATAAGTAACGGGACAACATACGCGCTTCTGTGTTACTCATTTACTACCCTGTCACTACACAAGGAGCCTGGACCCGCTGAGGTCCCGGCTTATGTCACACCGCAAAAATGAGACTACGTGCGCCACTCTGGGGTGAAAAGGGGATGGCGAGCAGATGGGGAGAAAAGAGGAACAAGCAGTAATTTGTTTTCTCTTCTGCGGATGAGTAAACGGACTCAGCTCATTTTCTTTGGATAACGAACAGAAAAAGCGGTCTTATCGTACAATGTGGAGATAAGACAGTAACCACTAGTAGACCCGTTTATCTCCAGGCTGTGCACGGAGCTGGAGAAGGACATTTTTTTAAAAGAGAAGAAACCCCCAAGAGCATAAGATAAATATAAGGAAAACCTACACAGATCTGCGATGAAAGGACAAAAAGCAGGATCAAACAGGTCTATTTTGTGATTTTACCTCTTATTTCCCTTAATAAAAATAAATGGGGAAATGCCGTCTGACTTACATGTTAAGAAACACAATGGAAGAAAAGGGCTCATTCATAACTGCTGTCGAAAACATAAAATCTAAGAATTAAGATCAATGTGTAGGACCTGTCTAAACAAAGCCTACCCGTGTTGAGGCAAAGCAGATGGATTGATAAACTCCCCACGTTCTTGGGTAGAGAGACACATGTTATGGAGAGGTCAGTTCACTCCAATGCAGTTCTAATA
Source organism: Neofelis nebulosa (assembly GCF_028018385.1). Lineage (NCBI taxonomy): Eukaryota > Metazoa > Chordata > Mammalia > Carnivora > Felidae > Neofelis > Neofelis nebulosa. The sequence continues at coordinate 35,722,613 of NC_080796.1, forward strand.
TCGAAGAGCACTTTGTGAGGGAGGAGGGAAGGCCAAGAGAGGGCTTGGCCAAAGGATTCTCAAGTACTTTGGAGGGCTAAATGTGGGAGAATGGTCAGAAAAATTCAAGAGAACACAGAAGATTAGCCCTAATAGATACTAAAAGTGTGGCGATGCCACAATAATTAAGAATACAGAAATAAACCTAAATCTTAAGGGAATGATAATGGGACCATTTCAGATCAGCAGAGGAAAATAAATCAATAAATCATGCTGCCATAAGTGGCTAGCAATTTTGAGTATTAATTTTAAAGAGTACAACTGGATCTCTACTAAATAAAATAATTCCAGGTAGAGCAAAGACTTAAAAAAATTGTTTTATTTCTTTTCTTCATTTAAGGATGAGAACAATCTTTTCTCTATAGCAAGTGTCATGAAAATAATGGACAACTAGAGAGAGAAAATATTTTCAGGACATGGCAAAGAGCTAATATCCCAAAATACACTGAGCTCTTATAAATGATTATGAGAGACATAAACAGGATAGACAATGGCCATGAATGCTGACTCACAGACGAAACATACGGATTGCTCGGTTTTGGAGAAAGTGCCCGACCTCATTAATAAATGCATCTCAAGCAAAGTATTTCACACAGTAGACTGGCCAAAAAAAAAAAAAAAAATCAAATAGTATAGTACAGTGCCATTATGATGGTAGAGGAAAACAAATACTACAAATATTACAGCCTTAGAACCTGTTGCAGTGTTTTTAAAAGGAGATGTGGCCATATTTATTCAAATTTTATTTTTTTTTTTTTAAATTTTTTTTTTTCAACGTTTTTTATTTTTGGGACAGACAGAGACAGAGCATGAACGGGGGAGGGGCAGAGAGAGAGGGAGACACAGAATCGGAAACAGGCTCCAGGCTCCGAGCCATCAGCCCAGAGCCTGACGCGGGGCTCGAACTCACGGACCGCGAGATCGTGACCTGGCTGAAGTCGGACGCTTAACCGACTGCGCCACCCAGGCGCCCCATATTTATTCAAATTTTAAAAAGTCGCCAGTACTTGGTCCTGAAATTCCACTTCTTGGAATCTATCCCCCCACATGGTGCCACCTGACAGCAAAGTTCCGCATCTAAGACTGTGCCCTGTGGCACTGTTTACAGGAACAGCAACCTGGAAAAACCACATGTCCATAAACAGAATGAATAAAATATGACACATTCACTGCAATGTTCTGACTCTAAAAAGAATGAAGCAAATCTGTAAAAGCTGGAATAAAAACAGGTCCATATTGTTAAACCAGAGACAGATTCTGAAACAGTATGTCAGTACCACCCTGCCTTTGGTTTTCTAAATCGATTTACACGTACATCCTGCACAGGCACGGGAAAACCTGGGACCACGTAAGCACATGGTTTCCAGGGGTTACATCTGGAGAATGGAAGCGGACAAGAAGAAAGAACAATTCACGTTTCCAGTATTATGTACAATTGAGAAACTGTTACTTTCAGAAGGTTTATAAAACCTTTGGAGGGACACCTGGGTGGCTCGGTCGGTTACGCATCCGACTTCAGCTCAGGTCATGATCTCGCGGTCCGTGAGTTTGAGCCCCGCGTCAGGCTCTGTGCTGACAATTCAGAGCCTGGAGCCTGTTTCAGATTCTGTGTCTCCCTCTCTCTCTGCCCCTCCCCTGTTCATGCTCTGTCTCTGTCTCAAAAATAAACGTTAAAAAAAAAAATTTTTTTTAAAAAAACCTTTGGAGGTGGTGGGCTAAGCTTATTGTAGGCTTAGCTACAGAGTAAAGTAGCCTTTTCTTAAAAGGTGAAACTCCCTGGAACCAGGACCCAGGACCGTGCCTAACTCATCTCTGCATGTGGAGAGCCATACAGCGTTCTGCATACAGTAGGTGTTCAATAAGCATCTTAGTGCACTTCTCTGAATAACAGAATGCGTTCTGCCTGAATCCCACTGTGTGCCGTTAACTGTGTGTGCAAGACAGGCGTGTGGGTGTGAGATGTGTGGGTGTGAGACATGCGTGTGGGTGTCGATGAGGCAGGAAGGGTAACGTTCAGGATTCAGCTGTTCAAGCTGCTTGCGGATCACGCTATGGAAGCTGAAGTGTAAACTCCACGGGCTTTAATTATTACCTAATGGGGAAGTTCCTCGCTTTGGACTGCAAGAAACTCCTCCAGGAAACACCCTTGCACCCCAAGCAAGCCCGGTCCCTGGCCCTGTCCTCCACGGCTGTTGCTAACAAACAGTCCCCTGGTTGCTGCCATCCAGGCAGTGGGGAGCTGGTTTCCTGCCGGCCGGCCGCGCGGGGAGGGACCAGTGTTTGCTCAATAACACAGAGTTGGTAAGGAAAAAAAAATTTTTTTCCTTCTCAAGCATATCCTGGATTGTTTCCAAACACGGACAGCACTGCATAGAACAGTCAACAGTAATGAGAAATGGAAAGTCTGCTTTCAGACAGAGGACGAAAAAAAAAAAAAAAAAGCCAAGGAAGCCAAGCATGCAAGATGCACCTTTATGCACGGAAGGGATTCCAGATACTAGACCCATGACTCAAGACAGACACGTTCTCTTGCCCGGGGAGCGGGGGTGGTACGCAGGTCACTTAATTGTACCTTCTCTCTTTTCTCCTCCACAGGCACTGATCCCTGAAAGTCACTTACAGACTAAGTGGCCGCCTGCCCCCCATGCCCGCACTCCCACACCCGGCTCCCACTGCCACTTTGAAATCCTCCCCGCAGACAGAAGAAAAGACAAACTTCCGATACCATTATCTGTTTTATTCTCTTTCATCGTCCAGGTTTGTTCAGCACATTAGAACAGGCATGAAAGGGAAAAGAATCGCATATTTTAATTCAATCTTTCCAAAGTATATGATATTTGAAACCATGCCATTATCTCTTGGGGGGGGAGAAAAGCATTCAAAAATTATTTTGGTATTAAGATTAAAGATTAAGACCAATTCCCAGGGGGGCCATGTGTAAGGTTTAAGGGCAGGTATTGTTTTTCATTCCAATGATTTTACAGAAATGCAGGAGTGATGTGTACAACTTGAATGAAATATTCAAATCCTTGAAGGCTTCTGCACTAACATTTAAATAAAAACTAACATGTAGGCGTAGTTTCAGTGGCTGTCAATCTCCTGTTTGATCTCGGAAATGTACGGATGGTCTTTCCCGTGAGCCACTTCCATTATCGCGATGGCCTAGGAAAGACGGAGACGAGGAAAGGGTTGAGAGCCTGAAGGCAGCCCCTCCCCCTCCCCTAACCTGCACCCTGGGCTAACTTAACTCCAGCTAAGACTTCTCTGCTCCAAGGCACAGGATACATCCTGGCTCCTGGAGCCATGTTCTCTTCCAGAGTCTGGCTTTTTTTTCTTTCCTTTTCTTTTCTCTCTTTTCTTTTTAATGGACAAGATTATCTGATGACCAACTAGTCACCCAGTCTGTACTGCCAAGTACAACATTCTACAACAGTTGAAGAAATGATACAGAGAAACTGATCTCATGACATTCCAGATCTTGCAGTAGAAAATGCTGTAGGGATAGAATTATTTGTGCTGAACCCAGTACACGCGGTGCTGGAACAGAAAAGGCCACGGTGAACTTCATACTGAACCTGTTTTGATTTTAGTCGACACTGCTCATCTCTAAGACACGACTAAGTCGTTTTTCCCTTTCGAAAAATGCATGCTTTCCTTGTAATACACGTTCTTAAAAACAAAAACAAAAACAAAAACTTCAAAGTCGTTGCAGGTTTCATTTGAGGCAGCTGGAGAGAACATATTTAATAAGGCATCTTTACAGTGAAGTAATATAAACCGAAGAGGTGCCAGTGGCTCCATCATTTCCCAGCTGTGTGACCTTGGGCAATTAACTACTCCGCGCCTCATTTTCCTCATCTGGGAAATAAGAATGATGCCTCCGAGTTGTCAGTACACATACGGTGTTCAGAACGGCATCCGGCATATAGGAAGTACAGACCAAATGTTATCGGCAAGAATTTATTTTGTTCTGTATTCAACTCTATTGTGGCAGAAAAACTTAAATTACTCCCACGCTCCGAACAGGGAATTTCTGATGGTCTGTGACTCTGATAGATGATCCTTTCCGTTGTACCATATTCTCTTCCTAAATCTCAAACCAAAAGGAGGCAGGCCAAGGAACAGCGTGAGCCTTCGGGACACTCGGGAATGTCCTGTCCAAATGCCTCTACTGTGTTCATTTCACAATTCACAGTCCTTTTTCGGAGCTACTTCGTCCTTCGCTGTTCTCGTACCTCATTACTAAACACCGGCACCTTGCAACTCTGACCTAACTGGCCCACTTTCCCTCAACTCACCAAGGCAACAAATCTGTTATCTTAGGAGGTAAATTCTATGGTTTCAAAACAGAAAAGTGCATGCTTAGCTCACATTGCTAGCCTGGTCAGGTCTCGACCCTTCCATTTGGGATGTGGGACCTAAGTAGTCTACTAGGAAGTCTGAGAGAGTCTGGCCCCAACTTTTACAGACACTCTCTTACAGGAGTCAACAGACTGACCCAAAGATTACAGTTCCTCAACTGTTAACTGCTACGTAAAGAACGAGAATTGATATTCGGGACGGTGACTCCAGCTACCGTAAAGTGCAAGGTCAGGTCCAGGCCCCCTCACCCACCGGCAGCACAGAGCAGTCAAACACCGAGGGAGGCACATGCCCAGGGTCCTAGTGTCCCCTGTGTGCTGGTCACAGCCTGGGCAAGTGGAGCTTTCGACTCAGGAAGACCCCAGTCTGAATGAAGGCCTCCGACTGAATCTCCATTTTTCTACCAGAAAACATGTATCATTTTTGTGAGAATTGAAAGGGTCCTGGCACATAACTGGTACTTGATGAACAATGATGATGGTTTTTCAGTACGCTTTAGAAACTGCAAACGCATCATCGTAATCCCGAGGAACTCTCTCAATCCAACTGCCTTGATTTCACCTCAACTGGGCAGCATAAATCCCAATCCTAAAGGCAGACACACGGACGATTCCCTCACCACAGTCTCCTGACCCGTCCCGTGGCCCCTGTCCACTTCCAGGGCTTCATGCGGGCCGGGGGCGGCACCCCCATCCCCCCATGCTCGGGCTGTGCCTAGAGTCACAGCCAGCCTCTCTCAGTGTGTGCAGCCCTTCCCCCAAGGGAGGGCCCAGATACAGACAAGGCAAAGGCTCCATCACTTACTATACCCCGACCTGCCCAACCCCCTGCCTCCCACGTCCCTGCCAGAGGGGGATCCAGAGCTGGGTGGTTCTCTATGACTTCAGTCCCTCAGCCCAACCAGGTGCGAGGGCAGGAGACAAAGGGGCCGCGGGGCACCGGGACCCCCAGCCTCATGTTGCAGACGCACCTTCTTCAGGGCTCTTTCTCCAGCAGCTTTGTTTTCCAGGCCCATGTACAGCCTTCCCAGCTTCAGCCACATGGAGGCCACATTGAGGGAGTACAGAGGGTAATGTTTGCTGGAAGAAGAGAGGAGACAACAGGCCACCGTCAAAGGGTGCCAAGCAGCCTGCAGGCCAGGCGCCATGACCCCATGGCAGCCAGGCTCCTCCAGGCCCTGGCAAATTCTGGGTGGACACCGTGGATGGTTCGACCCTGTCTGAGCACGCAGACGCGCTTCATTTCACGCAAATGTGTGTGTTTCTGAAAAGCTACATCAAAACTGCAGGAGAAATCCTGCATAAAAACACCGAAAACATGACATTCGACCCCAGTCCCAGGTTTTTGTTTTAGGTGCACTCAAAGCACGGCACTGGGAAAACATCTTTGAAAGTGAATGCCCCATTTATCTGGGCCTGTCTCCTCACAGACATTGGCAGATTAGGCCTATCCGCTCACAGTAAAAAGACAGAATGCCTGTCAGTGTTATACACACACCCGCGTGTCTCCAGAACCCAACTTTCTGTCACACTCGATGGCTGTCACTTGAGTTAACAAAGCTGTCAGCTCTCTGAAGTCAGGAGAACACCTACTTCCTCTGGGTTTGCTTTCTCTGTTGTCCAGCAGAGGGCTTTACATACAGTAGGCGTTCTCTCTGTTTTGTTTTCAAAAGCAGGGAATAATTTGGGGGAGTGGGAGCTATTGTTTTTAAAGATGATTTATTTATTTTGAGAGAAAGGGAGAGAGAGAATCCCAAGCAGGCTCTGTGCTGTCGGTGCAGAGCCCAATGTGGGACTTGATCTCACGAACCGTGCGATCGCGACCTGAGCCAAAATCAAGAATCAGACGCTTAACCGATGGAGCCACCCAGAGCCCCATTCTCTGTCTGGTTTTAACTGAAGGCCGACTGGTAGGGCCTGCCTAGGAAAGACAGCAGGAGGCAGCTTATGGGTGGCACAGGACGAGGGGAGAGAGAATGCACGAGTGTGTGCCGGTGTTTATTTACAGACCCGTCTGTACAGCCCTACCCTCAAGATCCATCCATACGAGATGACGCATTCTATCTGTATTCCTGGGCAGGCAGCACGCTGCCTGGAGGAAGCGCTGGTGCCAGTGGCCCCACAGAAAGCCAGAGCTGGCCTCCGGGAGGGGCTCACCAAGCTAAGGAAGTGTCCCGCAGAGCAAGGCCCAGCTGGGAGAGGGAGCACAAAGCTAAGATTATTTCATTCATTCTCATTCTTTCTCTCTCTCTCTCTCTCTCTCTCTCTCATCCCTACCCTCCCTCCCTCTAGATCTCACAGAAGGCTCTGTGCATAAGCCCAGAGGACTTTGTCACCCACCTCAGGAAGAAGATAGGTTGTGAGAGAGTCTGTGATGTAGCAAATTGTTTCGAAGAGCAGATTTTAGGAGCTGGCTTCCCTTGAGCTCCCCCTGATGGCTAGTCAGGGTAGTGCAGGGGAAGGGGAAGGCAGTGGAAATCCAGACCAGACCCAAACTTTACAGTCCCCAACCTTGGATAGTGAGGGAGAACTGAGGGCTTCTCAAATCCAGGAGAAACACCTGGGGTGCTTCTGGGGCACAGGGATTTCAGAGCTAATGCCCAGAGATTCTGAGCCACTTGGTCTTGGCGAGACCCTGCAAATGCACAATGGTAATGTGTTTAACAAGTGCCCCACTGATAAGATCTAGGCTATCCCAGCCCTGAAATGGCTAATCGGAGCCAGAGGAAACTGCCACGACCTCCATCTGTCACACACTTTAAGGTTTAAAAACCCTCTCGACAGGAAACTTCCCCAGGGCTGACATTCATTATTACTCTAAGTTAAAATCCAACTTGCTGTATTCAGAACTAGCAGGGTAGATAATGGGTAACCAACCAGAGCCAACTCAATGGTCCCGGCACTTCCCTGTTTGCAAACTGGGAAGCAATTTTAAAAAACACACGAAGGGGATGGTGTGAATAACGATGGAAAAGCAGGGATGTGGGACCACCACTTACCAGGTAATAAGTGTGTTTCATTTGGAAGGCACAGGAGGAAAAAGAAACCAGCCAGTGGCTTTTTAATCCGGATCTGAATTAACTAGTTTGGATACAGCACCCTGGAGAGGCCCTGGGAGGGCTCTTGCCCCAGCACCCCCTTCATAACCTCACACCTGCCTCTACAAGCGTTCTCTTCCAGATGCCAGGTCTGATGCAGAAGCACCCTGCACCTGTGCCTCCAGGTGTGGGTGCAGCGAGAGAACGCTGTTCTAGCATGTTCCCACACAGCGCGGTCAGAAAACAACACAGCTGAGGTACACATTTCCAAGCCCCAAATTCTGCTCCCCGCTAAGACGATCAGAAACAGCCACTGCCATCACCTGTAGGGCTTAATGATCTTCTGTCCGTATCGCAGGGCTCCTTCCCAGTCCTGCATGTACAAGCAGACACCCATGGCCTGGTACATCATGTGCAACATGTACACGTTGCTGTCCTCGAACACGGAGCTCATCTTCTCCTGGCTGAGCTCACAGATCTCCAGCAGCTCACTAGGGGGTGCTCTGGCGTTAAGGAAAGGACAGGCTGAGGCCTCTCGGCTTGGACAGTTCCAAAGGCTGGTTCCAGCCGTTACTCGGGTGCACTCCGCCCCTACCCTCGCCCTCTGCAAAAGTCAATTACAGAAAGCCAAGCAAAAGTGAAAGGCAATTATTTTTTTCTTTTAAAGAAATTTTTTTTTAATTTTCAAACACACAAACCACGAATTCATGACCTGAGCCGAAACTGGACGCTTAACCGACTGAGCCACCCAGGCACCCTGGCAATTATTTTTTTCTTAAAGAAATATGTTTTTTCTTAAAGAAACAAACTTCAGAAGAAAACTGAAGACCTCAACTATCAAACACAATTTGAAAACTTTTAGCCACAGGGAACAGACCCTCAGGTCAGCTGTAAACCATGTTTAGGATCACAAATCTCAACCTTCTAGTTAAATTTAAACCTTCACCGAAGCTCAGTACTTCGGTTGAAGCATTTCTGAAGAAAAGGTTCTTTCAGCATAAAGCTGAAAAAACAACAAAACAAAACATGCCTTTCTTCAATTTCCTCTAGTGTAAATGTGGGGGAAATTTTCAGCCCAAGAAAATGCTAGAATGTAATGGTTAAGAATATGGATTATGGAAGTCAGCAGACCGGGGGAAAAATCCTGGCGGGCTCTGTCCCTTGGGCAAATTACTTGCTACCTAAGAGTCTGTTCCCACCTGCTACACGGGGATGGCAACATTGTGTGTTCTTGTGTGTCCCTGTGAGGACTGGGTACAATAATGTAAGCAAAGCCCTCCTCACTGTGCTTGCCTGGAGTAGGACACCCAACTAATGAGGGCCGTCAAGGAACTCTTCTCCACAACTTTACACAATAAAACTCTTCCCCCACATCCAGCTCCTGACCAAACTAGTGAAACGAGGAGAAAGAAGATGAAATCAACATCGTAAAACTTGGGCGTGGCTGACACCAAGTCATGGGTGGTCAGTAATTCTTCCCACATTTCCTGGGAGCCATTCATTCTTTCGTGTTCAAAGCCTTACACCTGCCCTTCTGCTCCCTCCTCGCAGCTCTCCGGCACCTCTTGAAGGCGAGGGACAGTAAACTTCTGTTGTAAAGTTGTAAAGGATATATTTGTAGTGCTTGGCCCTCCGGAACTCCTCGATGACGTTGCGTGCGTATCTGACCATGTCACGGATGGTTTCCGCCTTTGGTGGATCGCTGAGCTTCCGGATTTCCACCTTGGCCTTATCCTGGGGGAAACGTCCACAAGTGCAAGGTGTTATCTCCCATGGAGACGACACTGATGGGGAAACCCCTCAAACAGTATATTTTGAGGCTTGCCCATTCTAAAGTTACAAAAGAATGAAAGGAAATCGGGCAATGCATCTAAGGGAAACCTAGTACTCCATTACCTTTTTACAAAAAACAAACAAAAATAATTTTCTAGGGGCACCAGGGTGGCTCCATCGGTTATACGTCCGACTCTTGTTTTCGGCTCAGGTCATGATCTCACAGTTCATGGGGCTCTGCACTGACTGCACGGAGCCTGCTTGGGATTCTCTCGCTCTCCCTCTCTCTCTGCCCCTCCCCTGCTCATGCGCTCTCTGTCACTCAAAATAAATAAATAAATTAATTAATTAATTAATTAATATATATATGTATATATATATATGTGAATTTTCTGGACAGTCCTTATCCAGGCAGCACACTTAGAGTGTGTTTGCTATGGGCAGATATGTGTGTCCACACATCTATGAATCAAGAGAATAAGGAGGGTGGCATGGGCAAAATGATAGTGGCAATGCCAGGGAAAATGTTCCTTATTCTCGTGAAGAGGTTGGAAAGCCTCTCGTGTGCTTTTTCCCTTCCCTCTCTTTTAAGCAGCCAGTTCTTTCCAAGAAATAGCCATTTGGCAAATCCTTCTCTTATATGCACAGTGAAATGGAAATGTTTCAATCAGCTGTGAGGATCGGCTTTAAACAGAGGCCTGATGTAACTAGCTTCCTTCTAGCCACCTTGGCAAGACATGTGAAAAATACTGCAGGAGGAGACACCCCAAGTCAGACAGGATACCCGACTGGCAGTGAGGGCCTGAGACGCAGGCTACGGTCAGCACCTTGACCCCATCGGCCTACCTTGTCTTTGGTGGTGCACTCCTGGCACTGGCAGGTGAAGAAGTAGGAATCTCTTAACCGGTCATTCCTGTCTTCGGTTGGGTACAGGAGGTCGATGTAGCTGGTGAAAACCTGAGGGGGTCCGAAAGGTGGAAAACACCAGCTGCTACAGGTAAACTTGCTCCTTATCCTTTCTGTGGCTCTGCAAACACTTACAGGGATGAGCACTGAGGAAGCCACAGTTTGGGGTATGTTCTTCCCTTTAGCTCACTGAATTCTTTAATGTCAGCAGTCCCCCAGTGTTGTCCACCTCCTTGTGATGGAGAGAAAGAGCCTCTCTTGCCACCTTCCAGAGGATCCAGAAGCCCACCAAACAGTAAACTGGAGGGTTGAAAGCCTCCCCACCCCGGCCTCCCCGAAGACAGCAAGCTGTGGACTTGTCCCAGCAAGCACATGATGCCATCACACGTGTAGAAGCAAATGCCCCACTGGGCAAAGACTCTATCATCCTTGAGATTGGGCCTGGCCTCTCTCTCCCTGGCCTTTATTTATCCTCTTGTCTTGCATAGCTTGGGCCGTCCCAGATGCATCGCTGGGTGGGGGGGAAGCATGGACACATACACACTGATAGGTTCCCCTTCCATCAGCTGGCAACGGGATAAGAAGCTGGGCCCGGCGGGCAGGACAAGTCAGCACAGGGAGGACACAGCTTCCAGGATGCCAGCACGCTGCTGCCTGACCCGGCTGGGCCAGAGAACTTGGAAAAGTCTTGCCTCTGGGCTCACTGGGTTCTCCCGTCCGTGCTTTTTTCAAACGGGGTCTATAACCGGGGCTTGGAGCATATGGAGGAGACGGGCATTTAACTGGCCATTATCTACTCACTGGGACAGCGCTCGCTGCGCATCCCACACCATCAGGCAAATGTCTGACTGAACAGATGGATGTCACAAAGCCGTCCACGTGCCAGTAACCTCGGGCACTGGCAGGCAGGCAGGGGGCACTCGCGCGGGGCTAGGTGCTTGCAGGCACAGCCAAGCCAAGCTCTCCCAGACCCCAAGGGCGGCACCGGAGACCCTGCAGCTCATCTGACGCCCTCTTTGAAGGGCAAGTCTCCCCCAAGGCAGTGACTTCCCCAAAGCGGGGTCACTGCATCTCAGATCTGTCGGAGCGTGAGGGCAAACCAACAACAGGAGCCAGCCCTGCCCCGCCTCGCGTGGCCAGAGCTGCCTCAGTTCTTTGAAATGACTGATGGACACAAGACGCAACAGACACCAGGGCCCAGAAGGTGGCGACAGAGGCCGCTCAGTGTCGCCGCTCTGGCCCAGACAGAGCCCTTCTAGGTGACAAACCGCTCAGTCTCCAGCCAGCCTGTGGGAGCACTGGAGCCTGGTGACTCACTTTCCGGCCGGCTGAGATGGGTCTATTTTAACAGAAGAGGCATAACGGCAGTCGCCAGACATCTGGTACCCAAGGTGCCCCAGCCCAAAACAGGGTCCCTTCGTCCTGATGAATGAAGCAGACGACAGGAAGTCTAACCTGTGCCCTGGACTTCAGCTCCTAGTATGGCTGTGGGCTGGTTAACAACTTCCAGAGAAGCCAAGGCCTCGAGCATTTGGCACACAGATCACGGTCTTCAAATTTTAAAATACCCAGATAGGCACCTTAAAATGGCAGTGGAGATCACCCAACTGAACCTGACTCTAAAGGGTGTGATTACAAATCCACGTGTCCTTGCTAGAGATTTTATTATTCATTTAAGAACACAAAGCATTCATGTAGCAATTTGCCAGGCAGCCTTTTTGAGCTTTCTGGAGATGACGCGTCTTAGAAGGTAGTCGTGGAGGCAGCGTGTGGGAAAGGGGAGGGAATCACTGCACAGGTGACCGAACACCTGGGTTTCTCCACGTCCCTGAGACAAGGAGGGTACCTCTCGGTCACAGCCAGCCTCTACTTGCCCTGAGAGTATGTACAAGCCACCACCTGAACAGCAGTCCTCAAAAACGGTCTCTCTGGAGTTGAGATGTGGCATTGATGGGTTGCGAAATGCTGATGTGTCACTTGGAGCTTTAACTCGTCAGCTACTGGTCAGTTGCTTTTTCTCTCTTTAGATAACAAGAGTGTTGACCTTTTGGGGGAAGAAGTTCACTAATCAGAAAAGAAAAAGCTCAGGGCGCCTGGGTGGCTCAGTCGGTTGAGGTCATGATCTCACAGTTTTTGAGTTCGAGCCCCACGTTGGGCTCTGTGCTGACAGCTCGGAGCCTGGAGCCTGTTTCCGATTCTGTGTCTCCCTCTCTCTCTGCTCCTCCCCCACTCATGTTCTGTCTCTCTCTCTCTCTCTCTCTCTCTCTCTCAAAAATAAATAAAACAAACAAAAAAAAAAGCTCAAGCTCAATTATTTGGCAACAGAAATACAGAGACTCTCGAGGCGCCTGGGGCTCAGTCAGTTAAGCATCTGACTCTTGATTTCAGCTCAGGTTATGATCTCAGTTCGTGGGTTCGAGCCCCAAGTCGGGCTCTGTGCTGACCGTGCAGAACCCATTTGGGATTCTCTCTCTCCCTCTCTCTGCCCCTCCCCAGTTCATGCTTGCTTGCTCTCTCTCTCTCTGAATAAATAAAAATTTAAAAAAAAAGAAAGAAAGAAATATAGACACTCTCAAGAGGTTTCATTTTGGTCATTTGGGTCGTCTCCTTTCTCTGTATAGCTCTACAAATCTCTGTAAGGAATTTAGCTCAAATGTATCCTTTCCTGTTTTTTTCTTAGCCACATATGGAAATGGTGAGCACCAACCTGGAAGGCAAAAGTGTGGGAGTCCAAGCCATAGGTCACAGATCTGATCACTAACCCTGGAGGGCCTAAGGGTGGACACACTGTGACTGCCAGAGTCATTCACAGCCACTCTCGTCCAAGGAGGCCACACTGATTTTTCCACACCGCCTTTTAACACAGCCGTCGGAAGCACTAGGCCACAGCCGCCAGGGGCCACGCACTCACCTCCTCTCCCGGGTTGATTTCCTGTACAGCTCTCACTTCTGCTAGTGTCCCCTTGTAGGTCACAATGACATTGGGGCAGCAACTATGATTCATCAGTGCGACGCTGTCAATCAGAAGAGAAAACCCGATTTTCTCAAGAAGGCAGGCAGACTGTTCAGGTAAATCCCTGGCTATTTCCTTATGAAGTTGCAGGAACTGGATCTTGGTAGGATGTTTAAAAACAGAAACAAAACCACAAAACAACCTAACAGTTGGCTACCATATTCTAAGAGGTTGTTTTTCTGCGTGTTATTTACAATCAGACCTAACATCTTTAACAGTATCGAGAAGCGAAATTCACAATTCCAAATAGCAGTATCTCGGCCAAAAATAAAAAACACGTAACAATAAAAACAGCACCGACAACAACTCCCAGGAACATTCCTTCCTGTTGGAGGAAGGACTCCAAACCCAGCCCCCGCAGCAAGCTGCTCCAGAGGACACCGCACAGGACAAACGGGTTGCTGTCTCCAAGCAGCTTTTTCTATTAGTGGATTATTTCTAACGGGTTTTCTTCAGATGCTGAGAGGCTGCCCCTGTGGGAGACTCCGGCTTCCTTGGGGAGGGCCTATGGTCCCCAGAGGGGCCCTCAGAAGCCTATGTGTGTCTCTCTCTGCACCTCAATCTCCTCATCTGGAAAATTGGGACATTACTGTTCCTGCTGCTTACTGTCTGCTTTTCAGGGACGGAGAGGACAGAGAGATTCGCCTATGCGAGGGGCTTTGAGCTTTCTGATTATATCAAGGTCAAAGTTCTGAGAACAGAAATTTCTAAACTACAGGGAAAAAGTGCTTGATCTCTGAAAATGCTGCCTTTGAAATCACAATGGCGATACGATTTCAGCCCAAAGGGATTTTTTCCCCCAATTAAAACTGCCTGGAAACTGGGGCTCATATGGGCACTCACATCCATATGTATCTTTGCTCTGGTGGCCAGTGTCACTTGCCTGAACCCTCGGCAACCAAAACCCCTCTCCTATTTGCCCCGGGGCCAAATGGGCAAAGAGCCGGGAAGCCTGACGGGTGAGCTGCCCCAGGTTTGCTGTACTCAAGAGGGAGTGGCCCTCTCCCACCCACCAGCTGCCAGAGGCCTGAGTGATGGGGTGTGTGGCTGGCCTTGGGCCGGGGATAACTCGTCTTGTCCTTAGCAAGGGTCACCCCCGCCACGCATGACAGCCCACCGAGCTTGCTGACAAGTGGTGGGCAGGCGATCAGGCCCTGGGAAATCTGATAAACAAATGCACTGAACGTTGTTATTAGAGGAAAAGCAGCTTTCTAGAACCTTTTGTAGAACTATTCGTTCATTTCAAGCCAGACTCCTGGACATCTTTTTAATAAAGGTGAGGGAAATTCACTAAGGCAAAGAACCTGAAACATTCATGCTCTCGGTGGCATCATTCTCTTGCGATGATCACTGGGAAGGGCAAACCCTCAAATACCACCCTTAACCTTGCTCTTAGCCTTGAAAACACGGAGAGGAGAGACATTCCAGAGCTTCTTCCATGTCTGAAGTTGTCTGTAAGAGCCTTCTAAAGAGGATCTAACGGCCTTTCTCTTTTCCTCCTTCCCTTTCCCAAGAGCAAAAGTCCAAAAGAGCTTTTCCCCCCAAACCCTTGTTTCCTCACTATCAGAATTCAAACGGCAGATGACACCATTTTGGCCACAGGGACACTATTGTGTGAATCAACTTTCTGTTTCGCCGGTCAGGAAAGCCGATGGCAGTGGCTCAGGGGATGTGGGCCTGTACAGAGATGCTTCTCTATCCTTCAGACCCATCGGACGTGCAGATTCGGGCAGCAACAGACACACCCAGAGCTCACATGTCCTCCGTGGTTAAGTGTGTGGGTGCCTCCTTTACCTTCTGCAACCCAAAGCCAAAGGAGCCTCTAGTATATATTAAGCAACATCACCAACCCACAGGGTGGATTAACTCAGACAGGGGATGAAGGAAAGGTTCCTTTGCTCCATCTGTGAGGCGAGGACTTGATTTCAGGGAACTGAAGCATTCTGAAAATACCCACTCCATCAGAGGCAAGGGGCAAAGCCGTTTTTGGCAATCCATTACAGTCAGAGCTACAAAGATCTCCAACGGTCAACTGGCCAGCCTTTCTTGAATTACTTGAGTATCCCTGAAGTAAAGAAGAATTGTATCGTTCCTTGAAATTTTCCAAGTTCACTACTTCAGCACAGTCTCCTTCCCAAACTGTGCTGTTTCTATACGAGTATTTTTCAGAAGGAACAGATGGATACTGTCTCTGCGTTAGCCTATGGCAATTCTTGGTTGGCAATTAGTGTTTCACTTTGAGTGTGAGAGACCCAAAGATTTCCAGAACGAAAGATACGCAAAAGGCAAATTTCTCAGCAGGGCACGGGCTGTTCCTTCTAAGCACACTAGAGAGTATCCTTTAATAACAGCTCCCTACTTAGCAGGACTTAACAAGCAACTGTTCTCTTAACTACTACCTTTGGCTCCCTAAATGTATGGGAAATATTTTGAAACCTAGTAGAATTAAAAAGGTGTCTTAATTCACTTGGAGTTTCATGCCTGCCACATGCAGTTAGGTAGGTTATTTTAAAAAATCAAAAAAAAAAATCTAATTAGTGTTAAATAAGTAAAAGGAAGTGAAGTCAAACTCAGCTTACTCAGGAAAAATTGCTGATCCCAAATGAGAAAGCTCTTCATCTTCAATTGTGAAGCCGTTACAGTTAACCTACAGTGAGAAAAGAGGAGAGAGAAACAGATGAGCGAAAGCTTCTCTTCAGGTAGAAATCATTTCTTTAATTGTGACCTTTTACAAACTAACTGGGATGATGTTCCAGTTTAGCGATGTAAAAACCTTTCTTTTGGCAAGGTATCCTTGGTCAAACAAAACTGACCCATCAATCTCATGTGTAAACAAACAAAAGCAGAATTGTTAGGAATGTAGTACCCTTAGTGTAGCCGATCTACCCCCGCTATGCACAGTGGCCCAAGGACACTACAAGATGTCCAAGGACTGAGGTTTGCATATTTGCATGGGACTTAGGATACCTGGAGTCTAATCCCAATTATGCCACAGATCGGCTATGTGATCTCGAGGTCATCACGGAGTCCCTGTCCTTGATTTCCTCCCGTTAAAAAAGAAGTCACGGGGATGTAGCATACAGCACAGGGAATACAGTCAATAATATTCTATTAACTTTGTAAGGTGACAGATGGTAACCAGACTTACAGCAGGGACCGTTTCTCAATGTATACGAACGCCTGTGTATGTGAACGAATGTATGTGAACGCTGTACACCTGAAGCTAATGTAACAATGTCAGCTATATACCCATCAATGAAACATTAAAAAAAAAAAGAAGTCACTTGATCAGTACCTATCTCATAAAGTGAGGTGGCAAAAATGAAAGCCCTTCCATAGGTAATCTAACTGCTGTCCATGCCTTCGAGAGGCAGAGGGGCCGAGGGCCTGAGGTTAAGGAACGGAGACCTTCCTTTCACATCTCAGCCCAGATCAACCACTGGCGACTTTCTCAACCCTTAGAAAGAAATGTTACATTGAAAAAATACCAAGAGCAACTCTCACCATTCTGGGAGTCCAACCTAGAGCTAGAAGGCTAAATACGGGGAATGTACATCCCCGAGTTTGTGTTGTTCCGTAAATTCATTCTTCCCGCCGACTTTCACTGAGACCATATGCTGGGCACTATGCACAGAGGAGTGAACGGGCCACCTTCTGTGCCCTCGAGGCACACCCAGTCTATTGGGAGACAATTCAGCGAATGTTTTTCATTTGTATCTACCATTTCAGGGGTGGACGGGGACTCCGTCTTTTGACTTTTCAAATGATGAAGCTGAAGTCAGAGAGGAGTAGTGACTTGCCCAAAGCGAGTGGCAAAGGCTGAGACCCCTGCCCCTCCCCAGCTGCTCTGAAGGCTGTGAGACACCACATGCCGCACGATTTCACCCCATGGGCTAGAACCATGCTCTTCCATACCAGAGACAATACACGGGCGCGTTTCAGGCCAGTGGATGGCCTTTTTTTTTTTTTTTTAAAGTTTATTTATTTTTGACAGAGAGAGAGGCAGAGAATGAGCAGGGGAGGGGCAGAGAGAGAGGGAGACAAAGAATCCGAAGCAGGCTCCAGGCTCTGAGTTGTCAGCACAGAGCCCGACGTGGGGCTCGAACTCACGAACCGTGAGATCATGACCTGAGCTGAAGTCGGACGCTCAACCGACTGAGCCACCCAGGCGCCCATGGATGGGCTTTTTAAAACTAGCATCCCCTGGGCACTTACTCTGGGCCAGGCCCTGTGCTAGGTGCTGCAGATTTACCCTCTCATAAATCTGCAATACTAGTCTGACGTAACCCATTTCACAGATGTGGCCACTGAGGCTCAGGGAGAGGACAATGATTAAGAACTTGTTCAGGGCCATGTATGTAGTGAGTGGCAGAACAGGAGTCAGTTCAAACCAGACATTCAGACAGCAAAGTTTTTGGAAACACGAAAGAGTTTTACACTATACCATTTTCTTCTAAAATTGTTCTCACCTATGAACATTAATATGGCAATTTTACTTAAAATTAAAGGGCCAACGTCAAGGCTTGGAAATCTCAGCACACAGAGAAGTAAAGGCTATGATGGGTTTGATTTGCAGGTTTTACAGTAATTTCAACATATTCACAAACAGTATTTACAATTTTCAACATAAAAAGAGATCACTGCAGGTTAGGAGAACAATGCACAGCCTTTGAAGACCTGGGGTGTTGGGCATTTTTATGTAGAAGACTTAACATAGTATTTTTGGTGCCAACTTCAAGTACCCCCAGCCTATTCTGTTATCAGGACATGAATCAATTACCATTAACCAATGGCCGACAACCAACATCAGGTAAGAGTAAACTGGGATTTTCATTCATTCAACAAAATGTATTGGGGCACAAACTATGTGTCCTGCACCATAGTAGGTCCTGAACGATCTACGATCTCAGACTGGATACTAATAGGCCTCAGCAGTGTATGCAGAATGACAGAATAAGAACTGAGCAGCAATTTTTCAAAATGGATGGAGGGACAGACAGCTCCTCACTAACTCCAAGGGGCAGGAGACTCGCTCCTTTGCCTCTTAATCTCTTCCTCTGCACGGAGCTCAACTGGATCAGTCTGTGACTCCAAATTCCTTCAGGCTTGAATGTTCTGCGTCGCTGGATTCTACATCCCACCCCTGCCCCCCCGCCCCATCCTCCTCCTCTCACTGTGCAAGAGTGACCGTGTCTCTTCGTGGGCAAAAGCGCCTGTAAGCACAGTGTCATCACTGTCCCTTCCTGGGAGGCAGTGATGGTGTGTAAGCCAGACTGCATAGCAATTTCCCTGCCAGCTTTCCCTCCCTTCTGAAATATCCCTGGAGAAGAAAAGTGAACTTGCATGTTAAGAAAGATGCATGGGCCACTGTCCTTTTTTTCAAGTCAAATCAGGCGTAAGTACTTTGCTAAAGCTATTCTCATAATTAGCATTTAGACTAGATGTAGGCTGCACACCAAAAATACATTTCCCAACCATGCATATGTTCCCAGTGATTAAAATGCACCTCCGTGCTGTCGGAGGAGCACAGTCATCTCCCGCTGCCAGCTGCTGCTGGGCCACAGGCTAACCTACAACACCCCCCACAAAGCAGAGAGAGGAGAGGGCTCAGAGGCTGGAACAGAGCACACACAGCCTGAGGCTGAGAGACGGGGCCAGAGGGTGGCAAGGGGCCGGACCAGCACTTTTCAGTTTTGCTTCAGAGTTTTCTTTGGGGATACTAAAAGTCCCTTTCCAAATTTATACACGAAAAAATGTGTGTGTGCGCATGCACATACAACCTGAGAACAGATATTATGATTTGATAAATATAAAATCTAAAAAGGAATTAAATATCTCCGTTATATATGTGTATGTGAATATGTGTACGCGCGCGCGTGTGTGTGTGTGTTTGTGTGTACAGATACAGATATATATATCGGTATCTCCTGGATTTTCTGAGTCAGTCCAAATTTCAGAGATCCTGAGTCATTTCACCACAAATATACTCCTGCTTGTGAGATCAAGTGCCTTGGTTTCTAGTTCTGAAAATATGGTCCCATATCTACTACATCAACACTGAGAAGTCCTAATAGCGTGTATTACTGTGTTAGAGGAAAAGTGATCTTTTTTTTTTCACAGCTGGAAGTGAAGGTACACACTATATTCATTTCATTTTTCCTATGCTTTCATATAAACATGCCTTCTCCGTGTCCAGAAAAAAGTCATGTATCTAGTTTCTTTTAAAAAAATGGAGGGGCGCCTGGGTGGCTCAGTCGGTTAAGCCTCCGACTTCAGCTCAGGTCACGATCTCGAGGTCCATGAGTTCGAGCCCCACGTCGGGCTCTGGGCTGATGGCTCAGAGCCTGGAGCCTGCTTCCGATTCTGTCTTCCTCTCTCTCTGCCCCTCCCCCGTTCATGCTCTGTCTCTCTCTGTCTCAAAAAATAAATAAACGTTAAAAAATAAATAAATAAATAAATAAATAAATAAATAAATAAATAAATATTAAAAAATGGAAAATTAGTCAATTCCTCAGCTTCCCATCATCATGCAAATCCACTGTCTTAGGACACATAGGAAAGTGTGTTGTAAATCCAGGATAATACGAAAATCAGGAAAATCTACTTTAGCACTCATAACTGGAATCCATTTTTTCTTTTACAAAGAACAGCATGTTTATTTTTGATGATGACAGTCACAAAATAGAAACATACCTAAATAGCATAATGTCCATCAAGGAATTCATTCAACTGGTAGCAGTGATTCTCATGGGGGTTAAAGTGGGTTGGAAAAGTGATAAAGACTCATTCATTCTCTATATATGTAATTTTTGAGATGGAAGAATTATGGATGCTTTTTAATCAGTTTCTTCTTTTTAGTATTTTCTTAAGTTATACACACTCATTGTAAAAAAAATTCAGAAAATTAATAAAAAAAACAAAAATTTTCTACGATTCAGGAGATAACTGTGAACTTCTACTTGACCTTTCTTTAGCATATGCATATTTTCATATTATACACAATTTTCATCCTGCTTTCACACTTACCGCTGTGTCAACGTTTTCCTAATCTTTAGACATTTGTTGAAATAAAAGTTATAAAGGCCATCATAAAGCTATGCCATAATTTATTTACCAAATTCCTATACTGCTGGCCACTTGTAATATTTCCTTTTTGTTTTTCTTTTCCTTTTTTTCTCTTTTCTTTTTCAATTTTAAGAAGAACCCCACAATAGACAATTTGCATGTCAATCACTATCCATAATCTCTGATTCCTTCCTTAGGACAGATTCCTAGAAATGGAATTACTTGGTCAAAGGGTACATTTGGTGATGCTGCTTCTGTTTGAAGACAAGGTCTTTTGTGGAGCTAGAGACTGAAGGTTCTGGTAGGAGAATGTAGCTATTTCCACCCACAGATCAGTCTTTTGGTATTTCTCCCTCTGGGAAGGTCACTTACCAACTACACATTCGGTTTGTAGGGGAAGATGCAGGGTATATAAGGGAGTGAAACCTGATCCAGCAAGTCGTGCCAGAAAGAACCACCCTGGCCACAAGAGGAGGATCTATGCAGCCAGAGTGCATTGGCTGAAGAGTGATCACTGTGCTTTCTTCACCTGTTCCCACCATACCCGCGTCTTAGCCTTTCCACACGGCTGGCTTCCAGTGCCTCAGCCACTTCCAAGTTGCGCTTGTCTAGAAGTCTCTCTAATTTTTTAATGAGATCCGATTTGGGGAAACCTAGACTTCTCTGAAGGTTTCTTAGCCACCATCATCAGTAAAGACTTCCTGTACCTAGACTCACTCGGACTCCTCTCCATGGTGACTGCCCTCCCTAGGGCCATCTTTTTTTTTTTTTTTTTTAATTTAATGTTTATTTATTTTTTGAGAGAGAGAGACAGAGTGTGAGTTGGGGAGGGGCAGAGAGAGAGGGAGACACAGAATCCAAAGCAGGCTCCAGCCTCTGAGCCGTCAGCACAGAGCCCAATGCGGGGCTTGAACTCACGAACTGTGAGATCATGACCTGAGCTGAAGTCATATGCTTAACCCACTGAGCCACCCAGGTGCCCCCTCCCTAGGGCCATCTTGAGAGGGCCTCCTTCTTGAGGATGTCTGGATTGCCTGTGCTTTATCAACATAGTGTTGGTAGCAGTAAAAAACACTGCTGTCAGAATGGAAGGCTTAAGAGAAGAAAAGTCAGATTTAATGTGGGAATCTCAAATGGTCTTTTCCTTTCAGGGGCACCTGGATGGCTCAGTCGGTTAAGCGTCGGACTTCAGCTCAAGTCATGATCTCACCATTTGTGAGTTCGAGCCCCGCATCGGCCTCTGTGCTGACAGCTCAGAGCCTGGAGCCTGCTTCAGACTCTGTGTCTCCCTGTCTCTCTACCCCTTCCCCGCTCACACTTTGTCACTCTCTCCTTCAAAATAAACAAACATTAAAACACTTGTTTAAAAAAATGGTCCTCTCCTTTCAAGGAGCTTCCAAGTAGGCCACAGTACTGGGGCACTGCAACCCCTCTGCTTTCATCAGCTCTCTCTCTAGCAAGAGGCAGAGGTAGGGCAACTCTCCTGTGTACCACCATCGAGGAGGGCCAGGCCAAGGTCTGCTCAAGGTCACTGAGCAGGGCTCTGCAGAATAGGGTCCAACAGGTCAACAGCCTTGTCCTCATAGAAGCCATCAGTCTGTTTCAGTTTATCTTTCCCGAGTGTGTGCTGGGGAGAAGGACTGGGCAGGGAGGGAATGGCTAGAGTAAGCATCACCTGATGCTGGCATTCTTACCTGGGCAAAGAGGACCACCAGGCTATCACTGTCGGGAAATTCGAGGTGCTTGGAGTAGAAGTGACGAAGGGCAGCAATATCACTCTGAATCAAGTCCTTCTTCTCATTGTCTAGTTTATCCAGATCTGTGGGTAAGCAAACCATTATTCACCAGGGAGGAAGTCTGGATTTCTAGCTACATCCTTTCCTTACTATAAATGGCAGGGAAAAAAAAATCTGCAGAGCCCCTAGAAAATCTTCTTCCCCACTACTTGGTCTAAATGATAAACTCTAGGCAAAGAAAGGCATGCCGTTTCTTCCTTCTCTTCCTGTGACAACCGGGAAGTCACTCAGAACATGAAATTTCAACTGACTGTTAGTAACGAGGTCGGGAATGGGTGGCCAGGATGGATAACCAGCCTCGGTCTGGCCCAGCCCCCTCTCCCCCCACTGGCCCTGGAATCTGTGTCATGGTCAAGAAGCTGGACAGCCCTGGCTTAATGCTTTTCGGTCAGGCCATCAGCTGTTTACAGGACTGCAATTCAGCAAAGATACAAAAATATTCAGCATGCCAGGAGAGCCAGCAGGAGATCGCTCGGGACGCAATAATTCATCCTGCGAGTTCCTACTTCCCCTTAATTATTTCCTACTAATCATGTCAACTCAGAAAAAAAAAAGTTATAGTCATTTTTCAAAACAGCACACAAATCAAAGTAAAAACTAGTAATTAAAATCCCCACCACCGCGACGAATACAAGCTTTCCGCGATTCCCCTTCTTCAATCCTTAGTCCCCATTAACGGTGTCGCTAAAATAACTCTTCGGCCAGTCACAGAAGTCACAGAAAGACTTACGTGATTCAAACTCCTTCACAGCTAACAATTTCTCTGAAGGCGTTCTCTCTGGGTGGATTCTCTAGCAATTGGAAAGAAATCACAGAGAAGGAGATTTTAACCACTGGGGCAAAAAACACTGCTTTCACTTTTACATCGACATGAAGGAAGAGCAATGATCCTCAATGAAGCAAAGAAAACTCTCTAAGGAGTCCTGTCATCGGGCTTGGAGAGTGTTTGCCCAACACCCAAACCCGACAGACTCCTTCAGAAAACTTTTTAGAGCTTCTGCCACATTCCTGACTCCCTGATAATGCCATATGCACACAGTAGGCTCAAAAATGCCTGTTACGGGAAAGCAGAGTGGCGGGAAATCAACTTTTTAGGGCCCCGACTTAAAAGGACTCTGAGTCTACAGAGAAACCATCCTATTTATTATTTCTCCTTCTAAAAAGGAACAAAATCAAACCCCCCATCCATTTTACACTTTCTTTAAGCATAGGCTAAAATGATCTCAAATTCTGTGTTTCAAAAAGAACACTTTTGGTGGTATCTGTGAGCCCAGATTCACTTTAAACGTGTTTCTGGCTTTGTTCTAGACACCCCAAGAGGAGCTAACAATAGTAAACCTGCTAGGCTTTGAGAACATGAATAAACTTGGTGTTGACAAGAGTTCAAAAGCGGAGCTCAAGAGCTGGCCTGAGGCCGTGTCTTTGTAATCTGGCTATTCAATTTGGGGATACAGGTGGTCTAACAGGGCGCTCTCACCTCCCTAGTTAACATGTTAAGCTTCCCCTTGGTAGTTGGGTAGCCTGTCTCCCCTAATCCTTTGCAAGCTACTAGAATACAAATGGTCTGGTTTTTC
Organism: Neofelis nebulosa; assembly: GCF_028018385.1. Lineage (NCBI taxonomy): Eukaryota > Metazoa > Chordata > Mammalia > Carnivora > Felidae > Neofelis > Neofelis nebulosa. The sequence goes on from NC_080796.1 coordinate 35,746,178, forward strand.
TAATCATCCAGTCCTACTGAGATGAAACGATGGGCAGGTAACTTTTCATTTAATAGACTATTAGTAGTAGTAGTAATTATAATAAAAGTTGAATGGAACTGGTATAAACTCATCAGAGCATTCAGACCCCCCTCCTGGTGCCCGAACACTTCAATTGTTCTTTTTGGAGCAGAAATCTCCCATTCACAGGACACATTTCTATAAGATTAGCAAGGCATCTTGCCTGGGAAGGCTTCTCCTTCAGGAAAGCACACCAGCTTCGTCTGAATTCTTAACCACAATTTCTATAAACGACATGATAGAGTTGGAGGTGGGGGAGGGAAGAACCAACAAACCAGTCACCCATCTTCCCAAGACACTTACAGATCTAACTGTGGTGGTTTATTCACCCTGACACCTCCCAGAGGCACCCCATTTCCTCCTACCCTTTCCTTCTGACCGTGAACTCAGCATATGTTTCAAGACAATTGTTCATAAGGACACAAAAGTCAACATCCTCCAGGGGAAACCATTTGGAGTCTTTGGTCTCACCCTGCAGGCAACCCTTGAATCCTTTGGTTGCCCCATGAGCTGATGAAGTGGCATTTCAGCGAGCACCTGACCCAAGCTGCACATAATGGAACAATGACCTCAGAGTTCGGAAATGTTCTACTTCTGTTTATGTCGCCCAGGATCCCAACTTGGCTTGGGGACAGATATGTGCCAGTCATTACAATCACATTTGGCTTAGGTAAAAAATAGAAAGTTTTAAAGGCAAGCAGGGAGGTAGGTATGAAGAAGAGGTGGATGAAATTTCAGCTTCAAAACATTACAGTACAGAGGTCCTGCCACCAACTTCCTCAGTATTAGCGAGCGCCTCCACGGATCTATGCCTTGTAAGTGCCACACGACCTACTTCACGGTGTCACAAGGACATGCCCTACGGTGCTTCCCCCCTTTCTTTGGTTTGGTCCTTTGGAGATCCGGCGTCATCGGCCCACAACCAGTAAGGACTGACGAAGAACAGCAGAGGACCCCGGTCCTGGCATCATCAGTGCGAGAAACTGTTCACAGCCGTCATCTGCTCCCACTGGGGGCAATTCTTTCTTTGCTTCGTCTTCTGTCTTTTACCCTGTTCCTCTCTCCCCTTACCTCGATCTCTACTTCTTTCCACTCCTCCTCTTTCCCTTCTCCTTTGCATAGGCCGTGCTGGTGGCTCTATCCCATTCCTTGCCTGTCTGGGCAAGAGCAAGTATGGAGGCAGGGAGGGACAGCGCACAGCACGGAGGAGAGGTGGGGTGCCCTCCAGGTGTCAGAAAGAAAAGGGAAAATCGCGAAGCTTCTCAGGCCAGTCTGGGTCCCTGGGATGCTCTAGTTGTTTTCACTCGGGTCTTCATGCTTTAAAAGGCCATATTTTTCTATGTAAACCTATCTCATAAAAAGTTCAGAACTTAACAGCTGTGGCTATGTTCCTGGCCTAGGGTAAGTGACATCCTATTGGCAGGGGACAAAGGACAGACCAGCTTATGCCGGGACTGCCGTTCCCACGCCCGTCCATAGGGACATGGCAGGAAACAGAGTCCAAGAATGTTTAACAAGAGCCGATCACCACCCACAGGTCACTCATCTTTCTGACCTTTAAGAAAAAAAGAAAAGAAAATGCACTTGAATATTAGCCCATTTCCTCACCTGTTTGGCCAGAATCCTTGCAGTCAGCCTCACAGTCTCTGAGGGATTCCAGTTTTCCCCAAAAACAACCATGGGAGAACATTCCAGCTTGTGCATGGGCCAATCTTCTTTCTGGGAAGGTTAAAAAAAAAGGATTAAACACACACACACACACAAACACACACACACAGAAATAAAGTTCGAGAAGAGAGGACGCAGTAAGTCCCTCTAGTTAGGGTCAAGTGAAATATGTTTCCTTTTGGAAAACATGATGATGCTCATAAAAGCTAGAGATAAAAACATCCTTTAAGATAGAGACGGCTGTATGACCTTGACTTGGGCCTGGCCAAGGCTGCTGGGATGAGAAAATCTGCTTTGCGTTTTTTCATCAAGCGTCTCGTGTCTTTCTGCAGCCTCTGGTTATTCCAAACAACTCCTACAGCTTTCCATTATCTGTGGGAGTTGTCAAACCACAGTGGTGAGTGACGGGGCATTAGCCATTGATGTGGCCCTGCTCCCTCACAGTCCTGGCTGGTTCTCTCCTCACATCAGGGCAAATAACTGATAGCTGTCCTCAGCAACTAGTCCCCTTGTACAGGTGATAAAAAGCAAAACACAAATGAAGGCTTTGTCGAGGGCCCTCAAAGAGTCTGGCAAAGGCAGCTATTGGGAATATTTAGGAATACAGACTCCTTAAAGATTCAGTTGATAGCACAGGGACACTGTATTCCTTTTGGTCCCATCTGGCCACTCCTATGGCCCAGGTTGGGCCACTACTGGCAGGGCAGAGGCGCCATCTGTGGAGACAGGCGGGGTGAGGGAGGACGGGCAGCATGGTGCTGTGGCAGCCAAGGAGGAAAGTAGTCTGAGGAAGGCAGAGGACTAGTGATGTGGTCGCTGGTGGCGAGGCTGGCGGGATGACTGAGAACTGACTGGACGTCATGGAGCTCACCACTGACTGACAAAAACCAGCAGTGCTGGCGTGAAGGGGCCAGGGACAGCGGGGGGGCGAGGACACCACAGGGAGAGCGGAAGCAGAGCTGGAAACTGGGAGGAATGGGCGAGGGCTGGGGGTGGAGGGTGGAGGGAGGATGACTGGAGGGGGGAAGCGTCAGAGCACTCGGCATATCGATGGGAGTCTTCAGACTTGCTCTCTCTCCACAGAACTGGGTGTGTCCTCTTCTTCCCTCAGCCTCCCCACCTCAGAAAACGGCCAGTCTGTTCTTTCCGATGCTCGGGCTGGAACCCGGGGACATCCGTGCTCTCACCCCCTCACACTCCACATTCACCTCCGGCACATCCGTTCTCCCTGCCTTCAGAACCATCTGGAACCCGGTTGCCCTTCCTGGCCCCGCCTTCCTGCCCTGCCCCACCACCAGTACTGCCCAGGCCTCCCACTCAGACGCCTGCTTCTGCCCCTGCCCCTGTGGGCCATGCCCACAGAGCAGCCCGGGCGGGCGGTCCATCCTGCCACACAGAACTCAGATCCCACCAGGTCTCAGCTCAGAACCTTCAAACGGCTTCTCATCTCACAGCCAAAGGCAAAATCTTAAAGACAACGATGAGCCACTCACGACGGGAGCCCGCTCCACTCCTCTGACCTCATCGCCTCCTACCACGCTCTCCTTGCCTCACTCCACGTCAACCACACAGTCCCCCTGCAACTCCTTAAACAGACCATGCATGCTCCTGCCGTAAGACCTTTCTCACCCGCTGTATCCCTGACTACGGCCCTCTCCCCCTAGATACCCATTTTGCTCCCTGCCTCACTCTTCCACATCTCTGCTCAAATGTCACCTTCCCAAGATGCCTGCCATGAATAGCCTATCAAAACAACACATGCCCGTCACTGTCCATTTCCCTGCTCCAGGCTTCTTACGCACTTCTCACCACCTGATACACTACATATCTATAAGTTTTTTGGTTAGTATCTGTCTCTCCCCATTAAAATAAAGGAACTCAGTCTGGTGTGCTTTTTTCCACATTTATAACCCCAGAACCTAGAACAAGGCCTGGCATTTACAAGGCACTTAATGAAGTTGCTGAATGAATGAAGATGTCTCTCTACCCTTTTGCCCCCCACCTCCATCCCAAGAAGGAAAAACACCATGTCACCTAATGACTTAATACGCTACGTGGCACAGGCCATTGGCTCAAATTCTGTGCCAAGATGTTCTGCACGATTGAATAACGCCGTGCCGAATATAACTAAGAGCAGGGAGAGAAAGAAATGACAAGATATGCACAAGGGAGAAGGGGATCTGTTTTTAGCCAAAGCCTGAAATGAGAGCACAGTGATGAGGCAAAGAGAGAAAAGACAAGAGGGCGTCAGGCCTCGGGATAGCTGCAGGAAACAGGGACCGCCAGCCGGGGACAGACGGATAATTAACATCTGTGAGCGAGTGTCCAGGGTGAAACTGGGGGTTCTAGGAGAAGCACTCCGCAGGGCCTCCCAGAGGCTGCTTTTCTGAACTGTAGGCCTTGGTATCAGTGTTTAACAACAACGACTCCTGGGAGAGAGAAGTTTAATACGAACCTTCCTTACTATGATTTATCTATTGTTTCTTAATAGAATTAACTTAGTAATAGAATTAACATAAAATTAATGTTAGTATAAATAACACACAACGATGACACTTACTGATATGAATGTGTCCCCACAGGGAAGGGAACCAGACTACAAGGGACACTGTGGGAGAAGAGCAGAGAGCTGTCAAGCAGACACTGGTCTGGGGCTCAGGAAACCTGCGTTCTTGTCCCCGTTCTGCAGCTATGTGACACTAGGCAGACCTCTTAATCCCTCTGCATCTGTACCCTTGGCTGTAAATAACATAATCCCCGAGTTACTTAGCAGGTCCAGGATTCTGAGTCTCTGGTTTTACACCTTCCAACAGTGGCAATCGGATATGAAGCCTGAAGATGACCAAGAAATGGCGGACCTTCATGTAGGAATAATCAGGCATTCATGCAACCACAAAGGGTCCCTGTGAGGATCCAACAGCTCAGCCAGAACAGTGCCTGGCACATAGTGCCCTCTCAGAAAGCACTGCTTAACTGTTCATTCCCTGGTTTGTTCATTCATTAAGTCCTACCACTGACCCTAGAGGCAGGGATGGGAAGCGTAGTCCTTGACTTTAAGAAGTTCATGACTATGTCAGGAGACCTATAAAGAGCACCTGTAATGTGAGACAATCCCACACATGGCAGTCAAATCAGAGAGTCAGATAGATTCAAAGTGCAGAATCACTTAAGTTTCATTAAGTGGAATTTCCCAGAATAAGTTTTCACTCTCTGCTGGAAGGTGGTGAGAGATGTGGATTAAAGGAGGAAAGACAGAGATGTACCTCAGTGGCACTGCTCAGTTGTAATTCTTTTTTTTTTTTTTTTTTTTTTTAACAAAAAGGTGGGAGGGAGGAGAGCATCTGGCAGAAATGTCAGGTTCTGGGCATATCCTTACATACTTCTTCTACTGCAGAGATGGTCCACACGTCATAGAGAACCCACCAGGGGCATGTGCCCTAGTTATGACTATAAAAAATTATAAACAATCAGATTGGACAAAATTGAAAAAAATTTAAGCTAGCCTGATGAACAGGAATAAATGTTACCAATTAATAGTTTTGTTTTCTAGTATTGGCAGTTTCTTTATACACAGAGAACCCTTTATGCTAATTTTTAAAACATTTTTGTCAGTTTTTCTAAGACTTCCATTTTTAAAATTCTTTTAATGTTTATTTATTTTTGAGAGAGAGAGACAGAGAAGGAAAGAGAGAAAGAGAGAGAGCACATGTGCAGGGGAGGGGCTGGGAGAAAGGAAGACACAGAATCTGAAGCAGGCTCCAGGCTCTGAGCTGTCAACACAGAGCCTGACGCGGAGCTCGAACCCATGAACCATAAGATCGTGACCTGAGCTGATGTCAAACACTTAACCAACTGAGCCACCCAGGAGCCCCTCTAAAACTTTTTCTTTTCTTTTTTAAAATTTTTTTTTAATGTTTACTTATTTTGAGAGAGGAGAGAGGGAGAGAGAGAGAGAGAGAGAGAGAGCGAGCAGGGGAGGAGCAGAGAGAGAGACAGAGAGAGAGGGAGACGCAGAATCCGAAGCAGGCTCCAGGCTCTGAGCTGTCAGCACAGAGCCCAACGCAGGGCTCGAACCCACGAACTGTGAGATCATGACCTGAGCCGAAGTCGGATGCTTAACTGACTGAGCCACCCAGGCGCCCCAGACTTTTTCTAATGTTTTTGTTCAAAAGTCAAGCTAATACTCCTGCCCTGATTGTAATCTTTATACAATTTTATGTAAATTTGGATCCTATTTTCCAGAAAATTATACAAATAAACACACAGGAAGGACTCAGAAAGACACATTCCCAAAGTGCTAGTAGTGATTTTCTGTGGAAGGACAAGATTATGGATCCTCCTTTTGTTCTCATTTCAGACTGTACTTTCTAATTTTTCTAAAATGAGCACAGAGTATTTGTGGAATAAAATTAAACAACTAAATCTACATAAAAGATACAGAAATTTCTGTACCCTTTATAAACTTCTAAGTCATTTTCAGCCAGCGTAATCATGCTCTGCCTGATTTTCCTTTTTGTGCATGGACAAAAATGCCTAAAGATGCATAAAGAGCTGTGAAATTGTCTCCCGGTACACCAGCATTTCCAACGCTGGAAGTAAAGAGTGATTGCTATTTCCTCCAGTTTTTTGCTGACTGAGATGGCACGTTGCCTTCCTGGACAAGGAGATGGGGGGGTTTTATTGTGCAGACCCCTTTCTAACTCTTGCGTCTGGTGTTTCTCTTGCTGTAATGGAGCTTTCAAAACAGACATGGTCTACTTGGACAAATGCGTGTGACTTCCTGAAATGTGGAATAGTAAGAAAACGTCACGTGATCTCTGCTGCCACTACCATTATCTTCCAGAGGAACAGCGCAAAAGCCGTCAGGTACGCACCGACCATCTCACGGGAAGGCTGCTGAACCGCCATCACAAGGACACGTGTTTTGTTTTCTGGTCTGACACAAGAGCAGTGGGACGCACTCGTTCATTCATCCACATGCTTTCTTACCGCGGATGTGAAACATTTAGAGAAAAGAGTGATCAAGTTCAAGATGCTTCCTGGGTTTGGGCTATGAGACCAAAGTGAATTTCACCAGGACTGAACCTACAACTCTGGCCCCATTCACTAAATCACCCATAACGACAACAGGGTCAGAAGGGCATTTCTTAGGCATTTTCTATGCTGGGGCTATTTCCTAGTCAATGACAAAAGTCACAGATTTTCTCTCATCCTGAGTCACGTGCTCTTCAAACATGTTTTTTTACACCCATCAGGGTATGCTCCTTCTTACTTTCAAAAGCATACTCCTAACCCCATCACCTCCATTTATGAATCACAAATAGATTCTTTTCTCTTTGTTGATGTTAAGAAATAATACCCTAGAAAGTTCTACTCTCTTTGGCTCCTCTATAAAATAACTTTGTAAGACTATTCTCTTGAACGTGTCACGGTGCAATTTAATGAAGAAGCCTAAGTGAGGGGAATGATATACTTAGCTTTCCAGGCATATTTATAAAAATAAATAGAGTTCATTAAAACATACAGGTTACAAAATAAGCCTAACTAAAAAGGAATTTCTATTTCTTTTATGTTTCCTCCCATTATCCTTTCATGCATCATCAATTAAAATCTTTCCTCTGGCAGGATCACACCGAGTCAAGTGAATGAAGAGAAAAGTAAATGGGACAAGATATCACCAAATTGTATAAAATAAAGCAAACTCCTAAAGCACTGCAGTTGGAGATGAGGGCTCGGAGAGAGGACACACACACAGTGAACGGGGCCTCCTAAGACGCTGCGCTCCCGGAAAGGGGAAAGCCACGGGGAGGAACGCGTGCCTTAGCACTCTTGGAGAGATTTTTGGCGGAGACAACACCACCAGAGGGGCTCTCCCCTCTCACATCTACTAAAGGCCATTTCTCTGCCACGTTCCTATAGCACCCCCTCTCCCAAGGGCCCTCGGGACTCCTGAGCACAGTGCTGGGAAGTGGTGACGGCCCTCTGCCAGCGGTCTGTACAGTCTAGTCCCAGCTCTGCCACTGTGACCTTGGGCAGGTCACCCAACCACTGTGGGTGTCACTGCTGCCATCCCAGACCCGGTAACCTCCACTCCGGCCCCACCCTCTGCTCTCTGGTGCCCACGTGCGGGACTCCAGGTGGGCGGGGTCCGCCTGCGAAGAAGGCCCAGGTAAGAGGAGCAGCTGATGCTTTCTTAGGTGGAGAATCGCTCAGTTACCTGCCTCTTAACCATCGCTGTCCTTGTTCTGTGCCACGTTCCCTCCTGCAGCACAGCCTCCCCTTTGATCCCAACCCAGCATCCCCCTGGGAGGAACCCTGAATACATTTTTATCTGGAGCTAACGCCCCAGATTCCTCCCTAATGATTTTCTGTATGAAGCTCCTGACCCGCCATGTATTTCCAGGCACTTACTTTTATTAAACCCGTAGGACCGTTCTATGTCACTACATCCCACTGCCCTGCACTGATTTAGTTCTTCGGTGCTGAAGGATGGAAAACCTTGGTGGCCATTAACCTCTCCCTTCAGCAAAAGGGGACAGGTGGAACAAAAGTGAAACTTCCAGATGAAGTCCGGCCTGTCACCTCCGGCAACAAGTGGGATCAGGAGGCGTGTATCGCGTGTCGCCTAGGAGGGTACCTGATCCGCCAGATACTTCACAGAAGCACAGAGAAATGGACCTGCAGAAGTTCAGCCAGGGCTGACGGAGTCCTGGCCCCGGCACGGGGTCAGGAGCAGGGAGACCTCCACACCGCCAGGCTGGACACGGCAAGCTGTCTTGGCCCGAGGGCCTCTGAACACGACTTTGCGTCACGGAGCGGCACCCCCCGTGCCGGGCTTCCCTGCCAGCCAAGTCATCTCATCAGCGTCCGACCACCTGGACAATCTGTCCACAAGAGAACGTACAGGCGGCAAACTGCCTGTTACGAGGTGAGATGCGGGCATCCTCATACACACAGGCTGGCGCCTCCGGGTGATGCACGGACCTCCCCAGCGGGAGCACCCCTCACTGCGTGCTCACAGATGAGGTTTTGGAGTCTGCAGCTTTGGCAAACTAGGTCCTGAAGGGAAGGGGAACCACAATGGCCGCCTCGAACACCCCAACTGGGCACTGTAACGATTCATCAAAATAATGACACCTAGTGAGGCCTAGTGGAGGTGAAGTTAGCAGCACGCTCAGAAGACCTAGACATAACTCGGCATCTCGCATGTGCTGGTATTTCATATTGATGCAGGGTTCATGGTTAATCAGAGAAGTTAAGACTCATTTTGTCACAAGCACGACTCACACAACATACACCGTTAATGTTCTCGAGTTCTTAGAATCTATCCATTCTCTTAGGGTTAAAAAAAAAAAAAAGTCCCTCAAATCTAAAAGTATGCTGTGTACTTTATCGGCTAAGTTTCAGTCCAGCCTAAATTACTGTCATATTGTTTTTTCATAGGCCTTCACCCGTACAGAGCGTCACAGTTTATATAGAACTTTCATAGCTATCAGATCACTACGTCCTTGACATCTGTCAGGATGGGCCCTGCTGCCTTCGTTCATTCACGTTTGAAGAAACCGAGCTCAGAGACGTCCCATGACTTGCCATGTTCACGGAGCTGGTAGGTTGCAAAGCTAGCATCATCTCCTTCTACTATTCCATGTTATATTGTCTGAACTCTATGTGGTTTTATTATCTTGCTTCTCTGAAGAACCACAACGTAATGAGTTAAGCTTTCTAGAAGTATTTAACCTAAATACAGAAGGAGCTAACTCATCACGTCTGGAATCAAATCCTAGAATTCCCAGGGCTCACTGATCGCCTCAACACCAAAGCAACCCAACTACAGAAAACTCTATCCACAGCCAGTAGGAGCCAAGTACGATCCCTCCCTCTTCAAAAGAACGCACACTCCCTGACAACTCAACTACAAGCCCATTTATATTCTCACTGTCACACAGGCTGAACCTCTGAAGACACAGGAAAGTGGGTTGTACATCGGGCCTTCCGAGCCAAGGGAGACACACCTGGGCCAACGTCCCAGCCTATGCTTCATTCCGGCAAGGGGCCATTGTGACTACAGCTCTATGGCCAGACAGGACACCAGGGTTTAGCAACCTCTCCTACTGCTAAAGAATAATGCTCTTTGGGGACTTTCAGAGGCCAACTGCATAGGGAGAAGAGAAAGAAAAAAATAAAGTAGTGGGTAAAGAAGTAGACTGAGGGTTGGGATGGGGAGGCAAATGAGACCAAGTATGGCAAGAACAATGACCAAAAAAAAAAAAAAAAGAGCTGAAGATATGGAAGATCCACCCTGTCACTTACAGCCACTACTAAATAGCATTGGCATTTCCCAGTGTATGAATAGGTTTCCATTAAAAAACAAAAAACAAAAAAAACAGACTAAGGAGGGTATACAGAAGTCAAAGACCATATTCTCCCTAAATTCAAACTGTTAGAACATGGGATGCATTTTCTGTGGAATACCTACCTACGAACATTCTGTGGAACTACAATCTAGTAGACAAGCATGGAAAACACTGCCTCCAAACCCCTCCTTAAGCTTCCCATTCCTGTGGTACAGGAGTCCCTGGAGATTTATCCCTCAAAACAGATGGCTGTGGTCTACATGCAACCAGCCTCCCCAGCCCCCCAACCCTGGCTGCTTCCAAGGCACCAGCTCCAAGGACACTCTGGGGCAGTCACCCTCTGGTTATACCAAGGCTGTGCCAGGGGCTCACCTAAGACTGGAATCAGATTCGGTTTGAACAGGCCATGGGCGACATGTGGCCCTGCTTATGGGGATTTATAAAAAATATAGACCTGTGACAGTAAAAATGAAAATATTTTAAAGATACCACTTTAACATTTTCATGTGTCATCTCCGCAATGTTCCATATGTTGCTGGTGGCCTTGGGGGCAAACTGTCAACCTTGGTAACACACCTGCCTGTACCCAACACGCTCTCCTCGTGTCTTTCTGCTTCTCCTGCACCTGTACGTGGCCCCCAAGGGTTGCCTCCTATCACCGGCTGCCTGTCCGTCCTGGGCCAGCACGCAGGGGTATGCGGCCACATCCTGGGCCCAAACCAAGCTTTGTAGCTTTGGCTGCAAAGGGGTGCTGGGAAATGTGGTGACAAGGAAAGGAAGGACATCGGGGTCCCAATCTTCAGAGGAAGCGAGGCCCTCCCTGCCAGTTGGCCCAGAACCTACCTGACACTCCACATTGCAGTAAAATGCCTGCTTGCATCTTCCACATTTGGACAATCCTTCTTTCCTTAAAAACAGAAAGGGCACTGTAGTGGCGAGAGGCACAGAAACGTGGAGCTGCACATTTTAGCATGCAATAATAAAAGCCATCTGGTCGGAAAGCAGAGCCAAGATTCACCTTACCTTACTCTCCCACTGATAAAGTGGCATTTTCCCAAAGGAGATCTCTGACCAGAATGAGTCCTCGAGTAGGAGTCAGTCAAACAGTACATGCACCAACGTTTCCCGACCCTGACCGTGCGAAGGGCACCTTCCAAACTGACGAACGATGTGCTCCTTGACTCCTGAGCCTGCCCGGGGAAGCCAGACCCCCACCATCGCCTGCACTATTACTCAGTAGTTTGGGGGCAAGTCAAGGGCTCTTACGTCCTGATTTTCTCACCTGCTTAAGAGGGACAGAAAGACACAGAACCGTCTGGGAAGTCTGACCTCCTACAGAGGATTGGAGGTCACCTGCACTGGAGGTCACTGCTGAAAACGCAGTGTGGGTGACAACCTTTATTATTTAGAGATGCACAGGAGGCGGAAGATGGAACTGAGGGTGTCAGTAATTCAAATGTTGCCCAGAAAGAGAAGTTTAAAAATAATGCAACCCAGCAAGCGGAGACGTATTCTTGGATAAAAGATTTCCGGGTGTGATCGGTATACACTCCACCTTGCCGGTGTGATCCACTGAGTGATCCTTCTGCCTCTTTGTAATTAGGCCAGTACTCCCTGCCCACTGCCGTATTACTAGTTCCCAGCTTCCGATCAAGGACAGGGACATCGTTGTTTCCCAACGGCTAGGTGCCAGCGCGTTTGTGGTGTTGGACAAGCCAAAGCTTTTTCAAAAACTGAGAAGCCTCTGCATTAGGCCTCAGGGGACAGAACCCTTCAGAAATTTCTTTGAGGCATGGGCGATATTAAATCAGAGCACTGCCTTATGCCTGCCCACCGCAGCTTTCTGACTTGTGGCAATGTCACGGCCACAAGGGGCACGCTCACCGCTGCCGGGGTGCGGCACTGCAGTGAAGCCACCTCCCCCCACGCCGCCCACACCCCCCTGCAGCTCCGGGCCTGGAGGAGCCGAGACTCTGCCATACACACATAATCATGCTGCAGAGCCCTCCCCTGCTCCGCTCCTTGTCAGTGAGCGGCAGTCACCACACTACTCCCACGGCATCGAGACTGTTCCCAAAATGCTACTGTTGGAACTAAACAGACTGCCTTGCAGTTTTCATGACGGCGCTTGGATTCCAAGAAGCGGGCTGAAGAAATGTGTGGGAGAGAAACACATCTTGTGGTTGAGGCATAAATAAATATCCCAAGTTTGCACATCTCAACTGTTTAAAAAGGAACTCACTGATTTAGCGGGGTGTGGAAAGTACCCCTCCCCCCAACCCAAGGTGCATCTGAAGGGACCCTGGCTCTGCCTTTGCACTGTGCAATAAAAGAGAAAAGAGATGGATGGTCTCTGCTCTCCTGCATTTATAACAAGGGGGGTGGGGGGTGGGGGGAGAAGATGCTTCTCAAAAACCACTGTGAAGTGACTTGTAAGCAAGTACTTAGTGATGAAGACCTTACAGAAATGCCATCGGGACGGAAGGCAAAGATGGACAAAGCCAGGGAGGGAACTTTGAAAATTCTTTCCAAAAAGACGTGTGTTTAGAAATGGATAATGGATGCCACCCCGTGGACATGTCCACCTGAAGCAGTCATTCGTCAACCCTTGCTTTTCCAGGGGAAGAGGTCACAGAACCTCTTTGAGAATTTGACTGAAGCTATTAATTTTCCCAATATCCTACCTTCTCCCCAACCACCCCCCCAAAGCGACAGAAAATTTTGTGAAATTTCAAAGGCTTTGAGCCACCATCCATGGACCCCTGAAGGGCCTCTGAAACTAGAGTTAAGGCCCCCTGATAAAAAAAAAGATTAGAAAATTATCACAAAAATATCTTTATTAGCTCTAGACCAGATGAAAAAGCAAGATTATATGGCTTTTTCTGCACAAAGGCCAGCAGTAAAGTAAATACAAAGCTAAGGTTTGTTTTTAGCCTTACGGTAACATCCCAAGGGAAAGAAAGGGCAACAAAGAGCTCTCGAGAGCTAGGGATGAACTCTACTGGGATTGCATCTGAATAATAAAGGTCCCACAGGCCAGGCTTCATTCACCCCAGCCAGCCACCAAGTCTACAAGCCACACACAACAAGGGACAGGAAGAAAAGCCCAACTCTTAAGTGTTGGCAATCTGGCGTGCACTTTCCACTGTCTAAGGAGGTGGTTCTCAAAATGTGGTCTGTAGACTGCAGGGACCTCAGAGACTCTTTCAGGGAGCCAGCGGGGTCAAAACTACTTTCAGAACAACACTACTGTCTCGCCACCTGCACTGCAGCAGGTGTGAGGTGTACAGGAGCCTGGAGGGTAAGACTTCCAGAGCCGTGGTCTGTCCAAGCGTCCTTGTATTCTTGACTTCCACGTGCTCTGAGTGAGGGTGGGGGAGGGGAGCCAGTTTCACTTAAGAATGTCCCTGATGGGGGCGCCTGGGTGGCTCAGTCGGTTAAGCATCCAACTGTCGGATTCAGCTCAGGTCATGATCTTGTGGCTTCATGAGTTTGAGCCCCGTGCTGGGCTCTGTGCTGGCAGCATGGAGCCCGCTTGGGATTCTCCCTTTCCCCCTCTCTCTCGGCCCCTCCTGCACTCCTGCTGTCTCTCTTTCTCTCAAAATAAATAAATAAACTTAAAAAAAAAAAAAAAAAAAAAAAGAATGTCCCTGATGAAGCAGTAACAAATAGTAATTTTGTTAAATCCCGACTCATGGATATGTATCTTTTTGACATTCTGGGACCAAAGGGGAAGAAGGCCTGAAGACTTCTGCTGCATCCTGAAGCAAGATGGCCATCTCAGGGAAAAGCACCCGGGTGGTCACTGGAATTGCAAAGTGAACTGGCTCCTTTCTTCCTGGCACATCATTTTTACTTGAAAGAACAACTGGAGACACACTGTGTGTGGTACAGACTCGAGGATCTGCCAGACACATTAGGGAAATGAATGTCACTTCAAGGAACACATTTGAAAACAGGTGTTACCAATGATACAATTTGGACTTCTGAGCAAATACTAGAATTCTGGAAAATATGGATCTGCCACCCTGACCTTGACAGTCTCTCATCTGATGCGACTGGTGGGATATTAACTATTGTGATTTTTTTTTATATGGTTTGATGAAGTACATCTACTTTTAGAATGTCTATATAAGTCGGGGAACCATTCAAATGACATGTATGATATTTTAAAAGTCGCACATGGGACACCTGGGTGGCTCAGTCGGTTAAGCATCCAACTTCGGCTCAGGTCATGGTCTCATGGTCTGTGGGCATGAGCCCCGCATCGGGCTCTGTGCTGACAGCTCAGAGCCTGGAGCCTGTTTCAAATTCTGTCTCCCTCTCTCTCTGCCCCTCCCCTGCTCGCACTCTGACTCTCTCTCTCTCCCTCTCTCTCTCTCTCTCTCTCTCTCTCTCTCTCAAATAAACATTAAAAAATTTAAAAGTCATGCATGACTAAAAGAATCATTCAAAGTGCAAGACCAAGGGATTTCAATGTAACACAGTACATAAGTCTCACTGATAAGGCTTCACATCGCACACTATGGGTCTAACCTTTAAGGCAAATTCACTTATCAAGTTTTACTGTTGAATCAAAAAAAATATCCACAATTAACTGAAAAGGCTATTAAAATACTCCTCTCTGATTATGTATCTGTTTGAAGCTGGATTTTTTCCACACAGTTCAACCAAAACTACATAATATCACAGACCAAATTTTCAGAAGAGCATTTGAGAATCCAGCCGTCTTCCGGAAATCCAAACATTAAAGAGATTTGTAAAACTGTGAGGTACCACCACTCTTCTCATGGATTCTTTTGTTCCGTAAAATAGTTCTCATAAAAACACATCATGTTAGCAGTCATGGCTGTTGTCATTTTAAGTTGAATAAATACAGTTTTCTGTTTTAATTTCAAATACGGTGAAATATTGATACACGTAATCCACAGAAACAAAAGCTCCTAGGAATTCTCAATTTTTCAGAGTATAGAGGGATCCTCAAGACCAAAAAACACGAAAACTGATCTAACTTGACAAGTCCATCAGCTCCATGAAAAAGACATTATTCCTATTTTTGAAACGAAGTTAATGAGGACCCAAAGGTGAAATATCTAAGCCAACGTGACCGCTCAGCAAGGAGGTGCAGAACTAGAATTCCCACATAAAAGTACAAATTTTGTCTTCATCGTGTAAGAATATCCTTCCTTGAGTATTGTGACAGTTATTCAGGAGGACATACTACACGAAGCAGCAGTGATCTACGTGTCTGGATAGCCTCACAGTAATAACAAAACAAAAGTAAAGGCACTCTCTACTCTGGTCTGCATAGTGTCCCAGGTCCAATGCCACCCCATTCCTGCCACTTTGTTTCAAAGATGCAAGGGGGCGAATTCAGGATCAGTTTTCAAAATGAGATTTGGGGAGCGAGCACCCCCACAAAGAGGATTTCTCAGCCAACTGTGTGACACGGTAATCAGTTTCCCTTAAAATGCAGTGGAATGAAATAATGATTAATTCTGTAGTTAGGCTGTGCAAAGAAAGTCCTCCCCTGTCGTTCAGTACGATACATCTAAGTGTTCCTCAGACATCCACTGGGCTGGTCCAAGCTGGATCGTGTCCTCTGGGAAGCGGGTGATACAGTACTGTAGCCTCTCACAAACTACCAACCAGCTTTGCCTGGCTCCGGGGCAGATTTTACCGCATGTAGGCCCGTAAGGCACCTGCTTGGTCATATGTGAATGCTCTTAACATACATCTTCCTGAGCCAGAATGCCTTCAGCATGGAGAAGGAGAAAAGCTAAACCAGTCACTGATGGTGAATAGCATGCAAATCCACCCTGATCTACTTTGGTATGAGCAACTTTAGATGAGGCAGGTGGTGGCAGGGAGAAGGAGACGTTTCCACTATCCAGATACATGCCTCAGTTCTTTCTGTGGCTAGGGAGAGATATAAACTTTTCATAAGTCTAAGGGTTGAAACTCGAACTAAACTTTGCTGAGCTGGTACCCATATTGTGTGTGCATGTGCTTGAGAGAGTAAGGACGCAGAGAGAGAGATTCTGTGAGTGTTTGACTATTGCTGACTGAGACGGTTAGTCCAAGAGAAACTTCATATGGGGTATCCGTTTTCACGGTAGGAACATACAAGGCATTTGGAATAAACTCTGTTCCTACAGAAGACACAGCCATAAACCTTTCATTTGCAATGTAACCTGATCTGAATTGTCCAGGAGGTTTGGGGAAAGACTGCCAAAAAGAAGAAGAAGAAGGAGGAGGAGGAGGAGGAGGAGGAGGAGAGAACTCTCAACGAAAGACTAATAAAGGCCACTTGGAGGAATAAATTGAAATAACCCAAAAGGAATGGAACTCAAAGACAGTGAGGGTGAATCACTAATAACCTCTCACAGTGTCTCCAGCTCAGAGTGTGCACCCACCTGGGCCTGTGGTAGGACCCAGCAATTCTCATTTGATTGGTCTGCACTGGGATTTTTAGAAAGCTCCCTAAGAGATTCTAATGAGCTTCCAGAAAACAGAACTGCCCGCTGAGGCCTCTGGTGATCCTTTCGGGCTGAGTGTTTTTTGGGGTGCAAAATTTGCTGAATCGTGTTGAAGTAATTCTCTGCAATGCAGATTGTTTGTGAGGTGACTCCTCTTAAGAATGAACGTTCCACACTGGATGTGTTGTTGGGTTGTTTAGCTCTGCTGATGATGAATGTTAAGGCAAGAATAAGGTGGCTGACACGGTATTTTCCAACTATGACAAGAAGGTATCTTAGAAGCCAGACGCAGGAGAAGGCTGTGGCTTTTTCCCCACCTCTCCTGATTCCTGCCTTACAATTTAGGGTGAATACGGGGAGTTACTTCCCCAACTCTCTACCTCAAATCCCTTTCTCTTCCTGGTGCTGGAGGTGCTACGTGATCTCAGGCAAAGCATGAACCCTTTCCGAACCTTTCCCTCCCCTGTAAAGATCCAGTTTCTACCACATAGGTTTGGTATGAAAATTAAGTGAGAAAACACAAGTGTACTACGATCACACTTGTAATCAGCCTCCGCTCTTTTTTCGTTTTTTAAGTGGTCACTACTGAAAGACCTTCAGTAAATCTCATTCAGACTCATATTTGAGGATTTATGTTTCTAAAGTCTTTGTTTTATGGGCAAACATCAACCCTGCTGTGAACGGAAGGGCTCTTTGGACTTAAGAAATGATTCCATCCACAAAGGAGACAGATGTTACAGGAAAGTGCAACTATCTGATTATCAGCAACTGGAACAGAACGTAGGCGACACGCTCCCGTCATTTTCTACTGGAGGAGACACACGCAGTGATTAATTTTCTTGCTTTTCAAATTTGGAAGCCACAAAGATCAACAAGTTAGACATGTAATTAACAACTCCGGCTAGTTAATGCGTTGCCGCAGGTGCTGTTGGTCTAGATAAAAAGGATTTGATCCTGTAAGCTCCCTACTTTCTGCCACTGAAATGAATGCTTCGTGGGTTTCACCATGAAAGAAAAGGATACCGGCATGGAGGAGGTTTGCAATAACAATTACTTTTAACTAACGGCGACAGAAGAAGTGACAAGTATGCTCTGTTGAACAGAGGCAGCCCCAGCCAAATGAAAAAGAGAAAAGGAAAAAAGCCCAGCGGCGCAATATAACTTCACCATGGGTTGAAATAAGACAATCAGAAACAAAGTTAAGCCTCCCACCCGGAGAGAGTGGTTACACTAGCAAATTTTTATTTGAGAGAAATAAAAATTGGGGGAATTGTGGGGGAGCCCTATTATCACCCTGGTCAGGGGACAAGGATAATACTAAGGCTACAGGTTTTTGTGTAATAGTGAAAGATGCTCCACGTATCACTTTAATCCACGATGTAACGGTGAAACGGACCCACGTGCAGCGGGGAGCTTCTTCCCGTGCTGAACCTTCCCCTTCGCACCGGGCTTTGTTCTGAGGCTTGTTAAAAGTTAGAGCCCGGGGCCTCTTAGGGAAGCAGGAAATATTTAGGGCAGTAAAGTAGCAACTAATGTCGGTTTTCCCAACTACTGGAACAGGAGCCATGATTTACAAGGAGGACGCTGGGCTTGGTGGTCGGGGCAGTAAGTGGTTGGCCTTGTTATAAAATTCTGTCACGGGGCAAGATGCGGTGACATAGGTCAAAGGGCAGTAATTTTTAGTTGTACGTTCTGGGGCTCTAACCTACAGCATGGTGACCACGGTTAATAATTCAGTACCATATACTTGGAAGTTGCTACAAGTAGATCTTAAGCGTTCTCACCACACACACAAAAGTGTGTGAGGTGATGTGTTCATTATCCTGATCTTAGTAATCATTCCACAATGTATACATCACATTGTCAAGTTGTCTCCTTTAAATATATACAATTACATTTATCAATTGTTCCTCAGTGAAGCTAACAGAATACTATCAACATGACTACACATCACGGATGCATTAAAGGTCAGCTCAGCGATGAAAAAAACGTGACGACACTGATTTAGGTTTCGTTGTAATGCAGGCTCTGGTGGAGAGGAAATGTGCCTTTGTCTTAGAAAGAAAAAAATTCATGAAGCTTATGGACAGAAGAGAGAAATATTCAGCCTAAGGAACAGGGAACATTAAACTATTATTTGCAGCCACTGGATGGTACCTACCTTCCAACCTCACCTTGTAGACCCTTTAAAATCCCTAATGGTTAAACCTGCTCAGAGACGGCATCCAGGTATTTCCAAAACTTAACATTTCCATGTGGAAACGCTTTATACCCTAACTTCTATGCGAGATCTGAATGACACTTCCTTGCTACTTTTTCACTTCTCTGACTGGGATGTCAAAAGGAAAGAAACAATTAATGCCTTCCTTTTTACCTCCATTCTCTCATAAAGGCACTGACAATACATAACATCCACCGTTTCCTCCAGTGGTACAATAAATGATGGATGTTATCATTAGTGCCTTGTAATGAATACCAAGAACACTGGATTCCCCTACGACCACTATGGCCCTACCTTCTACAACACCCAGGTGAGTAAACATCAAGAAAGGACAAAACCAAAGTCATTAAATTGAACTGTTTAAAAACTTGAACTTTTCCTATTGCTCATGTCAACATTCTGGCCACAGAGTAAGAAAAAAAAAAAAAAAAAAAAACAAACATGTAAAAATACCTCCATAACCTAACGCTAAATGTAAATTCCAGAACAGAGGTCAGGCTCTCTGCGGCCAAACGACGAAGAATTAACGCCTTGCGCAAGAAACAGGTGACCTGTTTTGCATCTTACTTATAAGAAAATGCACCTTTTAAAACTGCTTACAGGAGAATTTTAATAGGTGACACTCTCTCACCCCTTTGGTTGTATTTTCCTATAGACAATAAAAAATGTGTTTCAGTGAATGACTCCATCGTGGACTATACCTTAAGAACTCAAACTTATCAGCTACTGTTTGAACAGACTTAAGAGATGTTTTTCTTTCAGTCCTTATTGATTCCATTTGTATTTCTGAATAAAAAAGGACATTTTTTATACTATAAAACTTTGTACATGAAGCAGTGAAGAATTAAGTTACTGTACTTTAGCCAAGTAAGCTCTAGTCCAAAAGTATTATTTTCTCTGTGTAAATATTGCACCAGGCTCTGGAGGAATGATATTTTTGTAAAAGTTGAGCTATTTGGGGACATAAGCCCTACCTTCATGCAAATGGTGGTAAATATAAATATCAGGCAAGATGATTCAGCATCCAAATGGCCTAAATGACACAGAATTGAGAGCAGGAAGCTACTTCTAGGACTGAACTCTTTAAGGACACAGAAGTTTGGGTACTTACAGAGAAAGTTGTGTTACTCCCCTCTGAATCCCCAGGGTCAGAACACAATGCCTAGAATAGCAAAGTGCTAAAAAAAAAAAAAAAGTAAACAGTAAACTACTGTAAAGTAAATATAAAATAGTAACTCAATAAAATGAAGAGATCTGTGGGCTGAAGTATTTGAGGGGAGTTTCATAAAAAAGTCTGAGGATGAACAGACTTAGGGTACAAGGCCTTGCCTGGGAAGGAGGCCCAGGACAGAGAGGGGAATAATGCAGAGAAAAGCACTCAAGGTTACAAATGGGCAAAAGGAAGGATGAAGGATGACACGGAGCCTTTGTGGGACACTGGAAAGAAACCATCCAGCCTGTGGTTAGGGTGTGAGCGGAAGAGCAGGGAGGGACAATGCTGGCTAGTGTGGGAAGGGCACTTAATATGGAGCACGGGAACAATCAAGATTTTGTCAAGAAAATAGGGATCAGAGTGCCTGGGTGGCTCGGTCAGTTAAGCCTCCAACTCTTGATTTTGGCTCAGGTCATGATCCTGAGTTCAAGCCCCGTGTCAGGCTCTGCACTGATAGCGATTCTCTCTCTGCCTCTCCCCCCCCCCCCCCCACTCTCTTGTGCGCGTGCTCTCTCTCAAAACAAGTAAACTTAAGAAAATAGGGATCGATGAAGGCTTCTGTATTTGTAAGGATTCATTTCCAAGAATGAGCAGAGTTACATATTTAGAAAGGTGAAGAGGTCTGTCCAAAGAGCCACCAGTAAAATAAGCTGCAGAAATGAGATTATTCATTTAAAAGTTATTTCCAAAGGTAACACACAGCCAGGCCTGGGGCTAAGAGCTGGGTCCGCACTCAGGACCAAGTGTGCCCAAGGAAGTCTATATGAGGGTCCGTGGGAGCAAAGACGAAGGGAGCTACCCCAGCCTGAAGAAATCAGGATGGGCTTCTGGGAACCGGACAGTCAGACAAGCAAAGACAGACAGCGAGGGAGAATCAGCATGACGCACTCATTTGTGGACGCATGTACATGCGTGTGTGCGTGCATATGTGTGTGCATGGGTACGTGTGTGTGTACCACCCCTGACAATTTGGGATTGCAGCAGTGAAACTAACCCTGCAGAGCAGGAGGGACTCAAACACCGCTCCTGATGCCTAGCCCCAGGGTCCCCAGCAGGCAGCCTTGATTACACGGTGGAGTTCTATCGGCCCTTCTCTGAAGATACACAGAAAGAGAAGGTGGAGGTGAGCTTCCTGCCCTGCTCTGAACCTGGAAAGTACTTCACAGCTGAATGTTTTAGAAGGCCTGAGCACGTGTGGAAATGAATTAAAAATTAAGTGAAATAAGTAGGTTGTTTCTAAATTCTAACTTTGTGAACCTGAACCAGAAATGAAGGTTTTTAAGGTGAAAGGACCTTAACGTTTTCCTTAAAGTGATGGTTAGAAAGATTTACTCAGGTGTATGAATGGATTAAATTTCATTAACTTCCAAAAAATGTCTCCTCAAAGCTGCAGCTGTTTTAACACAATGTGGGGATGTTCCAATTCATTAGACCTGAGTATTGGATCAAAGCTTCCCCTTAGTTTGCAGAAGTCAGGAACTAGGGTGTGTGGTTAAAACAGAACTGTCTTTATGACATATATGGATTATCAGTTTTCGACTAAATAAAACAAAGAAAAATACTCAACCCACACACCGTACTGCCTTCAACCTGAAGGAATACCCGCTGAAACCTCACACAAAGTTCAAAGCACCCTGGCTAAAATAAAGATGGAAAAAACAAAAAACAAAAACAAAAAATCCTGCTACAATATAAGCTCCGTGGTGATAGGGACTTTTGTTCCTTTTCTTCACAGTTGTTTCCTAGGGACTTAGAACCCAGCGAGTGCTCCAGAGAAATAAATATTTGTTGAATACATTAAAAATAAAATCCCTGATCTCAAGGAGTTTACCATCTGCTCATAATTAAATGTCTCTTACTGTTGAGGTCTGAAGGCCACGGGAAGCTATCCCTGTGAACAGATTTGTGCAACTGACGGACAAGAGCTGTTTCAGGTAGCACCCAGGAAAGGGCTTCCTATGCAAACATCCCCAAGGGTGAGAGAAATCAACAAAGCATGAGCCCAGAACCTACGACCCTGAAGAGTCTTTCCTGGTACTCAAAGATTGGAGAGAAAAGGCTCTTCGTGTCCAAGGTCTCTTTATTTTGCCACAAAACGCAACATAACTCCTTTCAAGTGCCAGGATATGAAATCCTTGAGACTTTTATTTGGCTCAGATGAAAAAGTGTGTCATGTTGGTCAGCCAGATTTTCTCTCCACCTCTCTCCCCCAGGATATGCCTGTGTCTTTAAGTGCTGGTGGGATATTCACTTGTCTGGTGAGTTGCCTTTATTTCACCTCTTCTCCGTGGTGACTCCGGATGCCCTGAGCACTGACACGCCCTGTCTATCACAGTGCACTTCTGGATACTATGATACCAGTGTGTGAGCTATCATGGCAAGCATTCGGTTCAGATTCTAGGGACCAGAGACTTGCCAAAGCTAAGCGTTTACGAATTCTCAGACCCCCTTCCTATAAAAGGGAATCCAATCTATTTTAATAATATGCATGCAATATCTCCACTCAGTCTTCTGAAACCCTCCACTTAGTGTACAAGAATCACCAGATTTTATGTTAATAAATTGGCACAAGGAGCTTCCCTGCTATTTTTAAACTTTTGATTGAAGAAGAATCTGAAACACAGCTGGATTCTCAGCGAATGCATGGACCAGAAAGATAAGTTGTTTCCTGAACCCTCAAGACTTTTTGGTATTATTTTCCTGCTAAATTGCATATTTCTGTCCTTCAGAGAAGTCTTGGAGGGATCTGATTTCCTTCTGTTCTATTGTGTTGGTGTGAACGCCTTTGCAATTGAAAAGGAGGCCTCTGAGGGTGGTAGGAACAGAGTCAGCAGAAGTTACACAAAGTGAGGTGTGTGGCTTTGTGACTGGTTAGAGCACCCGTGCTAATGAGGCCAAGGTCACAGGTTCAATCCCTGAAAAGGCAGTGACTTCAGTCAATTCGCTGCCAGAGCAATGCACCCCTAAACTACCAGATTTGCTAGAAATCCAAAGATGTGAAGTTGGGGATGTGGGTGGGAAAGGGGAGGCTGACAGAGAGCCTGACAATGTAAGTCCCCTGAGAGTGGACAGAAACCTCTAGTCCCAGAACTGGCTGCTCTCTGGGGACAAGGGGCCAGCACAGGCGGCCTCCCCCAGGGAACTGCTTGCTATAGACAACCAAGGAGCCGCCAGGCTGACCAGAAGAGGGCTCAAAGTCAGAATCTGGTCAAATACAACCAGGGTGCCCCGTTGTAGGCCTAGTTCCATGGAAACGATCAAGACACACATATTCAAAGCCTCCAGGCAAACCCAGAGAGGGGCTGTCTGTGAGAGGCGCAAGAAAATGAAAAATCAGTAACAGAGAGGAAATTCTTCTAAATCCCATAGGCCTTACACAGATCAGAGAAGCATGGCTGGAAGTGAGAAATGATTACCTCGCTCTACATCTGAGGTCTGAAAAAATAGGTGTGGGTGTGGTGATGGGGCATGACTTCAGTTATCAATGACAACAAGAACATAAAGAATATTTGTAATTATTGACTGCTTCCTTGGGGAAACAGAAACAAAGCGGCATTAAAATTGTAATTATTTTTTCCTTGTGTGGACAAGAAAAGGAAAGGGATAGTAACCTAAGGCAAAAGAGGTAAGTCAAAAACACCAAAATAAAGGAGATGAGACGCCCGGCTGGATCAGTCAGTACAGCCTGTGACTCTTGATCTTAGGGTTGCGAGTTCGAGCCTCTTACTTAAAAATAAGATCTTAAAAAAACAGAAAACACTAAAATACAGTAGAAACTTTCTTTGCCGTTTAAGTTCTAAAACAGGCAACTTTGCTGCCTGGGTTCTCGCCAGTTTGGAGTTCTTCTGAACACCAGCTACTACCAAACTATAGCTCTGACCCCTGGATCTTTCCAAAGAAATGTAAGACATGTCTTAGTGGTTTTTTAAAGAACTTTCTGACAGAGAGTGTGCAATCTGCTTGTCCTACACAAATACCATCCAGGGGCCTCCTAAATTTTATTTATTTCCAAATCTAACCAATTTAACTTTGCACACAGCAAAGTTCTGAACAACGACTACGTTGAAGAAAAACAAAAGGGGTTATACTCTGATGCTGTCTGACCAGAGAGAAGAGAAACAAACTGTTTATATGTAGGTATAAAGACTTAGGTAACAAACTCATCTTAGCTCTAGCATAATATTTTTAAATATTCCAAACCCACAAAAGGACCAAAGCCTTGTGTTCTTTTTTATGTTTTATTATGTAATAATTGATACATTAAAAAAAACATAGCGTTCATGCAAATTCAAAGGCACTGTAATAAAAACATCTCTGAACCCAGAACAACCTAAGATATAGATCAAAGATAGCTCCATCCATTTATTTGTTCAACTTTTAGAAACATTAGTTTGTCGAATTACCTATTAGGGGAAGGGGAAGCAAAAGAGGTAATAAAAATAGCATTCACTCTAGAGAAAGTGTGCAGGGAGGAGCAACACAGGTCGACTCAGGCCAAAGGGAGTAAAGGAAGGAAGATCACACTTGGAAAAGGAAATCATGGCTCAGACTGTGAAAGGCACAGAGCCTGGCCCTTTAGAAGACACTCAATAAACATCCGACCAAAAATATGTGAAATTCTAGGAAGCCATTTCACCTCTCGAACACTCAGTTTTTTCCTACCTGCAGTGGAAGCCATCCTTGGGAGGATCAAAAGAAGAATGTATCTGGAAATGCTTTATGAGCTGCAAAGAACAGCATGACTTTAAGGAATGTCGTTTTATGGGATCTTCAGATAGTTTTTATTGAGAGGATTTTGTGCAATTGCTTTTGGGGAAGGAAAGGTATCAGATGCCGGTTTTAACTCGCCAGGGTTTGAATTTCACTTCAGCATATCCTGCTGCTGTTCTGTCCCTTTCATGTCAAATCATTTCCAAGCGTACAGGTTGGTCCCAGAGCCCCTAGAAGCTATAACAGGAATTATGCTCCCGCATATGAAAAATACGCGTGTGATGGCACTTGCCACATCTGAAATCATGCAACACTTGAAGGGCAGACAGGAGCAATGACAGGCTTGCTATGCAGAAAATTCTGTTTGTCTCCCTTTCTCTTCTCAAATATTTGCTTCATCTCATGGTAAAAGACTATTAAAGCGTCTAAGCACTTTTAGAAAAGGCTCTTTAAAAAAAAAAAAAAGTTTACCTGTGTAGGTTCATTATATCATTTCCATTAGGTTTAGATTTTGGGAACCAGTGAAATCCATGATTACTCCGGGGGACCTGGGGCTCAGAACTGCCGTTCTTAGCTCTGGGTGATTGTGCCATCTGAAGGATGGCTCTGCTGGTCAACAATTTCCAGTTATTTCCTCCCTGGTGTCCCACCCCGCCCCCCCAACCCCACCGTGATAAAAAATGTCCCTGACACCACAATATTTTATCACCCTGTATAACACCCAGCACAAGTGAGAGTGCCAGGCGGACTGTGACAGCTTACTCTGCTCTAGCCTAGCGCAATACTAGGAGCATGACTTCTCCTGTTCCTTCTAAGTTCACAGGCAGGTGTTCGTGGAAACATTGTAAACATACAGGAACCTGGTTGTTCAAAGACATTAAGTAATTCGCCTAAAGACAAAACATCAGGACGGGGGAAGCCAGAACTCAAACCAAGTCAGTCTGGCACCAAAGTTTCTGCCTTGTTGGCTCTAAATAAATGAAAAACTTGAAATACTGTAATGTTGAAAGTGACAGCATAGCGTCTCCTTACCTGACGTACAGATGGCTGGATTTGGTTTTATTTCATGTAACTTCTTAGAGGAAATCTGTTATCTGTATAGTTTAATCTTACTACCTATTTTTTTTTTAAAAACAACAACAACACTGGAGCAAAGGAGGAATTCTCTTTTAGAGCATGTGTCTATTTTTCATTCAGAAAGCAAGATAATGTGAGAACATCTGAAGTCATTTCTCCCCTTACAGACCCTGTAATTCTCAGAGAATGTTCTCGGGGCGCCTCGGTGGCTCAGTCAGTTAGGCGTCTGACTTCGGCTCAGGTCATGATCTCATGGTTTCTGAGTTCAAGCTCCGCGTTGGGCTGTGTGCTGACAGCTCAGAGCCTGGAGCCTGCTTCAAATTCTGTGTCTCCCTCTCTCTCTGCACATTCTGTCTCTCTCTCTCTCTCTCAAAAATAAATAAACATTAAAAATATATATACATATATATACATATGTATGTGTGTGTGTGTATATATATATATATGTATATATATTCTCAGAGAATGCTCTCAGAATCAACAGGATCACAGCAGCCCCCCGGAATGACTCCCCCTTCTGATGCACAGCTTCAGGGGTCAGCCCCAGGGTTCTCTCAGAGAACCTAATCGTGTCTTAAGAAGGCAGCCTCAAGAGTTCTTGGCTCTTAATACTGATTAAAATCAACTCACTATTACTTTGACAGTCTGGTAGAACAATGGGTTAGGCAGGACGAACAGTGCTATGCAATAAAACCGTGAAGACACTTCCATCTCTACATCTGCCGAAACAGGACCTCTCGGTCACTGTTTTGCCCATGCAAGCATTTTAATTTCTAAAACCACTCTGAGTAAGCCAGGCATGACATAAATTCCCTGAAATGGGGTTCTAACAGCTTTACTGCAAGGAAGCTAAGTGGGCCTTCCTACTTTTCCTCATACTCAGAACGAACGGACAAAAAAGGCAACATTCTCGCCCTTAAATGACCCAGGAACCAAGAAAATCAAACATCAAGAGGGAGACCTCTTCCCACCTGAGGAACTGCAAAGAATGAATATTCAGATAGAACTGCATTAGGGCAGATTTTTTTCTTTTTTGAGACAAATAATATAAAGTGTTAAAATATGTCCTTGAATACCAAGTATGAAATATGACATAAAAATATCTGCCATAAACCGGGGGCCAATGGTCAAATAAGTGTGTGTGTGTGTGTGTGTGTGTGTGTGTGTGTGTGTGTACATAAAATGTACCTAAGAGGTGTGATAGGGACAGCTCCCAAATGGGAAACATTTATATTTTTAGCTGCCTTCTAGCAGCTGAGGCAAGATACGCATCCCAAGTATCACCCACCAAACTGAGAAAATGTGATACAAATTTAAAATTCACAGAAACAAATCTTTGAATTGGGCCAACACCAAGAAAAATCCCATTCGACTGTGACCTGAGAAACTTCCCTTTACTTTTTCAATTTCTAGAACAAACTTATTCCTGCAGAAATCACTTATTTTCCTTCAACATAAGTGAAACCCGAATACAGCTTCCGGGGGCTCACTCATGTCAAGCAATATTGTTTATGCTAAACTTCTAGCACAAGCAAGGATGAGGAGTAGTTGTGTTTCTTGTCCCGAGGGGAGGGGGGGGGGTCGTGGGGTGCAGAAGTAGCAGATTTTGCCCTGTATGTTTCAATAGTTGAGAATTCTGCTCCTACTCCCTTGAGGTACCGCAGAGACATATATGTGTTCCCTCTACTACAGCCGGACGGACGGAGCTGTTCCTCCACATAATCAAATAGTTGACAGGGGAAATGATGCTGAATCTGTGAGAATGCTCTAACCACGAATTCTAAACTAATTGAACTGAACAGAAATCAGAGTGGAACTCCAATTTCATAGGGATCAAGGTATCATCATTTCTTGTGTGTTACTTTAGTTGATTTCAAATGACTCCTTAGAGAGAAGAAATGAACTGTGGGTGTTGACAGAAGTTCACCAAAGCCAAACAGAGAAGTGTGGCCGGAGTGGGGAGTGGGGGCAGATGCAGTGGTACCACCCCCAATGCAGGAGGTAGCCCTGCTGAGGGGTCAGGGGTCGAAAGGCAACAGTTAATGACACTCACAAACGCTATTCAGAAAAAGGAAAAACAAAGCACACGCTCTGTCGCACAGGGCGGGTTGATCTGTGGAGCTGCATCTGACCATACGTTAATGTTCTAAGGTTGGGGGTGTGGATAGTAGATACAGTTAGGACACTCACAGCTCAAGGGAAGCATCTCTCAGCTCTGCTTCTCCCGCTCCGAACCCAGAGGGATTTGATCTTTAATTCACTGGAGGAGTGCACCGGTAACAACGACCTGTGTACCTACTATGTGCCTGGCACTGTGATCTTCTCTCACAGGATGGACTCCAGGAATCACCAGGATCCCTGATGGAGGAAGCACCTTCTGTGCTGGGTGACCCCGCTTTGCTCCTGCCACTCCAGACACCCACACTGCTTCAGACTCCGAGCCACAGCGAGGCTCAGAAGATCAAGGGACCAGTCACAGCAGCCTTTTTAACTTTGGGAAAACCCAATGCTCACTTCACTCAAACGTTGCAAAGTGGTGCCATGACCCTTTAGCTCTTGACTCACCAATTCAAAGAGCCACATCACATACAGCCCTTAAGCTGCCCACGGCATGATTCTGCGTCTAGTGCCTTTCCAGGTCCCCCCAAGCGGAAGACAGTTCTGGCAGGGAGTCTGGGCAAGATTACTATAATATTTAGCCTTTGTCCCTTCTTTTGCTATGTCTTATCGTAGAATAAGGCACACAAGTCTGGGAGACTGGGGACTCCAGTGTATGTTGGACTTGAGACCTGTATTCAAAATGTACCTGCAGGACCCCAGATCAGCATAATCTAACCCAAGAACCTCCATTTCAAAGATGAAGAAACTGAGGTTCAAAGAAAGTAAAGCAGGGTCCATTCTTCAGAGACAAGTGGACGGTTGGGTACAAACTTACTTCAACGCCATGCTTCCTGTCTCTGGAATTTTACTGAGCACCTAACTAGTAGCAAATGGGCAGAACTGAAGAGAGCAGATTTCATTCCCCTAGCTAGAGGTGAGACTATGTGTACACAACCACGCTACCTCTCTGAGGATTAGTTTTCTGGTCTGTAAAAGGGAGACAGTGCGTTGGACTGGTGATTTCTCATGTACCTTTCAGGTCTGAAACTGTCACAGGGCTTGAGATAGAATTATGTGTCGCGGTGTATGAATACGTATGTTATGTGTATATACGTGAGTATATGTATACACATGACATGCTACAATTAAATATCATTTCCAACCACACATTTTGCCTAATGCCCTCAGAGACCATGTTTTCAAAATCCCAAACCAAGGTCAGGCACGTCCCATCAGTGCAGCCCTTCAGAATCTCGGGGCGTGCTCAGCACCCCTCTGGCTTCTCTCCAAACACAAGCGTTGAGTAAGAAGGAAGGGGAGAGGCCGCGCGTACTGTACAAGAAATGTTAAGTGTCATTACGTTCCCGGGAGGAAACGGCCAAGTGTGCGGCAGGGCTGGGCTGTGGGGGACAGAACACACCGCAGGAAGCACAAGTTAAAGGGGACAGACTGGCTGCTCGAACTCGGGGCCGGGCCGGTAATGCACCAAGAGCGCAGCGCGTGCCCGTGTTTGGAACAAGCCTGGCTCCGAGCCCACGTCTGAGGCCAGGACCCTGCACTCCCGCGCGCGCAACTCGCGCAACTCGGAAAAATGGGCCGTGCCGGGGGCGCGCGGCGGGCGCTTTGGCGGCTCGGTCCCAGCGCACGTGGCACGGCCGGCGCGGGCTGAAAGCGCGGCCGCCGCCCCAGCCGCCGGCGCTAGGACCCGGCGCGCCGCGCGCACTTCCTCCCGCCGCGGTCCCAGCCGCCGCCGCGGCGCCCCCGCCGCCCGCCCGGCCGCCCGCGCCGCCGCCCTACCTGGCGAAGCAGTACTCGCAGTGGTTGCCCCGCTCGTTGACCGTGAGCACGTAAGCGTAGGCCGGGCAGGAGAAGAGCAAGTCCCCCACGTGAAAGGGCCGCAGGGCCCGCAGCCCCCGGCCCTTGCCGGGGCTGCAGAAGCGCTCCAGGCCGCCGTCGCCCGCGGCCCTCATGCCGGCAGCGGGGCGGGGCTGGCGGGGCCGGCGCGGGGGGCACCCGGAGCGGCGGCTCCCCGCGAGCTGTTATTGGAGAAGCGTCACCCAGAGCCGCGGGGGGGTGTGGGGGGGGCGGGGAGGGAAGCCGCCGGAGACGCGGCGGCGGCCACCGCTCCCCGGAAGGGACGCCGGCCCCGCCCGGCCCTCGCGCGCCCCCGGTGGGGGAGGAGGGGGACCGGACCGGCGGCCCCGCCCCGCTCGCTGGACCCTCGGCGGCCGCCCGGCACGCGCTCGGGACGCTTCCGGTGTGGCGGCGACCCGCGCCGCAGCCCGGGCGGCTCCTGGAAGCGGGGCGCGAGGCGTGTGCGTCTCCGCGGGCAGAGCGGACGCCGTCCCCTCTCCCGTGGGCGGTTGGGGTCGCCGCGGGCGGCGAGGTCCCAAGGCCTCCTCGGACAGTCAGCCTGGCCCACACGGTGACCAGCCCTTGGCATAAAGAAGGGGACAAAGGTGTTTTCTCAACCTTACGTAGTCTGTCCTTGTCAGAGACCCTATTAAGGAGTGATCCGGGAACACCGAAGAGAAACCACCGAGGAAGAGTGTGATGTGCTGAGGGCTAAAGGGTGCTTGCCCAAGGTTAAAGGCTTTTAAACCTCGTGAGGCTCTGAACCTTCCAGGGAGTCTCTTGAGTGTTCAGTGTGGACGTTTGCACCTCTAGTGGAAGTTAATTACAGGAACAGGAGAGGAAATGCGCCTGTCAGCAGGGCTCACTGAGTCTCTGCATTCAAGACTTTCTCTTTGCAGAGAAAGCAGGAGACAACCTTGCCTTCAAGGAACTTAGACTCTTTTGGGGTCCAAAAGCCATGCTGTGGCCAGAACACTAGGCTAGAATTTGCAGCGGTTTTAATCGCTTCGACCACTCACTATCATCTTAGAAAAGTCGGTTTGGTTACCAATCCCAGAGAGGATTTGAAACATGCAAAGCTCATTGAACAGTACTTGGCACATAAGTCCTATACACATGCATGCTATTGGTATTACTCCTATGACAAAGGAGGATATAGTCTGTTCCACAAAGGGTTAAGGAAGGACTGAAATTGACGAGGAAGGACTGAAATTGATGTACATGGCGGTAAAAACTCTTGAAAGTGCGAAGGGAGAATTTAGCAGAAAACACTAATACTAAATACTCAAGTTTGATCTCAAATGATGTTACATGTGTGAGTTCAGGATTAGTTTAGCAAAGGGAAAGATAAATACGATTTGGAATATGCCATAAAATCAAGAGAATTTTTAACCCCTTAACAAAATTCCTAAAAAAAGGAATAAGCCTCTAGTCCTCCTGTAAAGAAAAATACATTATGGACACTATTTCATTTATGCATTTGAAGAAGCATTCACTGAGTAGCCACCAGGATAGAAAGATGGACAAAATGTAGGCCTGAGTCTTTGCACTTGACACATTCACAACCCAATGACAATGACTGTTAGTATAACGGGCCAATTGTGCTAAGTGCATCAAACACATTATCACATTTATTCCATAACTGCAACAGCCCAATGAGTTAGGCATTAAGTCCTCCCTTTCCACAATTAGGAAACTAAGAATCATTTCCAAGGCCACACAGTAAGTGGCAGAATTTGGTTTCAAACTCAAGTAAGTCCGAATGTGAGACCCATGCTCTTAACCCAAATGTCCCTCTGCATACAAATACAGCTCACCAAGGAGTCTTGTTATGGCGGCTTGTGCGCAGTATCCTGTGAGAACACAAGCAGTGAGTGACAAGCTCAGCCTGAGAAATGGGGGTTGACTCGGGGCCTGGGCCACATGCAAGGAACGCTTGAGCCTAAAAGGATGAATGAAACTTCACTAGCAAAGGAGCAGAGACGTTTTCTGGGCAGAGAGAAATGCACACAAGGACAGAGGGACTTGAAAGAACAGAATGTGTGTTGGGGCCCTGGGAGTGGTTCTGGGTGGAACACAAGTTCCCAAGGAGAAGGCAGGAGGGGAGACAGGAACAGGGGAAGGATGTCTTCTTGAGAGGTGAGTTTTGTTGACGTGCTGTGGAAAACGCAGAAAAATGTTTAAGCAGAGGGGTGCCAAGATCAGTCCAGCGTTTGGACTGAGTTTTACTGGCACCTTGCAGATAGGCTATGAGAGGAGAGGACTAAACATAGGTCCACCATTTAAGGGAGCATTGATAGTATTTTAAACAGTTTTATTTTTTTAAGTTTATTTATTCTGAAGGAGAAAACAAGTGCGGCAGGGGCAGAGAGAGAGGGAGAGGAAGAATCCCAGGCAAGCTGTGCACCGTCAGCACAGAGCCGGACGAGGGGCTCGAACTCACAAACCATGAGATCATAACCAAGCGGAAACCAAGAGTCAGACACTTAACCAAATGAGCCCCCAGGCACCCGGCATTTACAGTATTTTAAATGAAAGGCAATGAAAGCCAGAATCAAGGCATAGTATTAAGGAGAGGGGCAAAGGTGCAGAGGGTAATTGTAGTTTCTTGCTTAGTATGTGGCATTTTGGCAGGCAGATAACAATGTGTTGGCTTTCTGTGTCTAGCCTGATCAGTCTTACAGGCTCAAGGCAGGAACCATAAATATCCTAGAATTTGGGGCCTGGAAGAGGCATTTTCTTACAAATGATGAAGATGAGGCCCTGTGAAGACAAATAGTCTGCCTAATAACCCAGTGGCAGAGTGGGCATGAGATTTCACAACATAATCATTCAGCAGTTAACTATTTATTACATGCTTACTCTATAAGTATGGAGTACTTATGGATGAGTTTTTGGGCCCTCCAGGTTTTTTAACATGATGCTCACTGGGTTCCAGCAATAGCGAGAAGGGCTGCGACGTAATGATAACAGAAACTGACTTGTTCTCTGCCCTCACAGAGCTTTGTACCGTCTGGTGGAAGGAGAAGACAGCAATCAGATAATCACACAAACAAATACAGTCGGTGGTCTTAAGTGCTACACCAGCGCTTGGGGGATTTGACCCAATCTGGTAAAGCTTTTCAGAGAGAGTAATGCTTGAGCTACAATCCAAAGGATGGATAGAACTTAAGAGGAGGAAGAAGGACACGCATTCTAAGCAGAGGGAACAGCGTGTGCAAAGTTCCAATTGGTAGGAGGAAGTATGATCCATAGGAAAGACAGAGTGGAACAGAGCTAGAAGAAGAGTGTTGTTGGAGATGATTTTAGGAGGCAAATTGGTCTCGTTGGCCAGGCTACAGGAGTCTACTCTGACCAGTAAAAGCTCTGACGGTTTCCAGACCACTCTGTTAAAGGAGCTTTATGCCAGTCACAGTAGTTAAATCAATTCTGACAATTATGTTTTATTACAGATGGGTGTTACATGTACATGAAAGAATTTTTTCCAAACCTTAGGAGTTCTGATTACATGCCTTCTTAGATAAATCTTGGATAAGTTTTTGGGCCCTCCAGTTTTTTTTTTAACATTCTGATCCTGTGGGGCTCCTGCCAACACAAAGATGAAAAAGGCTGGCATAAAAGTAAATAAACAATGACAATACAGTAAATAATTTATTGTTTTAAGGATTAATTGTATGAAGTAACCTACTTTTTGCTTCTTTTATTGCAAGTGACTTTTTTTTTCTTTCATGGGGAAAGATTTCCAATGACTGAGAAAAACAATAGCCTGGCTACTGAGCTGTCTTTCCAGGTGAGCAGTGGCTGGAACAGACTTATTCTTGTGGGTGAAGGTGACTGTGATTTAGGAACACTGGAAAAGAAACCGCCTCACTTCAGAAAAATGCTTGTGCTGAACTCAAGTGACTCAAGATGGGGAAATGGTCAGTTAAGCAATGGTCATGAATTTAGGAGCTCAAATTAACGAGGAAAACTGTGTTTAAATAAACGGCCAGGCAATGGCAACAAACCAGGCGGGCAGCCTGATGACCGCACTCTTAGTGCAGCTCATACTTGTCAGTCTGGCACTCTGCGTGCTCAGATTCCGTGAAAGTCGCCTTCCAGCTGCCAGGGCCCCTTCACCTTTTACCCTCCCCTCCGCCCCTTAGCTCAGAGGAAATGATCCAAGGACAAAGGCCCCGTTTGCTTAATTTCCCTAACCTAGAAGCTGATCCAATTCATGAGTAAAATATCTTTCCAACCACAGATTAGCACATGAAAGAAATAGCTCTGGCCTAGGGAAATAAAGCGTTAGCAAAGAAGGAATACCAAGGAACATGGACAGTGGGCCTTCACCCTGTACCGCTGTACCTATACGTGTATTTCACTTACTGATTGCACGCTATGTGCTTGCACTGTGATGGAGCCTTGTCATACAAAGGGAACAACACTGACATCCGCATAATTATTGTAGGAGCCGAGTCATGGCATCCAAAGATAATTCTATCCTGATCCCTAGAGCCTGTGTTACCTTATATAGGATAAAAGCATCTCGTGGAATATACTAAATTGTTAAATGGAGGATCTTGAGATGACAAGATTAGGCTGGATTATCTAGGTGAGCCCTCCATGCCATCATAAGTGTCCTTCCAAGAGAGAGGCAGAGGAGATTTGACACAGACGGGAAGAAGCAGCAATGTTAGCGGGCAGGCAGGGACGGCAGTGATGTGGCCACGGTCTCAGGAATGCAGACAGCCACCAGAAGCTAGAAGATGCAAAGAACGGCTTTTTCCCTCTGAGCCTCCAGAAGGAGTGTGGTCCTGCTCACACCTGGCTTTCAGCCCAGTGATGCTGGTTTTCAGGACTCTAGCCTCCGGAACCATGACTCAATACATTTCTGTGGTTTTAAGCCATCTAGTTCATGGTAATTTGGTGCAGCTGCCATAGAAAATTCATGCAAGTTATAATACAATAAAAGGGGGGTTTTATTTAAGTAATGTCTGTACCCCACATGGGGCTTAAACTCATGACCCCAAGATCAAGAGTTGCCTGTTCTTCCAAGTGAGTGAGCTGGCCCCCCCTCAATAAAAGTTTTAATAGAGTGAGGAACAAAGTACAGTAGAAAGGCTTTACAAAACACCTGACATTGTAGTTCCTTCTAGAAGGAAGACTAAAGGTTGACCGAAAGAAGGCCCCCAAAATAGGTTCAAGAACCGGAAGGTGTGGGGCGCCTGGGTGGCGCAGTCGGTTAAGCGTCCGACTTCAGCCAGGTCACGATCTCGCGGTCCGTGAGTTCGAGCCCCGCGTCAGGCTCTGGGCTGATGGCTCGGAGCCTGGAGCCTGTTTCCGATTCTGTGTCTCCCTCTCTCTCTGCCCCTCCCCCGTTCATGCTCTGTCTCTCTCTGTCCCAAAAATAAATTTAAAAAATGTTGAAAAAAAAATTTAAAAAAAAAAAAAAAAAAAAAAAAAGAACCGGAAGGTGTAAATTCACTGGGGTGGGAGAGACTTGACCATCTGGGCAAATATTTTTCTTTTCTTTCCTAACACTTTTATATTTTTAAGTAATCTCTACACCCAATGTCAGGCTCAAACTCCCAACCCTGAGACCAAGAGTCACAGGCTCTACCGACTGAGCCAGCCAAAGTGCCCCAAGTATTTTTCTTTTATTTAACATGAGATCATGACCTGAGCTGAAATCAAGAGTCACACTTAACTGACGAGCCACCCAAGCCCCCGCCCCCTCCACCCCCCGCCAGGTGCACTTTTAAAATCTATTCCCATTTAATCCTCCTAATGACATTTTACAGAGGAGAATACTGAATCACTATAGTTAAATAACTTGTCCAAGTGAACAGTGGGGTTAGGACTCAAAGCCAGGCTACGTTGTGATGAGTCCATGGCATGGACCAGTCCAGTACACTACCCTTTTGGCCCAACTTACAGCCCCAGGTAGGAAGTATCGAGTGAAGCTGGGCCAGCAAGGTAAGCCCCATGATGTACGGTTCCCTAAGGCCGTGAGCAAAGGAATTCGATGCGTTGTATGGGTACTAGAAAGCCAGAGAGAAACATGGCTGGCACGATCTGATTGTTGCTTTAGAAAGGTCATCTTCATGACTGAATGTAGGTTGAGTTCTAGGGGGCTGAGGGCAGAGAGAGAGAGAAGTAAGGAGTCTGATGCAGTAGATAGTCCAGAGGAGAGATGTTGCTGGCATGAACAAGGACAGTGACCGTGGTGACGAAGAAGAGGGATATGGATTTGAAGAACTTTTAATTTAGTTACCAGGACTTCATGATTAGAGTGTAAAGGCAACGGAGAAGGGGGAGTATAAGCCATGGAAAAATAGGTCCCATGATGGCCAACATCACCTCAATCCAGGCCGTCAAGTGCCTTTCCTCCCCTCATCTGTCTTGCGTGTGTTCCACAAACAAGATTTTGTTACTTCTTCACTGTGTTTCTTGTTCAGTGTCCCTTCATCTCTATTTTTCTCTTAAGTTTATTTATTTATTTTGAGGGACGGAGAGGGACAGAGAGAGGGGGAGAGAGAATCCCAAGCAGGCTCCATGCTGCCAGTGCAGAGCATGATGTGGGGCTCAAACTCACAAACCGCGAGATCGTGACCTCAGCTGAAACCAAGAGTCTGATGCTCAACTAACTGAGCCACCCAGGTGCCTCCCATCATTTTTATTTTTATGCCACTCAATTCATATGGCTTCATGCCTGGATTGCTGCAATGACAGTAATATTTTGAGATAGCTAGAGATCAGCCAGCCAGCTGTGAGATATTTGCTTCCATACCCTCACCGTTCCTCCCATTCGGCCAATAGTCCTGACTCAGAGAAGAGATGATATTGCAGAATACAAAGGAGAGGGCTCTTGGGATTCAAGAGCTGAGGAGAGGGCTCTTGGAGCTCAGGAGACTCAAGCTCCAATCATAGCGATTCGCAGATTCGTGACAATATAGAGCAAGGAGTCACTCTGCCCAGAGAAGATTCTCCTGGACAAGGGTAGGGAGGAGAACTGGAAGGAAAGCAAGAGGAAAGTTGGGGAGCTCTTCTGAGAAAAGAACATGCATTTTAGTTTCCTTCCAGGCTAAATGCTGGAGGAGTAGGGTAACATAACAAAAAACCCCTTAGCATTCAGGGGACTCAGCACAGAGATAACCTATGTGCTAGTCTCAGGTAGACCCAAGATTGCCCTGTGTACCAGAAATGGGTGTGTGGGAGAAAAACTCTCCGAGGTCTCCCAATGGGAAGCTGGAGAGTGGGTTCCCATATCCCTAAGAGGGGACCTCACATAGACAATTGAGCCATCCAAGGGAACCACTGTGGATGAGACCAAGGGGACTACCCAGCAGAGACCTGTGCGGATCAGATGTTCCACCCCTGGCCAAACACTCCATGCATTAGCACCATGGTGCCACCCAAACAAGGCAACCCCAGGATGCAGAGTAGGGTCTCCCCCTCTTCTGTGTGCCTGACTTACTGTTGTCAAATGTCTTGTCTTAAAATAATTGCTTTCATAATGAGACTTTCTGTCGAAGAACTCCCAGCTGCTCTTTATTGTACATCTCAACAAAGTCAAGCTCTTCTTTCTGGCTTTAAAAAACCAACCTCTGGCATGCCTGGGTGGCTCAGTGGTTCAGCCTCCCACTTCAGCTCAGATCATGATCTCACAGTCCGTGAGTTCAAGCCCCACGTCGGGCTCTGTGCTGACAGCCTGGAGCTTGCTTCAGGTTCTGTGTCTGCCTCTCTCTCTCTGCCACTCCCCTGCTCGCATTCTGTCTCTCAAAAATAAAATAAAAACATTAAAAAAATTACATAAATAAAGAATCCAGACATTCAAAAGCACCCATGTTGCAACAATGCTCGCAAGTGACAGTGCTGTGTTATCTCGCTGGCAAGCAAAAGTGTAGACCCAGAAATAAACCTCTGCTTCCAGGCTGAAGTGCAGCAAGAGCATTCCTAACACATTGTTTACAGTCCCAACACCAGCATCTCAGCTACACCGCAGCATTTCTGCTAGAGGCAGAGTTATCCCAGAAGAAGAAACTATTAATATCAGTGGGAGGAGTAACCAAGTCAGAGAAAAGTACATAAATATTTCAGAGTGAGATTGATCAATTCTTAAACTACCAGCTGTATTTTCTTGTATTTGGGGGGAGAGGAAGGAAGGAAGGAAGGAAGGAAGGAAGGAAGGGAGGGAGGGAGGGAGGGAGGGAGGGAGGGAGGGAGGGAAGGAGGGAGGAAGAGCTTAAGTTGGCTTTGTCCTCATGATTCAGAAATATAATAGTTCTAACTAGATACTAAAAATTGAATAAAGAGACAACAAAGGTCCAGTAAGGGGAAAGGCCCCCTTACTGACGGATTTGGTTCTCATCTAGACTTGTAAGCTCTGTTCTTTACCTCTGGAACACCACATTTTCCACCCATTTAAAAAAAAAAAAAACAGGACTAAATGTAAAAAAGTTTAGCTTGTATATTTCTATTTTTATTGAGAACTGTTAACTTTCTTGTTTTGGGGGAGGCAGTGTCATCTAGTTGACGGAACGAGGCGGGGTGGGTATAGAATTTGACCGTTGTTACCAATCGACTGATGACCTTTAGCAACTCACCCACTGATTTCATGTGAGGGCAGAGGAGTTTCACAAAAAGAAGAGATAAGGTGTGATATTTAAAGCTTTAGTCTACCTCTTTTATAGCTTTAATTTTTACAAAGAATTTGAATATATCAGTATAGCTTATTTCTTTTTTAAGGCGGAAGAAAAATACAAGGGGAAAAGGAGTCCATAGTATGAACTGAAGAACAATCCATGCAAAAGCTGAAAATTGTCAACTGTTAGCATCTTAACTTTGAGTTATCCCAACACTTAAAAAAAATCTTTGGTTTTCTTTCCTAATAAGGATTACTAGTGACATTAACCGTTTATTATTTGGGAGGTCTTGAAAATTTAAGGTAAATACGATCTATTTTCTTTAGCTGGAAAACAAATTGCTTGATACCAAACGAATTTACACAACAGTATCATTAAAGACAGAGACTTTAAAGAGACAAATAATATATTGAACTATTTCAGAAAGTACACACAGGACAAACACATATTTTATCTGAATATACTATAATGGCTACTTTTTAAGAAATTTTAAACATTCTGCCATTTATTTCACTGACATATTTTTGATAGTGGCTGATGAAATTTTCATTTTTTGCATGTGTTGCTTCCTGGGTTTCCTTCATCACAAGCTATAGCTTTGTCTTTTCTTTTTTTTAATTTTATTTTTTTATTTTTTAAAATTTACATCCAAATTAGTTAGCATACAGTGCAACAATGATTTCAGAGGTAGATGCCTTAGTGCCCCTTACCCATTTAGCCCATTCCCCCTCCCACAACCCCTCCAGTAACCCTCTGTTTGTTCTCCATTTTTATGAGTCTCTTATGTTTTGTCCCCCTCCCTGTTTTTATATTATTTTTGTTTCCCTTCCCTAATGTTCATCTGTTTTGTCTCTAAAAGTCCTCATATGAGTGAAGTCATATGATTTTTGTCTTTCGCTGACTAATTTTGCTTAACATAATACCCTCCAGTTCCATCCATGTAGTTGCAAATGGCAAGATTTCATTCTTTCTGATTGCCGAGTAATACTCCATTGTGTGTGTGTGTGTGTGTGTGTGTGTGTGTGTGTGTGTGTGTATGCCACATCCATTCATCCATCGATGGACATTTGGGCTCTTTCCATACTTTGGATATTGTTGATAGTGCTGCTATAAACATGGGGGGGCATGTGTCCCTTCAAAACAGCACACCTGTGTCCCGTGGATAAATGCCTAGTAGTGCAATTGCTGGGTCGTAGGGTAGTTCTATTTTCAATTTTTTGAGGAACCTCCGTACTGTTTTCCAGAATGGCTGCACCAGCTTGCATTCCCACCAACAATGCAAAAGAGATCCTCTTTCTCCGGATCCTCGCCAACAGCTATAATTGCCTGAGTTGTTCATGTTAGCCATTCTGACAGGTGTAAGGTGGTATCTCATTGTGGTTTTGATTTGTATTTCCCTGATGATGAGTGAAGTTGATGATGAGTGTCAGTTGGCCATCTGGATGCCTTCTTTGGAGAAGGGTCTATTCATGTCTTTTTCCCATTTCTTCACTGGATTATTTGTTTTTTGGGTGTTGAGTTTGATAAGTTCTTTATCGATTTTGGATACTAACCCTTTATCTGATATGTCATTTGCAAATATCTTCTCCCATTCCGTCAGATGCCTTTTAGTTTTGCTTATTGTTTCCTTCACTGTTTCCTTCACAGAAGCTTTTTATTTTGATGAGGTCCCAGTAATTCATTTTTGCTTTTGTTTCCCTTGCCTCCGGAGACGTGTTGAGTAAGCAGTTGCTGTGGCCAAGATCAAAGAGGTTTTTGCCTGCTTTCTCCTTGAGGATTTTGATGGCCTCCTGTCTTACATTGAGGTCTTTCATCCATTTTGAGTTTATTTTTGTGTATGGTGTAAGAAAATGGTCCAGGTACATTCTTCTGCATGTCGATGTCCAGTTTTCCCAGCACCACTTGCTGAAGAGACTGTCTTTATTCCATTGGATATTCTTTCCTGCTTTGTCAAAGATTAGTTGGCCATACGTTTGTGAGTCCATTTCTGGGTACTGTATTCTGTTCCATTGATCTGAGTGTCTGTTCTTGTGCCAGTACCATACTGTCTGGATGATTACAGCTTCGTAGTATAGCTTGAAGTCTGGGATTGTGATGCCTCCTGCTTTGGTTTTCTTTTTCAAGATTGCTTTGGCTATTCAGGGTCTTTTCTGGTTCCATACAAATTTTAGGATTATTTGTTCTAGCTCTGTGAAGGATGCTGGTGTTACTTTGATAGGGATTGCATTGAATATGTAGATTGCTTTGGGTAGTATTGACATTTTAACAATATTTGTTCTTCCTATCCAGGAGCATGGAATCTTTTTCCATTTTTCGGTGTCTTCTTCGATTTCTTTCATAAGCTTTCTATAGTTTTCAGTGTATAGATTTTTCACCTCTTTGGTTAGATTTATTCCTAGGTATTTTACGGTTTTTTGTGCAACTGTAAATGGGATCGATTCCTTGATTTCTCTTTCTGTCACTTCATTGTTGGTGATAGGAATGCAACTGATTTCTGTGCATTGATTTTATATCCTGAAACTTTGCTGAATTCATGAATCAATTCTAGCAGTTTGTTTGGTGGAATCTTTTGGGTTTTCTATATAGAGTATCATGTCATCTGTGAAGAGTGAAAGCTTGACCTCCTCCTGGCCGATTTGGATGCCTTTTATTTCTTTGTGTTGTCTGATTGCAGAG
This sequence comes from Neofelis nebulosa, assembly GCF_028018385.1. Taxonomy (NCBI): domain Eukaryota; kingdom Metazoa; phylum Chordata; class Mammalia; order Carnivora; family Felidae; genus Neofelis; species Neofelis nebulosa. The sequence goes on from NC_080796.1 coordinate 35,787,217, forward strand.
GCTAAGACTTCCAATACTATGTTGAATAACAGTGGCGAGAGCAGACATCCCTGTCTTGTTCCTAACCTTAGGGGGAAAGCTCTCACTTTTTCCCCATTGAGGATGATATTAGCGTTGGGTCGTTCATATATGGCTCTTATGATCTCAAGGTATGCTCCCTCTATCCCTACTTTCTTGAGGGTTTTTATCAAGAAACGATGCTGTATTTTGTCAAATGCTTTCTCTGCATCTATTGAGAGGATCATATGGTACTTGTCCTTTCTTTTATTGATGTGATGAATCATGTTAATTGTTTGGTGGATATTGAACCAGCCCTGCATCCCAGGTATAAATCCTGCTTGGTCGTGGTGAATAATTTTTTAATGTATTGTTGGATCCATTTGGCTAATATCTTGTTGAGGATTTTTGCATCCATGTTCATTAGGGAAATTGGTCTATAGTTCTCCTTTTTAGTGGGGTCTCTGTCTGGTTTTGGAATCAAGGTAATGCTGACTTCATAGAAAGAGTTTGGAAGTTTTCCTTCCATTTCAATTTTTTGGAACAGTTTCAAGACAATAGGTGTTAATTCTTCCTTAAATGCTTGGTAGAATTCCCCTGGAAAGCCATCTGGCCCTGCACTCTTTTTTTTTTGGCAGATTTTTTATTACTAATTCGATTTCCTTACTGGTTATGGGTCTGTTCAAATTTTCTATTTCTTCCTGTTTCAGTTTTGGTAGTGTATATGTTTCTAGGAATTTGTCCATTTCTTCCAGATTACCCATTTTATTGGCATATAATTGCTCATAATATTCTCTTATTATTGTTTTTATTTCTGTTGTGCTGGTTGTGATCTCTCCTTTTTCATTCTTGATTTTATTTATTTGGGTCCTTTACTTTTTCTTTTGATCAAACTGGCTAGTGGTTTATCAATTTTGTTAATTCTTTCAGAGAACCAGCTTCTGGTTTTATTGATCTGTTCTGTTTTGTTTTGTTTCGATAGCATTAATTTCTGCTCTAATGTTTATTATTTCCTGTCTTCTGCTGGTTTGGGGTTTTATTTGCTGTTCTTTTTCCAGCTCTTTAAGGCGTAAAGTTAGGTTGTGTATCTGAGATCTTTCTTCCTTCTTTAGGAAGGCCTGGATTGCTATATACTTTACTCTTATGGCCACATTTGCTGCATCCCAGAGGGTTTGGGTTGTGGTGTTATCATTTTCATTGGTTTCCGTATACTTTTTAATTTCCTCTTTAACTTCTTGTTAGCCCATTCATTCTTTATTAGGATGTTCTTCAGTCTCCAAGTATTTGTTACCTTTCCAAATTTTTCCCTGTGGTTGATTTCGAGTTTCATAGCATTGTGGTCTGAGAATATGCACGGTATGATCTCAATCTTTTTGTACTTACTTAGGGCTGATTTGTGTCCCAGTATATGGTCTATTCTGGAGAATGTTCCATGTGCACTGGAGAAGAATGTATATTCTGCTTCTTTAGGGTAAAATGGTCTGAATATATCTCTTAAGTCCATCTGGTCCAGTGTGTCATTCAGAGCCATTGTTTCCTTGTTGATTTTTTGATTAGATGATCTGTCCGTTGCTGTGAGTGGGGTGTTGAAGTCTCCTACTATTATGGTATTACTATCGATGAGTTTCTTTATGTTTGTGATTAATTGATTTATGTATTTGGGTGCTTCCACATTCGGTGCATGAATGTTTACAATTGTTAGGTCTTCTTGGTGGATAGACCCCTTGATTATGATGTAATGCCCTTCTGCATCTCTTGATACAGTCTTTATTTTAAAGTCTAGATTGTCTGATATAAGTATGGCTATTCCGGCTTTCTTTTGTTGTCCATTAGCATTATAGATGGTTCTCCATCCCCTTATTTTCAATCTGAAGGTGTCTTTAGGTCTAAAGTGGGTCTCTTGTAAACAGCATATAGATGGATCTTGTTTTCTTATCCATTCTGTTACCCTGTGTCTTTTTTTTTTTTTTAATGTTTATTTATTTTTGAGACAGAGACAGAGCGTGAGCAGGGGAGGGGCAGAGAGAGAGGCAGACACAGAATCCGAAGCAGGATCCAGACTCTGAGCCGTCAGCACAGAGCCCGACGCGGGGCTCGAACCCACGAACTGTGAGATCATGACCTGAGCTGAAGTCAGATGCTTAACCGACGGAGCCACCCAGGCGCCCCTGTTACCCTGTGTCTTTTGATTGGAGCATTGATTCCATTGACATTTAGAGTGAGTACTGAAAGATATGAATTTATTGTCATTATGATGCTTGTAGAGTTGGAGTTTCCGGTGGTATTCTCTGGTCCTTTCTAATCTTTGTTGCTTATGGTATTTATATATATACCATTATTTATATATATGCTTATGGTGTGTGTGTGTGTGTGTGTGTGTGTGTATATATATATATATATATATATATATATATATATATATATATATTCATCTTTTCTCCCCTCAGAGAGTCCTTGCAGGGCTGGTTTAGTGATCACAAACTCCTTTAATTTTTGTTTGTCTGGGAAACTTTTTATCTCTCCTTCTATTTTGAAGGGTAGCCTTGCTGGACAAAGAATTCTTGGCTGCATATTTTTCTGATTCAGCACATTGAATATATCCTGCCACTCCTTTCTGGCCTGCCAAGTTTCTGTGGATAGGTCTGCTGCAAACCTGATCTGTCTTCCCTTGTAGGTTAGGGACTTTTTTTCCCTTGCTGCTTTCATGATTCTCTCCTTGCCTGAGTATTTTGTGAATTTGACTATGATATGCCTTGTTGATGGTTGGTTTTTGTGGAATCTAATGGGGGTCCTCTGTGCTTCCTGGATTTTGATGTCTGTGTCTTTCCCCAGGTTAGGAAACTTTTCTGCGATGATTTGCTCACATAGCCCTTCTACCCCTTTTTTCTCTCTCTTCATCTTCTGGGACCCCTATGATTCTGATGTTGTTCCTTTTTAATGAGTCACTGATTTCTCTAGTTCTTAAATCGTGCTCTTTTGCCATAATCCTCCTCTTTTTTTCTGCTTCATTATTCTCTATAAGTTTGTCCTCTGTATCGCAGATTCTCTTTTCTGCCTCGTCCATCCTTGCCGCCGCTGCATCCATCTGTGATTGCAGCTCAGTTATAGCATTTTTAATTTCATTCTGGCTATTTTTTACTTCTTTTATCTCTGCAGAAAGGGACTCTAATCTATTTTCGACTCCGGCTAGTATTCTTATTATCGTGATTCTAAATTCTGGTTCAGACATTTTGCTTGTATCTGTGTTGGTGAAATCCCTGGCTGTCATTTCTTAGTGCTCTTTCTTTTGGGGTTAATTCCTTCACTTTGTCATGTTGAAGGGAGAAAAGGAATTAAAGAGATAGAAAAATTAAAATTAAAAAATTAAAATTAAAGAAATATCAAATTAAAAATTACACACACACAAATCAAATAGATGCTAGATCCTAGGTGTGTTTTCGTCTGAGTGTCGAAAGTGGTTTGACAGATTAGAGAAAAAAAAGGGGGCGGGGGAAAAAAGGAAATCGTTTGAGAATTTGAAAAAATGAGTACACTGAAGTAGACTAAAATGAGATGATGGAGGTAAAATAGAATTTGAAAAAATATACATAAAAGTGAAGAATATAGTAGAAAAAAATAAAGGAAAAATATTTTTAATAAAAATTGAAAATAAATACGAATTTCTTCTTTTTCTGTATTCAAGAAAAAAGAAAGAAAAAAGAGAAAAAGGATAAAAAAAAGAAATCATTTGAAAATTTGACAAAGTGAATACACTGTAGTAGACTAAAATAAAATGATGGAAGTAAAATAGAATTTGAAAAAAGTTACATAAAAGCAAAAAATATAGTAAAAAATTAAATAAAAATATTTTTAATAGAAATTGAAAATAAAAATGAAGTTTTTCTCTTTCTGCATTCAAGAAAAAGAAAAGAAATGAAAAAGAAAAAAGAAAAAGAAAAAAAGGAAATTGTTTGAAAATTTGAAAAGATGAATACACTGAAGTAGGCTAAAATAAAATGATGGAAGTAAAATAGAATTTGAAAAAATTTACACAAAAGTGAAAACTAGAGTAATAAAAGTTAAAGAAAATTAGTTTTAATAAAAATTGAAAATAAAAATGAATTTTTTTCTCTTTCTGTATTTGAGAAAAAGAAAAGTGTAAAAGAGAAAAAAAAAAAAGAAGAAAATTGAATAGATGAACCTGCTAATAGATTGAAGTAGGAGTGAAATTACTTCGTTTTCCACTAGAAGTCAGTCTATGTAGCACTTTATAGTCCATAAACTAAGCCGACAGTGAGACTTGTGTTCTTGAAGAGTGAAGTTAGCCCAGTTGGGTGGGGCTCGGTGTAACAGCTCCACTCTCCACTAGATGGCGCTGCCAGCCTACTGGGGTGGATTGTTGCGGTGCTCGTAGGTGCATATGCGCATGTGCGGAAGCGGTGAAAGTGGCGCCACCCAGCTACCCAGTCTGTTATCCCGGATCAGCAATCACGCATCCGTCCTCTGTCTTCAGCTTTCCTCCACTCCCAGCTCTTTCACTCTCCGTGACCAGGCCCCAGGCAGCACCTCTCTCCCGAGTTCTGTCACAGATGTGGCTGTTTTCCCCGGCCCCTTACTTCTGAAGGACTGCGGCTTTGACCCGTTCCGCCCCTCTGCGGGAGGGTCTCATGGAGCAATGGCCGAATGGGCAATGACCAAATGTCGGCTGCACCCAGGAACGCTTGCTGGACCCTGCTGCTGCCGGTGCCCCGAGACTGTGGCCAGGTGCCAGCCCGCCCCAGAAGAAGTTCACGAGATAGTGTAGCAGCAGTTTTCAGGGATTCTGGAAAATCACAACACACGGCTGGCACCAGGCTTCACCCTTAAGGACCTTGCCCCAGCACCCGCGAATGTGGCTGCCTCTGGGGTCTGCTGGGACCAGGTGGCTTCAACAGTCTCTACCAAATGTCCTTCCAGCAGTGGAACCGCTTCTCCCCGTGTGGCCCGAGAACCTCCGGACCTCACTCTGCTCCTGGGCATTCGCTCTTCCCACCAGAGCACCTCCAGGTATCGAGCTGCAGAGTTGCAGCCTTTGTGCTCCCCTTGTTTACAGTCTTAATGGAATTTAAACCCTCTCCTTTCTCCTTTCTCCCTTTTTAGTTTAGTCCCTGTGGCCATTTCCAATTTTCCACTTTCTCTCCGGCTGCTTTTGGGGAGGGGTGCTTTTCCCGTATTCTCCCCCCCTCCCCAGTCTCCGTCCTCTCTCCGCCCGCAAAAGCGGTTCCCTATCCTCAGCGGCTTCTCGTTCCCCAAATTCATCTCTCTGCACCGCGTACCTGCTGAATTCTGTGGTTCAGGTTGTGCAGTTTGTTGTGTTAATCCTCCAATCAGTTTTCTAGGTGTGTAGGATGGTTTAGTGTTGGTCTGGCTGTATTTCATGGATGTGAGACACACAAAAAACTTACATGCTGTTCCGCCATCTTGGCTCCTCCTGTCTTTTCTCACCTTTAGGATTTTGTAGATGAAAATCAGAGAAATTGAAAACTGAAAAAAAAAAGAATAGATGAAGTGGAGTAAATCGAAGTGATTAAAAGTAGTTCTTGGGGTCAAAGGACAAACAAACAAAAGGGCTTGTGCATCTTTTTATTGTTCATTCACTGATTTAACACTGTAAACCACCCTCTGGGGTACTACAGAGGAGCCAAAGTAGATGAGACCCACATCTCGAACTCCAGGGATTTAGTGTTGCAAAGAAGAAACATGACATACATTTATGAAGCTAGAACTCTCCAGGAGAATGGAAGCTCCATAAGGGCAAGGTATTTTGTCTCTTTGGCTCGTTACTATAGCCTCAGGGAGTGTCTTGCACAAAGCAGGTACTCAAGAAATAGTGGTCGGATGAATGGATAAAACACAGTAGAGTGTTGAGTCATTTAAGAACTGTAAAAAAAAAAAAAGTGAAATTGGTAAGAGGAGGAGCAGGTAACTTCCAGCATCTTTGAAATTATGGACGTAACTTGTAGGTAAGTATGTTGACAGCCCATGAACAGAATCTCCTGTGTGCGCTGCTATTGTTTTTCAAATCCATCAACTGCTCTGTCAACCTCTTCAAGTAAGACCACGAACACAGCAAGTAATGAACATGTTACTTAAACATGCTGGGCCTCAGCGAAGTGAGGAAGTTAGACTACATGAGGGTTTGTGGGGGCAAATATGCAAGATCCTTTTAAATGTCAGAATGGTTAAATGTGTACACTATCCCATCAAACCTCTGATTTTTTTTTTTTAATTTTTTTTCAACGCTTTTTTTTTTTTTTTCCAACATTTTTTATTTATTTTTGGGACAGAGAGAGACAGAGCATGAACGGGGGAGGGGCAGAGAGAGAGGGAGACACAGAATCGGAAACAGGCTCCAGGCTCCGAGCCATCAGCCCAGAGCCTGACGCGGGGCTCGAACTCACGGACCGCGAGATCGTGACCTGGCTGAAGTCGGACGCTTAACCGACTGCGCCACCCAGGCGCCCCTCAACGCTTTTTTTATTTATTTTTGGGACAGAGAGAGACAGAGCATGAACGGGGGAGGGGCAGAGAGAGAGGGAGACACAGAATCGGAAACAGGCTCCAGGCTCCGAGCCATCAGCCCAGAGCCTGACGCGGGGCTCGAACTCACAGACCGCGAGATCGTGACCTGGCTGAAGTCGGACGCTTAACCGACTGCGCCACCCAGGCGCCCCAAACCTCTGATTTGATAGATATTCCACTGCCCAGAGTAGAAGACCCAAAGAGAAAATACTAAGGTGGTAAGAGTAGAGGTGCTTTGCCAATGCGATGAAAATTGTGAAGATAAGACATGAACGACTGAATTTTAGGAAACAGTGGAAGGGAGAGGATCAAAGTCTTTTTGGTTTTACTGTCTTATTATTTAAATTAGCTTCAACCAAAAGAATTGCCTTTTCCCAACCTAAACAACGTTGAGCCTAATTCATGTTCCTAAATCCTCTGAGTGTTTCTCAATATCTTTCTGAATAGTTGACTAAAAATACCAGTTTGTTTTGGGGTGTTTTTGCAGGGACCTCTTTGCTAGGTGACTGTGACTTTTACAAAGGGGTGCTGCTGCCTGCCAAAGTTTGGCCAGTCTGCAGCAAAATAAGAGGAATCCAAACAATGCAAGATCTATATTTGTAAAGCCACACTGACTCATTTGAAAGGACTTTAAAGAAAAAAAAAAAACGAGATTAGAACCTTTATGGTTAGAATATTTTTTCTTCTTAAATGATGGAGACCAAAGATGGCATTCCTTTTGATGTTCTGGAGAAAATAAAAATTGTCATCCTCTGTGGATCCCACCACCTTTTAAATAAATTGTACTATTTTCTGAAATTTAAAGGCACAGATGTTAAGAACGGCATTAGAGTGTCATTGCAGAGACTAGTTGGTTTTATTCCTTAATGCAGATTGTAGAGTCTTCAAATAACCTTATTATGCTAAGTATTCAGAATCATGACACCTTGGTTTCCTTTATTTCTTGGTCTTAGACACTGATGCCTCTCAGCGTCATTTAATACACCAGACTACTATGGAACAAGAAACAGAAGGCTGCATGCAATTGAAACTATCATTTCTTTAAAGGCATCTAAAAAATTCATTTCTGGTCTTACCACAATTCATTATTTTTGGAAAAGAGACAAGGCATCTTTGATGACAGTGTTAATAACATTACTGTTTTAAACAAACATTTACCGATGTAGTTTTATGGAATCCCATAAATGACTTATTTATGTTACATAGAGTACTAAGGAAACAACTATGGAAAAACATTATAAGATCACTGATTTTATTGCTCTATAAGCAATGTACATTAACTTTTTGAAACTTCGAAAACACATAAACCCAGAGATTACTAGTGTAAAGTTTTTATTGTAGTCATTCAACACCTTTCTTTAGGAACATAGAAATCTTTTACAATAAAAATTGGATTATATTGTACATGCTGTTTTATAACCTGCATTTTTCATCCTAAAAATATGTTGTAAATCTATTTCCATAGCATTAAATGTTTTTCTACATCATTTTAATGACTTCATACTGTGATATTTTATAATGTACTATCATCTAATTAACAAGTTCCTTGTTAGGTACTGTTTTTTTGTTGTTGTTGTTTTTCCCATTGTTGAAATGAACATCTTTGCTAAATTAAATCTTTTTTTACATTCTTGAGTAATTCATTGGGCTAGATTCTAAAAGTAGACTCGTCGGGTTAAGTGTACACAAACTTATAAAACTTTTCATATATAGCATGGAACTGACATAAAAATGTGTGCTTATTTATTTGCTTAATTTATTACAATATTTACAGTCCATGAGGAAGATAGAAAAATAATCTAATTCATTGCATAACACTCCTTGCACTTCATTTAATTTCCAAAAAAACTCATTACAGCTAAAATGAGACTTCTTAGACTAAGTTGTCAAACTTTGACTAAAGGGATCCTGCAGATCATTTGGCTTAAAAGCTTTATGCTAGAGCTGAGGGAACTGAGCTGAAGTTATAACGTGTCCTGTTCACAGTTCAACCTAACAAGGAATGGAGCCAACTCAGTCCTGGATCCAGATGCTCTTTTTTCCTCCCAAGACCCTCAAGAGAAGAGCAAGTCCTTCTTCTTTAGATAGTCAGCACAGAATTGACATATCTCTGAGCTTTCTGGAATAGCTCTGCGGTCTTTCATTGTACCATAATTTCTTTCACTATCACCTAGTTGATGGACATGAGGATTGCCTGGAGTTATTAACTAGTTTAAACAATGTGGCAATAAACAATCTTTTAAATAGCTGTTTAAATATGTCTAACAAATATAAATTGCTTTTCTTTTGGGAAATGTTACATGTTGTATTATTTCCTGGAGATTCACGATGCAAATTTACGGACTAAACAAATATTTATTGAACACCTACCAGCTGTGCTACATGCTGGGAGTAACATTAAAGGCTCTGAAAATTCTTACAGTAACAAAATCTTTTAAATTTTTAAAATTAAAAATTTCCCAACCTTTTTTTTTTTTTTTAAATCATAGCACCCTTCTCCCCCCCCCCCCATTTAAAAAACTGAACATCTTGGGGCGCCTGGGTGGCTCAGTCTGTTAGGTGTTGGACTTTGGCTCAGGTCATGATCTCACGGTTCCTGGGTTTGGGCCCCGCATCAGGCTCTGTGCTGACAGCTCGGAGCCTGGAGCCTGCTTCGGATTCTGTGTGTCTCTCTCTTCCTGCCCCTCCCCCACTCATGCTGTGTCTCTCTCTCTCTCTCTCAAAAATAAATAAACATTAAAAAAATTAAAAAAAAATTAAAAAACTGAACATCTGCTAGTATTGTACTAGTCGTTTCTGGAGCAGAATTTGGAAAATGCTATCTGGTATCAGTCTTGTTGAAAACTACTAATTACCTAGTTGTTACTTTTGTAGGGACTCCAAAAAATCTTGGGAATTATTTCGAGGAAACATATGTTTTAGGCATTTCAGAAGACTATATCTTTGATCTATGTTGCCAGATTAACTTCCAGGATGGGAAGTATTTGGATATGAATATTTTAGTGTGACAGTTTTACTTTATTTTATTTATTTAAAAAAATTTTAAGTTGATTTATTTTGACCGAGAGAGAGAGTGGGGGAGGGGCAGAGAGAGAGGGAGACAGAGAGAATCCCAGGCAGGCTTTGCACTGTCAGCACAGAGTATGATGCGGGGCTCAAATTCACGAACCATGAGATCATGACTTGAGCCAAAGTCAGATTCTTAACCAACAGAGCCCCGGGTGCCCCTACTTTATTTTATTTTTAAATTAGTGTTCATATAATTAGGACAAAAGGAAGACTCGAACATGAAAGGAGAATGTGGGATATAAAATAGTTTTGGCTCAGCAATGGGTTTATTCGGGGAGAAGGGTGAATTTGCATGGAGAAGAAACAGACTGAGGAGGAGTGAGACAGAGATGAAATTATTAACAGGAATTAAAACTGGAGGTTTCAAAGATTCTATAGCAACATGGGAAAGAATTTAAAAATATTTGGTAGAAAAAGAAGGATACAAAATCCTATTCACAATATGTAAAAACCAATTAGGAAAAAAAAAAAACGGGTGGGGTGAGAATCCAACAAAATAATAGTGTTTGGGTTGGGGTGCTTTTTTCCCCCTCATCTCTAATTGTCGTTTTCATTTTTATTTTTAAAATATATGACAAAATTGAAAAGGAAAAAAATACTAAAGGATCAGACAAAATTAGAAGAGAGGCTTATGGAGGAGGAGGAAGGTAGTGGTTGAGTCGAACAAAGGCAACAAATAGATTAAAAGTGAATAAGGGTAGAAGAGAGAACATTCAATTTGTCCTGGAGGAGATCATTAATGACTCAAGTGCTGTGAAGTGGACAAAAGCCAGTCTGTAGTGGGGTCAGATGAGAGAACCAGACAAGAATAATTTTTTTTTAGGACCTAAGATCATAATAATTCACGTAGAGGTTCCCCCCAGCCACTGTTACTTTAGTTCAGGTTTTATCATGTTGGGATTTTGCCTATATCGGTTTTTTTCCAGGAGCTGATAAATGAAAACCTTAAAAAAAAGAAATCCTATGAGTAAGTTTCTTTGCCCTTATATTTGAACTGAATAATAAAGAAATGGTAAATTCTCTTTCAGAGCTGTGCTAGAAATGCTACCATATAGAAGTCTTAATAATATACTCTGTGCATGCCATTTAAAAACAGAAGAACTTGGTCGCCCAAGGTCATTTCAGATGCCTTTTTTCCTAAGTGATTTGTGTATATTTTATCCATAAAAGACAAATTATTATGAAAGGATATGAAATATAGGTTTAAGGAACTCAAAGAACAAAGTGCATTCTTTGCTCTTTGAATTTCTTAAAATTAAGTTCTTAAGACTCCTGCTGCTTACCTTCAAACAAGCAACCTTGAAACTACTCCATGAAACCCGGTGAAAGGACGAACCAAAGAGTTTTCACTTATAAAAAAATATAGCACATGGGAGAGAGGACGTTCAAGTCTTCCAGTATCCATACTTATTAACTAAATTGAATGCCTGTGGCGGGTCTCATGGGAGCACACAGTGGCAGCCTCTTTATATTACAACTCAGCCAGAAGCATTTATTCCCTTGTAATTAAGGCCAAGGGTGCAACCAGTGATGCGAATGGAAGCAATTATGTGGATTATTCCGCTCCCTCAACATTTCTCAAGAGTTTGTATGTTTGTGGCTTTATGTGAGTCTGAAGTCCCTGTATAGCCCCCCGGGTTATCCTTGGTTCTGCAGGCCCAACCTCAGGTAATAACCACAGCTAATATTTACGTAGCACTTATATGCTAGATGCTGTTCTAGGTGCTTTTGATATAATAGCTTTGTCCATTCTTTCAAAACTCTGGGGTGGGGGCCCGAGTGGGTGGGTGGGTGAAGTCCTAGTTCTCCAGAAGCAGATACTGAGATGAGGTTCCAACGTAAGGAAGTCATCCCTGAGTTGGTCGTAGGAAAGACCAGTAAAGGGTGATGGAAGGAGGGCAGGAAAAGGGAGTTGAGCCAAGCAAGGGCATATCTCAGGCCAAGGCCCTCCCGGGGTAGCTTCAGTTGGTTCTGAAGGGAAACCCTATAGGCTAGGAAGGGAAGCTTGGCTTCCCTCCTGCTGCCCAATCATTGGGTAACAGCCCACATGGGTGGCAAGGAGTGTGTGTGTGTGTGTGTGTGTGTGTGTGTGTATAGGGGGTGGGGGTGGAATCTAGGAAAGAAGAGTATCAGGTGCTTATTGAAGGGGGTGGGACAGAAACACCGACAGGTGTCCGCTATAGGTAGGGTCTGTTATCTCCACCAGATCTTGGCCAAGGAGTTCAAGGCCAAGGATCTTCAAGGAGTTCCTTAAACTCAAGTAGAATATCTGGAATCTGAAAGCCTGCAGTTTGATTCCAAAAGCCATGGGCTTAAACCCCTATGCCGGGTGGGCAAGATCGTATCTTCACAGCGCGCCGCTGTCTTATCAATACATTTTTGAACGTTTTCACAATAGACTGTGTAGCATAAAATATTTTGAATTTATTGGGCTTCTAAAAATGCTGGAAGTATGTCTGAGGAGGACTCTATTAGTAATTCGTTGAACTAAGTTTCAGATGCCCAAGCCCCCAAGCCTAAGTTCAGCTCAGAGAACAGACTAAAAACATTAGATAGTTGGTTTACCTCAAGGCATGTGCTATTCCCAAAGCACCCTTCCAGTGGAATCTGCCCAGTTCTCATGAACTACGTCAAAAGTGATTCCACAAATCTTTCTCCACAAGGTGTATTCACGCAGATCCTGTTTCACATTAAGATGATGTCAGTTTATATTGCTGACCTGATCTGATATCTACTTATCGCCCTCTTAATTGTTTTTGAATGTTTAAAATGTTTTATTTTGGGCGCCTGGGTGGCGCAGTCGGTTAAGCGTCCGACTTCAGCCAGGTCACGATCTCGCGGTCCGTGAGTTCGAGCCCCGCGTCAGGCTCTGGGCTGATGGCTCGGAGCCTGGAGCCTGTTTCCGATTCTGTGTCTCCCTCTCTCTCTGCCCCTCCCCCGTTCATGCTCTGTCTCTCTCTGTCCCAAAAATAAATAGAAAATGTTGAAAAAAAAAAAATTAAAAAATAAAAAAATAAAAAAATAAAAAAAAAAATAAAATGTTTTATTTTTATTTTTATTCATTTTTTTGAAGTTTATTTATTATGAGAGAGAGAGAGCTTGCACGAGCAAGGGAGGGGCAGAGGGAGAGGGAGAGGGAGAGAGAGACTCCCAAGCAGGCTCCGTGCTGTTAGTGCAGAGCCTGATGTGGGGCTCAATCCCACGAACTGCGAGATCCTGACCTGAGCTGAAATCAAGAGTTGGACACTTAACCAGCTCTTGGTTGGTGCCACCCAGGTGCCTCTAAGTTTTTTTTTTTATATTTTAAATAAAGCTCATATTCTGTTCCAAGTCATTGAAACAATTTTTTCCTTTTTTAGTTTTTGTGGAACACTTTTCTGAAATATTTTTTAAACTTTTAAAGGAATTCACTTTAGTTTTGCGAAAGGAATTCTCTTTATTTTCTGTTTTAAAAGAGGGGGTATGTATGTTACTTGTCTGTCTCTTTGCCCTCGGTAAAAAGAGGAAAAGTTTGTGCCTAATGTTTGGGTGACCAATTAAGTAAACTCCTCAAGAGTTTGCGAATGACTGTGATAGATCCAGTGACTAAGAGAGAAACGAGTGCTGACCCAACCTCTGTCAAGAAAATCAGAGAGAACCTTACTGGTCCAAAGAGGACAGCACGAAGGTGGAGGAAGGCACTTTAAGGGGAAGGCTGAGGGAATGCAGAATTTGTACAGTTTTCTTCCTGTGTGTTTTGGGTGAAGGGGAAAATTCCCCTTTTTAGCAGACACCTACGGAGGGTAACGTTCTGTGGGTGCATTGAGGCCCAGTGTCTGCTGTGCGCCATATTGTTCAGGAGGGAGAATGAAGGAGGGAAAGGCTTGGATGCTTGCCAAAGGTTCTGAGATCCTAGATAATAAAAGCTAACAGTTCTATGGTACTTATTACAGTAAAACCTTGGCTTGCAAGTGACCTGTTCTGCAAGTGTTCCACAAGACAAGCAAACATTTCTAGTAAATTTTAACTTGGTAAATGAGCAATGTTTTGCAATATGAGTAGAGCCTGATGCCAAGTGTCACATGATCACAACTGAGCCAATGGTTCTTGAAATTTGCTTTGATATATGAGCGCTTTGGACTACGTGGATAGCATGTTTCCGGAATGAATTGTGCTCACAAACCAAGGTTTTACTGTAAATGCAAGGGCCTGTTGGAAGTGTCACATATATTAACTCCTAAAATTCTCCTAGCAATGCTATGAGGTAGATACTAGCAGTATCTCCATTTTATAGAAGAGGAAACTGAGGCACAGAGAGGTTAAATAACTCATTCAAGGCCACACAGCTCTTTAGTTGTGGGGCTGGAATTCAAGTCTGGGTTATCCGCTCTCAGATTCCTTGCTCCTGCCCATTACATTGAACCGCCCACCTGAAATGTCCAGAATGTGCGATTAATGTTGTTCGTAACTTATTTGTAGTTACTATTTCTGAACGTTCTGCGCGTCTTTAAAAGAAACCCCGGTTTCACACTTGGTAATAGCTAAGCTATAGGAGAAAACTTGACTTCTGATAGAAACAGCGACCGGAAGCTCCTAAAGTTGCTCTAAAGCAGAGAGACCCTATCCATGTTTGGAAACTGTAAAGTAGAAGCAAGCAGCCGGGCAGATAAGCTCTGTTCTGCACAGAGGAGACGGTATTCCCTGCGCATGGGGACTTGGCACTGGCAGCAATTATATCACAAAGTCACTCTCAACACTCAGCTGCTTGCTAAGAATTAATTGCTGGAACCAGACCTCGTGAGCTTCATGTTACCCTGCTTTGGAAGAAGCACACACATTCGTGTGATATATTTAGTCTTCAGAAACGGTTACGTTTAAGAGTATCTTTCTTACAAAAAAAGAGAATGAATTCCGGGGTACATGGGGTCATTCGCTACCCCTCCCCAAGTAAACAATCGCACACCTATTTATGCTGTTGAGTAAAGCGACCTCCCACCCCGGTTGTGGTTTGTGGAAAGAAGCGACTCACCAGGGCTTCACTTGCAAAGGAGCCCAGATCTGCCAGGGCCTCTGCTGCCCTCTAGAGGCGTGTCAGATCAGGGCGGCTCACCTCTGAAACTCCCAGGGATTGCCTGGAAATGCACCTTACTCTCCCTTTGGAATGTACCATCAATGTCATGTGTCAGAGGTGATGAGGTGGAAATACGCCAGATTGCAAAAAACAATACTGGGATTTAATTAAAATTCCAAGCCATGTCTTTGATAGTTACTCTATACTCAGGGATGATAAAAGCTTCCTCCCGTGTTTCTTGCCACCCTCTCTCTGGCCGCACCCACCCCCATCTCAACCGCTAGATAGAAATTAGTCAAGGTCCGGGCGCCTGGGTGGCTCAGTCGGTTGAGCGTCCGACTTCAGCTCAGGTCATGATCTCACAGTTCATAAGTTCGAGCCTTGCATCGGGCTCTGTGCTGACAGCTCGGAGCCTGGAGCCTGCTTCCGATTCTGTGTCTCCCTCTCTCTGGGCCCCTTCTCAACTCATGCCTCTCTCACCTTCAAAAATAAATAAATAAACTTGAAGAAAATGTCAATGACATGACAGAAAAGGAGGGAGAGGAGAAGAAGGAGGAAGAAAAGGAGACCAGAAGGAGGAGGAACTATTCTAGAGATTTAACAACTAAATATAATATATAGCCTGTGATTATACCCCACATATGAAAAACTATATTGGATAACTATTATATTAATGTTAAATTTCTTGAGTATGATCCTTTTGTTATGGTGATATAGGAGCATGTCTTGTTCTTAAGTGATATTTGACGAAGTTTTCAGGGGTGAATTGTTATTATATAAGCAAATTGCCATCACACTTTATAGGAAAACAAGAAAAATACATGTAAGAAAGAAAGAGAAAGCAAATGTGGCAAGATGTTAAAAATTGGCAACACCAGTTAAAGGCTCATTATACTATCTTTAAAAACGTGTTGAAGGTTGGGGGAATTCTTAGATGAAAAATTAGAGGAGAAACACACTCCCTCTCAAAATAAGAGCCAGGGAAGGAGGTAGCCAATGTATCTGCCTGCACGGCCCTGCGTAAGGACAAGTGAGAGCAATGTGTGGGGCTTGGAAGCTATTGGAAGCTTTGCAATCTGTAGATGTGTGTTATGCGTGGGTGTATGAGATGTTAAAGCTTATTGACTAATGTTTTTCTTTTTTTTAATTTTTTTAACGTTTATTTATTATTGAGAGACAGAGAGGCACAGAGTGTGAGCAGGGGAGGGGACAGAGAGAGGGGGAGACACAGAATCCGAAGCAGGCTCTGGACTCCGAGCTGTCAGCACAGAGCCTGACGCAGGGCTCGAACCCACGAACTGTGAGATCATGACCTGAGCTGAAGTTGGCCACCCAACCAACTGAGCCACCCAGACGCCCCACCGATTAGTATTTTTCAACTAGTATTAGGTATTACATGCATTGGTTTGTATTTTCAAAAAATATTCACACTTCCATCCAACGGAAATGAATAAAGCAAATGATAAACTCTTTGTAAAACTGAAAACATCTCATTTCAGTCTTAGAGTTATTGCAGTTTTGTTATCAACAAATAAGGCATATATAGACGTCTGCCTTTCCTATTCATTTGTTCAGGAGATGTGTATCGAAGCGCTCCCTATATTCCAGGCACTGGTCAAGATGTTTGAGATACACAAGTGAACACACCAAGCCCTCTGAACACAAGGTGCTTGTCTTCTGGTGGGAGATAGAGAGACAGTAAACATAACTAAGTAAGGGTTAGAAAGCTACCATTGTCAAGGGAAAACAGAAAAGGAGACCAACATGGCAGGAATTTTTGCAGATGGCTGTGGAGGAGAGGGTTTGTCCTTTTATATAGGATCCCCAGGGTAAGTTTCACCCAAATATGACCTTGTGATAGTCTGGAAGGGAAGCAGAAGAACACAATGAAGAAGGACCTTACGGGGAAGAGTGTGCCCAGTGTGGCTGGAACTGAGTGGTCCAGAAGTAAGAGGAAAAGGATAAGAAGTCAGAGAGTAAGTAGAGGACCTTCATACAAGTCGTTATGAAAGGCACTGGTTTTCATGCTGATTAAAAATAGGGAGCCGTTGGATGGTTTGAGTAGAGGAGTGGCATGATTTCACTCAGTATTTAAAAAATCAGTCTTTTAGGGAGACCAAGATGGAAGCAGGGTCCCCAGTCAGGAGGCTACTGCAATAATCCGAACAAGAGAGGACAGTGCCTTGGCACAGGCTGGTAGAATCGGTGGCCGAGAGATGTGATCAGATTCCGGATGGTTTCATGGTAGAACCAACAGGAAGGATTTACCAATAAATTAGATGCGGTGTTTGAGAGAAAGACATGAGTCAAGGGCCACTTGATCAACTGGATCAAGCAGTTGTCCTGAGCAACTGGAAAAATGAAGTTGTCTTCTAAAGAGACAGGGAGGATTAGGAGGGATTTTGAGGGGGGAAGACCAAGAAGTGAATTTTGGACATGCTGAGTGTGAACTATTAGATGTCCAAAAGCGGAGTTGTTGTAAAGGGAGCAGGAGACAGAAGTCGAGATTGGAGAGAGGGCAGGGCAGGAGACTGAAAACTGATCAGAACTGTTGTACAGGTGGTATTTAAAGCCATGAGGTCTAACTAAATAGGATCAGCAAGACAGTGAGTGTGGATAGAGAAAAACAGTAAGGACTGGGCCCCTTACATTATTCTGTTATGTGTTTATTATACTTGTTATATTTCTCATTTTGTGTAGAAAATTACAAAAGAGAAAATTGACAATTATCTAAATTACTGAAGATAGTCTATCAAATAATTAGATTTTCAAAGCATATTAATTTTCCTCAACTATCTGGTTTAATTTTCTACACATGTGTGCATTATTCAGACACTAGGCCAGTTGCGATTTTAACTGTTTCATCCTAGTGTTTTTCAATCAATAATATATTCATCTTTAAAATGGTAAAGTTCAACAGTGCTTTCTTTTTTTTTTTTAAATTTTTTTTTTTTTCCAACGTTTTTTATTTATTTTTGGGACAGACAGAGACAGAGCATGAACGGGGGAGGGGCAGAGAGAGAGGGAGACACAGAGTCGGAAACAGGCTCCAGGCTCCGAGCCATCAGCTCAGAGCCTGACGCGGGGCTCGAACTCACGGACCGCGAGATCGTGACCTGGCTGAAGTCGGACGCTTAACCGACTGCGCCACCCAGGCGCCCCACAACAGTGCTTTCAAATGATTCTGTAGGTGGAGTAATCCTCAGCTGTATTTATTTTCTGAACTTGAATGAAATGTTCTGTTGCAGCATGATTGTTCTTTCCTCTCTTTCTAATGCTTCTGATTTGACAGTTCTCATTTTGGTGATGTAGTAAGTGAATTTTAAATGTTATGCCCAAGCAGAACTATTACTAATCAAGGAAAGAGAAGAGGAAACGCTGTCTTGAGAGAAAGATCTGTAAATATATTTGTTGTTTCATAGAATAAAGACAATTGCTGATGATAAGAAGTTCACTCAACTGCTAATAAGCCCATGTAACAAATGCATTTTATCAATAAATTTTAATGTCAGAACCATTTTAACACTCTTTTATAGTTAATTGGGTAAATGTGGGCCAGCTCAGGAGAGGGTTTTTTTTTCCCATAATGGGCTATATAATGGCGGTAGGTAATCCAGATAATTAGGCATGTGATGAGATTTATCAGTAAAGAAAAACCCAATTAAGCCCAACTTGAAAAATAAGGGAGTTTATTGACTCATATAATGAAAAATACCGAGGTAGTCAGGCTTCAGGGTTTGTTTATCAATATGTTGTGGGGGTTTTTTTGGTCTGCCTCTCTGCTCTGCCATCCAATATGTTGTCTTCAATCCCAAGCTGGCTTTCTTTGCAGGTGTTGAAAGGCTTCCAAAAGTAGCTGGGCTATTTGCTTTCCTGAAAATGCCCAAGGAAAAGGAATGCCTTCTTTATTTATTAGGCAAGTGATCTGAGCTTAGTGCCAATCCTCGTGGCCAGTAGAATGCCATGTGCTGAAATTCTTAAGGCCTCAGTCACTTGATCCCCATGACAAAGAGGATGGGATTCTCTTGACTTGCTTATATCTTTGGAGATGTCAGCGGGGCCAATGCCCTTTGAAGCACTTGGCTGGTACACAACGGGGGTGGGGTAGCATGTTGTCGGGCAGACGGTCATTGGGGGAGGATCCACGCACCTGAATCATCCAGATGATCCAAAATCAGTTGACACTCCAGTTCGATTTCTTGTTCAGACTCAGCTCCCTAAGCTTGGCTATATTTCTCTCATGACCTTTCTCTATTTGGTAGTGACAGAAAACCATCTCTATCTACCTGCGAAAAAAATTTAAAATTCAGGCGACATGGACAAGGGTAAAAACTCACTTTTTCTCTAACTACTAGCCAATATAAACAGTTAATGCCTTGTTGCAACTATACAGAATGTTTGTTTTTCTGTTACCAGAGCATGTTTGTGTGTGTGTGTGTATGTGTGTGTGTATACATATATATGTATATATACATACATATATGTATATATATATATATGTATGTATATATACATATATATATGTGTGTGTATATATATATATATATGTATATGAGCACTTTCTTGTGACTGATGTCGTTTAACAAATTTTTATAACAGAAACTTATTTTCAATGCCTTCAAATGTCGTTATATGGGTGATTCCAAGAAAGACATCATATTTATGTCATATTTATGTTTAATGGCGGGGGGTGGGGGAAGCATTTCCACTAGTTGACGCATTAAACATATGTGATTACCACATTTCCTCCTAAATCATACGAAGATGAAAGTAAAGATGCTTTTAAAGGTATACATTGTCAAAAACAAAAAGAATGTGAGAGCAGATAACAACAGCAAAATGTTGGAAGTTAGAAAGGTAGTGGAAAAGTACCAGTACCCATGACGGCTGAAGACTTGGAGTAGAAAAAGTACAGAAGCAATCTGATTTGAACCTCTAAACCACAAAGGCTCAGACACTGGCAGTACAAGGTGCCTTGAAAGTGAAAGTGTAGATGGAGCTGAAAATGGGATTGTTTACAAGGCTGTTAAAGAATCAGTTAAGCGGGGCGCCTGGGTGGCGCAGTCGGTTAAGCGTCCGGCTTCAGCCAGGTCACGATCTCGTGGTCCGTGAGTTCGAGCCCCGCGTCAGGCTCTGGGCTGATGGCTCGGAGCCTGGAGCCTGTTTCCGATTCTGTGTCTCCCTCTCTCTCTGCCCCTCCCCCGTTCATGCTCTGTCTCTCTCTGTCCCAAAAATAAATGAAAAAAAAAAAAAAAAAAAAAAGAATCAGTTAAGCCCCAGATCAGTATTTTCATGCTGTGAAGGCAGGCGATTGCCTCTTTTCTCTATTCTTCTATTCTCTGCACCATAACACAAAGAAAGGAGATTTTGTTTCTGGGGAGGTGAATCAGAAGATCTCTGAACTGGAAGACACCAGCACAGCTGAGGGTATGGTGATCTCCTAAAAACAGGATGATGAGGATGATCATAATAAAAAGCCTCACCAGGCTTCCAAAATGCTGGAAGCTGGGCAGGAGATTGGAAGTCTTTCTCTGAGAAATCTGACTAGCCCGAGAGCATGGAATTCAAAGTACTGACCGCCAAGGGTCTAGTAGTGAAAAGGCCAAGTGAAGTCATCTTAGAGTGAAGTCCATCATTCATGAAGCCTCACTTCCTTACAACTTCCAATCAGCTTTTTAGTTCTCCATTTAAAAACATGAGCAGGCGTGCCTGGGCGGCTCAGTTGGTTAAGCATCTGACTCTCGATGTCAGCTCAGGTCATGATCTCACAGTTGTGAGATCAAGCCCTGCATCAGGGTCCATGCTGAGTGTGGAGCTTGCTTGGAATTCTCTCTCTCCCCCTTTCTTTGTCCCTCCTTCGCCTGGTGTGTGCATGTGCGTGCACGTGCTCTCTCTCAAAAATAAATAAATAAACATTAAAAAAATGAGATTACCATACATTTGAGGAAAACCTCTCAAAGGAAAGACAGAGCAAAGAAATACAAAAATTTAGAGGAAACAGAGATCATATGTAGAGAAGAATATTGTGAGATTAAAACTAGCCTCAGAAATGTGAGAAAAATCATTATATCTATGAAACAAGAACATTATGCTACTAAAAAAGAACACTTGGAGACTTATGAAAGAATAAGAGAGATCTTGAAATTAAAAATATAAATGCAGAAATTAAAAAATAATGGATAAGATAAAATAGTGGAAATTTTCAATAAAGCAGGACAATTGAACAGGACATAGAAAAGATTTTAACAATTTGAACAGTCTAAGAATTCCCATATTTAAATAATAGGAGTTCCAGAAAGAGGAAATAAACGAAAGGGACAGCAATTGCCAGAGAAACAATTCATGAAAACTTCCCATTACTATTAAATGAACCCACCAAGAGCCAAGGATAATGGGTGAAAACGAATCTACATTATGTGAGATCGCCATAAAATTTTAGTACACTGGAGACAAAAAGGAGGTCTTCAGAAAGAGTGGAGGAGGGGACCAAGTCACATTCATAGAATGCCAGAATGGCATTTGAGTTGGCAATAACAACACTGGAAGTTAGAAGAGAATGGAGTAAAGTCATAAAAATTCTGAGGGTAAATGATTTCCAACCTCGAACTCCAAGTACTGCCAAACTATCATTCAAAGATATTTTCTGACATGCAAGATCTCAAAAAATATGACTTCTATGAATCCTTTCCTCAGAACTAATTAAGGGATGTGGTATACCAAAACAAGGAAATAATTCTGTATGGTATCTAGAACACATACATAGGGAGAAATCAATGTCCAAGGTTGCTAGTGAAGGGAGATCAGAGGACATCAGCTGTGCAACAGATCCATGGAGCACTCAGCTCAGAGTGGAACTAATCAGATAAAACTGGGAATATTCCTGACCCTGCCTTATTTCATAGATTTATACTTAGACAACAATTCATGGGTGAATCTGTGATAAGCATTTAGAAAACAACACAAAGGAAACATCAAGTAACTCTAGGAACACAAAATGTTCAAAAAGGAAATATAATTATATTTCATTCCATATTTTGTTGACTCTAAGATATTATCAATTATCAGATGTACCAATATTTTATGTACCATGAAGAAAAAAAACCCCTCTGTAATCAAATGGTGACACAATTACTTAATGTTGGCTCTGTGTGATGTACAAATCAAGTCACAGCTTGTTTTGGAGAGGGAGAGCAAGTCTCTTGCTACATTGAAGTTTCTTTCTTCTAGACTGAGGGATTTGGTATATGTTTCTGTCTTCAGGGGCATTGCTGTAATAGGAAATGCTTTCCATGCTCTCGTTAATCAACATAACAGTTCCATCAACTCATGGGTATCTTTTTTCTTCGATCTCACAAAGCACTTGGTGATGCTTTGCAATAAAATATTGTATTGCTGTCATTCTTCCAATGAGAAATATTTGCTTTACCACTAATAAATTTATGCTCCACTGCACTGAGTTGTTTTGCTTTGTTTTGCTTTGTTTTTGCCTTTCTATGTACACAAGAACTTTTTGTTTTAATGCCAATTCGCAGTGTAATCTTTTTGAAGACACTGCATACTCGCAACATGTGTAGCGCCTGTCATGCATGAACGCAACTGAAGTGATGACTTTATTAATAGCTCTGACCAAACGTGTGCTCAGGCAATAACAAATATTACAACAGCTGTCTGGATAACCGCCTTTGAGAGACATATCCAGATTTCAGAGATGTTAAAATGTGAGCGAAAAAGAATTACTTACTCACGTAGCTCATCTACGATGACATAAACATACCAATAATACTATAAACACTGAAAATGAACTAATCCAAAATTAAGATGTAACTATATTGGAGAAATAGAAGGAAGGAAAGGGTATATATCTGTCTGTCTATGACGTCGACAGGTGCAGCAGTGTTGAAGAAAAGCTAAAGCCTCAGTTTAAATGGTGAGAGGGTGATTTTGTTAATGCCTAACCTTGAAAACTTATGACGTACAGGTAAACGTGTATTGAAAGATAATATTAACATGTATTAAATAGCTGAAAAGATTGGGAGAGCTCGCCTCTGAACAGCAGTTCTAAGGTTCTTTTTTAAAAAGAAAACCAAAACAAAAAAAAACCAAGACTTTGAATTATTTGAAATTTTAGGCTATGGATATCCAACTTTGATAAATATAAAATTTAACTTTGAAATACAGCAGTGTCAATACAAAGATTTCTAAAATAATTTTCCCTTATTAGTAAACTATACTAAAGTTTGCAAGTCTTATTGGATCTTTAAAAAAAATATCAGGAATCATTTTCTGGTGGCATGACAGACATAATGCATCAGATGTGATATAAAGTACACTGTAGGCTTACAGTGTTACACTGGACTAAGAAAGCGATTTGTGTTGTTACTGAAGGTGGATTTTTATATTTTGGTTCAGATAGAAATCTTACCCCAAAATATGCAGAAATGAAAAATCTTCTCTCTCTACATATTTTATTAATGAAGACACTTAGAGCTAGAATTATCTCCACCACACAACGTATCTGTCTGTTTCTAATCATGACTGGCTGGGCTTTTAACCATTTCCAAAGTTTTCTCCTTTGGAAGAGGTTTGCAGATCAACCTTTCAGTGCCTTGTGATTTATTACCTCTCTGTGGGCTCTCCTCCCTCTGCTCACATCTTAGGTTGGTGGATCAAATTTCTTAGTCAAAACTCAGTTTCTTCCATTTCTTAATTAACCCAAACCCTGTTGGTTACTAAGTATCAGGGCAGCTTGACTTAATTAGAAAGGCACTGAAACAGGAGTCAGGAGACTTAGTTTTTCTTCTAGCCGGGCCATCAGAGCGTCTTACCTCTTCGCACATTAGTTTTTTCACTTGTTAACGGAAAGGTTTAAAACAGAAGCTTTCTAAGGCACCTTACAGCCATAATGTGGTATGATTCTGGACATATGCATTTATTTAAATGCTTTAATACCAGATTAAATCAGAGCGTGAACTAATTGTGACATTTTGAGAAAGCTCCGAATACAAATGTGTACAATTGATGGACAAATAAGGACTTTAAAAAAGAGCTAGATAGACTTCAGTTTCTGAGCAAAGGAAATATCTGAGTAAAGAGTACACACAACTCTTTAGAGCGAGAAACAATATTAACATTGCATTTTATGCTGGTAATATATATGTAGAGCATTTTAATCTAGGGATAAATGCATCTTAATTAGTTGCGGCACATTTGTGAGTGAGTAGGGCATGTATTCTATATTTCTAAATATTGCTTCTAAGCAAATTAGCTGCTTTAATTACAAATCCATTAGATGTTATCCTGTGACAACCCTCATGGCTTGCTTTACGTGTTATGACATACCTGTCAAGGTAAAAGCTTACTTGGCAAAATCTGTTGAATAGCTACTTTGAAAACGTAAGTCACCGGTACTCAGTTAATTAAAGAAACTATCCTAAAAACTCAGCCTATCATATAAAAATGCACCATCTAAGAAAAATGTTCTCAGTTCAGTTACTGTATTTAATGAAAACAGTAATAAATATGGGCTTATTAGTAATAAGAATTTTACCATATTGAGAAAGCCTTAAAAGACAAAGCTGGTTTGGCTGTGCCTGGGTGGCTCAGTCATTTAGGCGGTGAAAGGGTCTGACTCTTGATTTCGGCTCAGGTCACGGTCTCATGGTTTGTGAGCCGGGCATTGGGCTCTATGCCGACAGTGCAGAGCCTGCTTGGGATTCTCTCTCTGTCCCTCTCTCTCTCTGCCCCTCGCCTGTGTGCTCTCTCTTTCACTAGCAAAAATAAGTAGATAAACTTAAAAAAAAAATCTTATAAAAGACAAAGCAGGTTACATTGGGATGGTTTTGTGGGCCAGTCCAGGCGGTAGGATCTTTGTGCTACTAGAAAGTACCTGACCTACCGTTAGGAGACAACTAGTTTCTCCTTTCCAGTTCTGCCACCTCTCGCAAAGGCCATGCCGCAAAGGGGACCCAGGTGAACAACACGGATTCGTTCCCATGGCAAGGAAAAGTAACGTGGAATGCCAACTCTGTATTCAAGAAATCACACATTGTGTATCATTTAAATCCCTTCCATCGTCCATGGGCCAAGTCACTCTCTCGCTGGTTTTCAACTTTTGATCTACATTAGAAATACCTGACGATTTTGTTTTTTCAAACTCATGTGCCGGGACCTCATCCCTCGATATCTTACTCAATTGGTCTACCAGGTACATCTTGGGAAAGCTACACTAAATGCTGGATCTCACATCAACGAAAGATTGTACAACATTGTCAGTATGACAACTAAACCCATCAATGAAACATTTCTGACACAACTGATTTTTTCTTAAAATCGATTTGAACTCTAGACCATTACTTTATGGTCTTCGGGAGGGACATGTTAGCAGTATGCCCTATTTGCTTACCATGTCACGGTCTATTTGTTTCAACAGAATTTCACTGTTTCAAGGAAAATTACTAGTTACAGTCTACTTCAACCTTCTTCGTTCTGTTTTCTGTTTGGGATTTTACCACGTTATTTTTTCCGATACTCCTCAAAGCATGGGGAGCGGGGAGGGGGGTCTAGAAGTGTTAGCACGCGACATGAAAAAAAATTTCATTTTTTTTCAGATGAAAAAACTTTCCATTATTTCATTTTCCCTTTCGTCTTTTCCTCATTTGTGTGTAGGAGCGCTACCCATGATATGTGGCCGTTTTCCAAAGATGATGGGCAATTTCAGAACCTCGCACTTCTGGTAGATTTTTGTCTTTCTAAATCCCCTTATCTCCCTGGTTCTTATCTAGTAGAGTAGATTCAAAAGTCCAAAGGAAATACAAGTGACAACTAGATTTCTTCTCCTTTGCCTCCCCTCTGATTTTGTTTTCTGTTATCCATGACGAAAGGTAATTGGGCGTGAATGATGGGAGTTGGGGCAAAGGAGCAAAGACTGGAAAGTTTTGACATACCTGGTTCGGTAGGCAATTTTCTTACTAAAATCTTCTCCCCAGCGGGTCCTGGTGAGTCGCATGTGTTTGACACGGGTGAGAGGCTACAAGATAAAGCTAATTAATTCCATATGCAGCAAGGAACTGCAGAGCGACCCTAAAACGTGGCCGGGCTGACGTGGAACACGCTGCCTTCATGGTGGAGCTACTCAGCAGGGCCCTCCATGGCCATCCTCTTGTCAACCCGAATGTCCTCTTTCTGTTATCACTTCTGGGCATGGACAGAGCCCTAGACTCCCAGGCCCCAAACCACCTTCACAAGCCTTAGAAACCACAGTCTTTCTTGGGCTAGATTTTATCCCATCTCTTCCTAGATATAGCCTTTAATTCACACACACATGCACATACTTTGCTTTCCAATGAACATGATGAAGGGGAGAGAAAGAAAGGTGAAGAATCCAAGAGAACAGACAGATCCTGTCTTTTATCTCAAGTCTCTTTGCTTCTATGGTTCATGGGACTTTGGTTTTGGAGTCTCAGCCCAATTTTAACGTTCAAGCTGCCTATTACTGGTGGAAAAGGGGGGGAAAAAAGAGCCGCTTCCCTGTCTCTTTGCCTTCATCTGCTGTTCACGTGGAAGTGTGTGCGGCTGACCCAAACCTCGCTGACATGTCAGCGTGCAGCCGCAGGCCGAGGGGTGTTTGATTTATAAATGGAATGTATAATAAGCACGATGCCTTCTGAGCTGAACGTTCATGGAAAATCACATGCCGCTCACATGAGGGACCAAGATCTTTTTTTATTATTTTAATGAATTGAGTTTTGTCAGTGCACCAGGGAGATAAGAAGATACCTGCCAATAACCCTCTGATTGTGTCCTCGGCCAATTGGTGGGCTTGAACACGGGTACTCCTCTCGTCAATTGAGTTTGTGTGTTAAGTCAAGGTTTAGCTCTGGATTTGAAGCTCTCGCTCAAACAAAGCCACAGACGCTCCGACGGTGGAAACCATCACATAATTCTCCTCTTTGTCTCTTTAAAGAGCACGGGGTTGGTAAAAAAATCCATTTTGGGAAGACTCGGTCTGAAGATAATGATAGTGAAGATGAGAAAAGACAGCAGGTTGTAAGTTCTGGCCTAAGTTCGGAAAGAGGGGGGGAAAAAGGTTGAAAAGGTAATAAACTACAGCAAAGGCCAACAGATCAACCAACATGAGAAAAACCAACAGGTAACAAGGGGCCTCTGGAGCTTCTGAAGAATAGAGATCAGTAGGAAGGCATTTTGAATGAGAAATAAAATGCTCCTTCCTGTCAGGGAGGAAGGGAGGTGTATGGTGCTTGAGACATGGGAAAAAAATGCAATTAAAAACCAGATATGAATAAAGATCAGGTGAGAGAGGATGTCACCCTGTGGCCTTTGGAACTGTGTTTCTGCTGCTTCCAAAAATTATTTTTTTCCTGGAACAAAGGAACAATGTTGTGGAAAAGTGGGTGCCAGATACTTTAGGAAAATGAGACACAGCGAAGCGGATAAAAGAGACAAAGACAATTGCAGTCGTATGCAGTAAACCGAAGGCAGCTGAGGCCTGAGACAAAAGGTGAAAATCTGGAGCCAGCAAGATGACTGAACCATGGGAAGGAAGGAGGGAAAGATGATTCACAATAACATTTGAAAGACATTGGCTTGAATATTTATTAGCATGTTGCACACTGCTTGGCCTTGGGGAACTGTCTTTGTTCAGCGGGCCATTTCCCAGTTGTAAGGCAATAAACAGGAAAAGAGCTTGAGAGATGGCCCCGGACGCTTGGTACATAGTGTTTGAGAGCGAACCTGAGATAAGACTTTGGCTCTGAGAGAGTGATGGAAGGGAGGCATTGTCCCCGAGAAGGATCATCTCTCTCCACAATCAGACTCTGAGCGGAAATGCATGATTAAAATGCTATGAAAAGGACTCCTTGTCATGAGACGAAACTTTCCACCGCGTCCTCGGCTGGGGTGATTTTAGTTATATTCAATTCATCCTGGACACAGACACGAATATGAGAAGTGAGCGAGGTCAACTTCAGGATGACTGAATCTTCCGAAACCATCAGTAATTCTCCTTTGGGAGACCTCAAGTCGATATTTGTATCGAAGTTCTTTCATAAAAACGAGCACTATCAGAGGCGGTTTTAAGTGAGACTTGTGCTCCATCCATCTCACAATTTCTCCCAGAAAACTGGACAAAAGGATACTTTGTAGAAAAAAGGCGATCACCATCCTTTAGGATGCTATTCTCAAAATGTTGGTGGTAAACACAAAAATGTAATATCCGTAAGGCTCCCTTATTGAGCCTTGTGGCCCTGCCCGCATGAGATTTTCCTCCTTTCGTTTGTTCTTAACAATAAAATGATTGTTTCCCCTAAGCCAGTCAAGGAACTGCTTATATAACTTCTTGGTCAGTGTTTATTCCAGCATTGAAAAAAAATCACTCATAACTGCATAGCTGCTATGTAAGCATTTATTAGTAAAATTCTACCCTAAAAAGGAAACGAGAACATCGAACTATAAATGAAAAAAAATCCAAAAGTCTATTTCCTATGAAGTTGAGACACTATGCCAAATGGCACAAGAAAACACGTAGAAGAGGGAGAAGTAAACCCAGAGAATAGAATTGTCTGAGGCATCCATGAGCCTCTGAGTCAGCTCAGCTCACTGTTTGAGGTGTGCGGTTGGTGGCAAATAAATGCCCTTCCTAATCTTCTAGAGTGCTCCGTCAAGAAGTAGATGCACCTACACGAACCATAGGAATGGAAGAGAACTCCAGTGTTGTCTACTTCAATACCCAAAGCAGCATGATTTCCACCATGGAGACTGGTGTAGACGTAGGGTTAGTAGAAATAAGGCAACAGAGACAATGGCACCAGATCAGCCCTCAGCAAAAGCATTAACTTGTTGCTGGAAAGGAAACGCACGTTTGGAATCTTAACACATACAAAAATAGTTGTTACCTTATGTCCTCTGCAGAAGGGCAGTAGGATAGTTCTGGACACGTTGTAGCCCATTCAAATGAAGTCTATTCATTTGCCCACATCTGCACTGATGAGCAGGTATGTTTAATGAAGGTCAACTGAGATAGGACCACAGTGGTTTCTGGCTGGTGAGTTCAGCTTATATACAGAGGTTATTTATTGATCTTCCCAAAATGGTGATATGAAATTCTCAGTTTGCTCCATCACACGTTAAAACAGAGCACAATGATTCCCTGAGAAGAAAACCCGGTGCTGGGGTATTTGCTTTACACAGAATTCCAAGATCCAAATGCAGAGAAACCATAATTACACATTATATCTGCATAACGTTCATAGTTCGCAAATGTTTTTAATATGTGTAACTCATTTCATAATTAGGGGATGATGATTTGCTTTGACTAGGTAAGATGATGGAGGGCAAAGTTCACGTCTTGTTTGTCTTCATACTATCGTTGCCTAATAGGGAGCAGGGCACGCTGTGTGCACATGATTAATGTTGTTGAATGATGAAAAATATTTATGTTGTTTCAAAAGAGATTTAAATGTTTCATTAACAATTCATGTAGTCTCTCTGCTTCTCGCGTTAAAAATAAGATGTTTGGACTAGATTTGTCCACATTGGCTGAGTATCAAAACAACTCTGGGGGTTTTTAAATGAACACATTCTCAGGCTCCCACCCAGTCTTCATAATCAGAATCTCTAGTTGTGGGTCCAGCAAAAGCAAATCTGAGAACCAACGGATGAGCTCCAAAATTCCTCCCGTCTTTAAGATTCTCTGAAGTCCAAAACTCCTTGAGAGCTTTTAAGTGTTTGTGGATCAACCGTCTGGCAAACAGCTGAGTGAGGATAGGAGGGTTTTCAAGACTGACTAAATACAAGTGAAGATGATGCATCTTGAAGTGGTAATGGAAGGCAAAAAATAAACAAATAAAAGCGTGCTTGATTTACAACACTGTTTTTACACACAGAAGAAGCTGGGACTGCAGTTACACTTCCTGACGTTTCTGATTTGTGTAGTGTGTTGTCGATGGCCTCATCTCATTATGTTGTGTGGTTTATCACAATAAATCCCTGCACCCCTATCATGTCTGTCTTCTGAGACCCACACTGACCGGTCAGAGAGGAGAGAATCAACGGACAGAAAACAGAGAGAGCAAAGAATAATAGGAGATAGCATTTTTGACCCTTCTGGTCATTATGGGATTTTTGCATTGTTAGTCAGCTAGCTAATTGCAATTTAGAAAGCTGTAGTTGTCTGTCTTACCCGGATGAGCAACATTTACCCAGCTGCTTCCTTGCCATGGTGGATAATTAGATGGTGACTTCTGTCCTTCTTAAACAGGCACATTTGGAGCCACATTCGATAGTTTTCACTACAGGGACACTGCTGGGCCTCCTGGGCAGTTGTGACACCTATAGGGCAAGATTCAAGACAGGGCTGGATAGAGGCACGTGGGGTGGAAATAACTATTAATGAAGGTTTTTAAAAATATGCAATCTAACATGGAAATATTTGTCTGCTAGTGTCTCTTTTCTTCTCCTTTTTTTTAATCAATCTAGTGTGGACCATTTGGATTTCAGACCACATTAAATAAAAAATAAAGATGAGAAAGAAGTCATAGCCAAGAATACAGGTTTTATGGAACTTAGTTTTTATGTCACTGATGGCGAAGTCAGCTGAGAATGTTTCTTAGGGGGAAATGGAGATTTGGGGGGGGATACTCCCAGAGGCAGTCAGGTGGACCTTGTCTTAATGGTGGTGTGTGTGTGTGTGTGTGTGTGTGTGTGTGTGTGTGTTTGGGGGGCTGGAGATGGATTGAAGAGAGGGTGTAACCAGGTTTTCTTAAAACCTACAGAGATTTAAAGGGGGAGAAAAATAATTTTGGCTAAATTTCCCCACCCTAACTTCTCAGTCAGGTAGCCCCGAGGCAACTGAAGTAAGTTCTTTTCTCCTCACTCTCTGTAAATATGGTTTGAGCTGAGAAGCCATCTGGAAGGCACCGGCTGTGGGCAGGTAGACCTGAGCCTCTTGGAGGTCTGGAGGAGACCACATTGAGTCCTGGAGGTTGGAGAGGCAGCCGCGGGTGGGTGAGAGAAATGAACAGCCTTCTGGAGCCCACACAGGACATTTGTGGAGAAGAAACTCAGATTCATGAAACAGCCCAGGAGTTTGCAATTAGCACACACTCAATTACAACGCTATGAAAAATATCTGTGTCTACACTAGCCCTCAAAAAAGAGGAATTTAGAACAGTGTAAAACATTTCAAATTTCCTTTTCGGGAGGTAGGGCGTGCAAAGATTGAAAAATTTAAATTATTATTTTAATAAAGCATTAGCAACCAATGTATCTGGGAGCTAATTCATTCAACAAATACTGATCGAGAACTTATTCTATACCAGTCATTTTTGTAGCCTCTGGCAATGGAAAACCTCCTTTGTTCTCTTTAGGCTGGAACACTAGCTTCTTCTCCTGGGTGGGTCCTCAGCCTTGACCACAGAGGGCCTCGGGGCACACGTTGCCCCCAAACTAAGGCCCACAGAACTCAGCAGCCTGCTTTCTACGCTCTTTCTCACAGAGTGTAGGAAATGGGTCTGAGCGAATTTAAGAAATACCAACAAGTTTTTTTATAGGTACATTTTTTTTTTCAGGCTGGGTTCAGAAAAATTCATACTTTCCAATGCAAATCAGCTTATTTACCTTCAGGAAATAAAAATAGTCATAAACCTCCCTCTTAGACATCACTTTGAATTACTAATGAGCTTCCATGCCCTGGCATTAATGCTTTAGTTTCTCTCCTACAGAGCGATCCCTCTGGGAAGTATATTTGTCCTTCTGTGACATCAGGAGCAGACAGAGGTCAGTCTAAATACAAAGTCACGTGAGATCCAAATTGAAGAGACTCTGAATAGTTCATCATCTGCACCAATCTCTCAACATGCGTGTGCACACACACATTTTCCTTGACTTGAACCTAAGACTTTAGTGCACGTGATAAAGATTTTGATTCCGTATAAAAATCTCATAGATCCGGAAAACACGGGATATGGCAAACATTAAGACATAGCATGACGTTAAAAAAAGTATATGCTGGGGCTATCTCTGCAATATTTCTCCAAGGGTTTAAGCCATCTGAAATCAGATGGAAGGTTGATTCAAGTGTACATTCCTAGACCCATTCCAGACCTGAGGAATCAATAAGGTGGGAGGTGTTCCAAGCAATCTTCAGTTTCAACAAGCAGGTGGGAAATTCTGATGCACACTACATTTTATGATCCAGCTTTTCAGGGCATGGAACAACAATACTCTGAGACTTCTATTTCCAATCGAAAGGTAGGAGCAAACACAGTTTATCATCACCCAGCAGGCAGTGCATCTTCCAGTGCTGCTTTGAGGCTGGCCCTTGACCTCAAAGCTGCTGTTAACCACAGTTAACCTGGTTTGCAGGGTGGCGACTGGGGGAGGCTTAGCACTTTCTCAAGCTCAAGGGATCTGACACATTTGTGGGAAGGATAAGAATTTAGACTAATGCTACGCCAGGGAGCTCCTGCCCCCATGGTTGGTGGTCCTGCTCTGCAGAGCCGGCTGCTTTAGACTGGGAGAGTCACCGTTTGATTGGGCCTCTGGGCCACATGGTCACTTCC
Organism: Neofelis nebulosa; assembly: GCF_028018385.1. Taxonomy (NCBI): domain Eukaryota; kingdom Metazoa; phylum Chordata; class Mammalia; order Carnivora; family Felidae; genus Neofelis; species Neofelis nebulosa. The sequence continues at coordinate 35,819,449 of NC_080796.1, forward strand.
TAGCTAAACAGGCTTTTGTCCTTTTGGAGCAGCAAGCCCAAATCTCCAAATGTTGAACAATTTTTGTCCCCATTTTTAAAAATATTGTTCAAAATCCTATCTAGAGCATTACAGGTCTAAGATAAGATTTCTGAAGGTATGGTGTCATTACTCCACAGAATTCTCATTTTGGATAAGCCAATCAACACTGGCATTCAGATACCGGAAGGTGGCATGCAAGCCTACCTTTTGTGACTGAAGACATTCATCCACTTCTGAGGCTGCTGAACAGCATCCAAGACAGGATTCTTCCTGGAGTCCCTTCCGTGTGGTTTCTCTTCTCTTTCCTCCCTCTTGTTGCCCTCTCTTGGGATTCTCTTGTTCATTCTTATTCACTGTGCATTCTGATTTGCAAATCTTTTCTTTTTTACTTTCTTTTTAAATTTATTTTTAATTGAGTATAGTTGGCATACACCCTTGATCTTGGCTCCCTACGTCCTCCCCAAATAGAGGAACACGAGGGAGAGAAACAGACTCAGATGTCACCTTAAAGTAGTCCACCCAGGGAGTTCCCAGGTCATTATATGTGATTGATGATAACAAAGATGATGACGGTAAATGTTTATTATCCCATTGTGCCTGGCCAATGCCACAAAAACTTCCCTTTAAATGTCATAGATGGGGTTCAGTTCTTTAGCACCGGTACTCCACCCCAAAGGACAGCAATAAGTCAGTGTGGATCATTCTTCTCCCGATGTACAGAACATAGTTTCTTAGACACGGTGGTGGGGCAGGGGGGGCGGTAAGTGATACAATAAATGTGAGACAATATAGTCCTTGCTGATTTTAAGCTTCTAATAAAATTGGTTGGCAAATATATACTATATACATATTAATCTATATGAATACTAATATCTAAAATACATATACTGTATATTTAATATATATACTATATATACTAACTACTATATATATGTATATGTAGATATATATGTGTGTATATATATATATATATATATATATATATATATATTCATGTCTTATTCACCTATACATCTTTAGACAGCTTGATAGAAAACCGGAAGAGGAATGCACTGAAGAACATTTATGACTGAATGAGTATAAAGGCAATCTCTGTAAATAACAACCACGTGGAGGAAAAAAAATCAAAGGAATAATCTACACCATTTATATTCAAGGGATTAGCTTGATTAAATAAATTAGCCTATTAATATTGTAGCATCGTAAAACAAAGTGCTTAATAAATATTTGATGACGGACTTACTAAAAAACTTATTTTTGTTTTCTCATTAAAATGCATGAATAAACAAAGCTAAAAATATATCGCTCTCCATGTGGGAAAGCCCGTGGGTCACTAAAAATTAATCTGCTTCAAATATTTCCACAAGTTATCAGCTACTCTTTAAGGACTCAAGGGATTGTTGACATTAACCAGGATTTCCAGGAAATCAAGATTTGATTCAAATTGAGAGATGTAAGATTTTATGAACCCAAAGATTTAAAAGGCATTAAAATAAATGTTGACTAATCCCTTAGGGAAATCAGTCTAGGATTAGATTATGTTCCTATGATAAATCAGAAATTCTCAAGAAAATAGATAAAACACCGTACACATATTAAAATCTGTGTTTTGTCTGGAAAATATAAAGAACAATACGTTTATGTGGATATTTGGTAATACTTAAAATTCTTGTTAGCAAAATTCACTCATTTTTATTTAAATATAATATTATGGAATAATGCCATGAACCCATTGGATATTCTGTTGTTTTTTAGGGGGGAAATAATGATTACATCTGAAAATACATGATCACACAATGATACAGTTACAAGGACCTCTATAAACTGGGTGGTGAGACCCCTTCCCTTCCCATAAGAGCAAAACAAGGCTCAGAGGGGGATAGAATCTATTCTAGCTCATTCCCATGGTTCTCAGCAGAGATAGTTTAAGAGCAAGGTCCAGAATTTATATCTTCTCCAGAATTACCTTCTTTGACAGATGGTTCTTCAAACAGGAGAAGCAACCAGCTGAGATGCCTCTTGAAAATCTTCCTGTTTATTTTAAGTCACTTTGTGCTAAAAATGTGACAGAAGAGGAAGAATTAATTCTTTGCCATAGAAAGGACCAAATGTTCATTGAACCCTGAGTGGAGTCAGGGGGAGGGGAGATATAAGACCACACTGAGGGGTCTGTTTAGCTGCCAACTGATCCCAAAATAATAGTAATGACAACTAAAATGTATTGACTGTTTATTATGTGCTAAGGACCATGTTCTAAGCATTTTACATCATTTTTATTTCATTACCTTTTGAGAAGCATTATCTCATTTATTCTTCCCAATAACCTTATAAAATAATGGTAATGATGATTATTACATATGTTATTATATGTTGAGGAAATGGGTTCAGACAGGGTAAGTATAACTTGCCTGTAGTTCCATAGCTGGGAATCCAGTGATTAAAAAGAGGCAGTCAGACCCTATATCTTTAAGGCATTTAAGCTTTGTACTATGTCCCACAAAAGAGGTAAATTTGCTATTTTACATCAAGGGAAGTCCAGGGTGGAAGTATTGATGAGGACAGCTCATACAGACATCTCTAGGGTTCAGTAAAAATCTTCATTGAAACTATTTCTGGGAACCAGTCCACCATTTTTCTTTAACCTTGAAATGAGGAAGTCCTACCACGTAAAACACAACAACCTCCTATCTCTCTCTCTCTCTCTCTCTCTCTCTCTCTCTCTCTCTCTGTTTGGTGATACTTTATTGACAAGATTTCATTTGTTTGATCATTGATTTTTACCGGGCTACTTGAAATCTGAAGTGGGAGTACCTTCGATCCACAGAAAATGGGATAATGTAATGCTGTGATTCTCAAACTCTGTCTCAGAGCTGCTTTGCACACTCTTAAAAATTATTGAGGACTCCAAAGAGCTTTTGGTTTATGTGGGTTATTTCTGTGAATATTTACCATGTTAGAAATTAAAACTGATAAAGCTTTAAAGTGCAAGAACATGTTAGTGCCCATTCTATTAGCCGTCAATGCGTTGCCATCAACACGCATCGTGCAGCTTCTGGAAAACTGAACTGTCTACTCATGATAGGATGAAAATAAGAAAAGTAAAGTCTTAATATCATGGAAACAGTTTTGGCCTCAGAGATGCGCACTGCCCTAATGAGAATGCTATGATAATTTCAGTTGTGGTCTGTCACTTACTAACTGACCAAGGTGCTTAGTCTCACTAGGATTCAGTTTCATTTTAATACGCGTAATAGTGCCTATCTTGTAGGTTTGGTGTTAGTATTCAATGAAATAATGCCTATAGATACCATCCATAGTTCCCAGTAAGCACTCAGTAACTGGTGGCCATTATTAATATGGGTTGTGTATCTAAGAAGTCTCAGCCCACCAGGAAGCAGGAATTATCTGTACCCAGAGGGTGCTAAACGTTCAATCCGATGGGGGTCCTCCCCAGGCTGTTCTTCTATTCCCCTATCTCCCCCCATTTCTGAGTAAAGTAATAACATTTTAATTAAAATACCAGTTTTTGAAAATGAACGTGACTGGCAGAGAAAGAATAGTTTTTGAAAACTTGTATAATATCTGAGCATTTTGATTAAAGAGAGAGATTGACATATTTTATTCACATCACAAAATTTTCATTGAAAAGCGTGCAATCTATTTTTACAGAACACTGTACTCTAGAAAGATGGTACTCGTCCAAAGGAAAAATTCAGCTCACAAACTACTACAACAAGTATGACTTTAGTTAGTACCTCTGATATCAGAGCAGATTTTCAAGTGTAAGCTAATGGCCTACTTACGAAAGGACCTCTTTTATACACTAACATTGAAATAGTTGGGAATGAAATAGTTGGGAATCTGTGGAGACCTGATTGTATTTGATAGTTTATGAGTAGCAATTGTTTTTGATGTAGACTATATCTTGTATGAACATGCCTTGAAAATATAATGGGAAACGTTGTATCTGTATACATTTCATCTTAGGTCTATGCGTAGTTAGGTGTAATGCCACCTTGTCTGAAATCAAAATCTCCAAGAGCTCCTTTTTCTCACTCTTGATTTAACAAGGTGTCCACTTCATTAATTTTGTCACCAACGAACCACATGTGAGACATATTAGGATTGAAGTGTCCACAGGAATTGGAGGGAAGAGGGAAGAGTCACAAAAGCATAAATTTTTTTTATTTTTGAGAACGACAAAAAGTGGCCAGTCAAAAGTCACCTGAAATGCGTTCACCAAAGCCATGTCCGTGGGGTGTCAATGACACTTCCTACTTCTATGGAGTTGTGCCACTGTAACTAAGGGTTAATTAGCACCTGTGAGACTCTACCACATGAACATGGACTACCATGGATACGAGCCTTCAGTATCGAATGTTACTTGATCCCACTGATCTAGACATTCATATTCCAACTCATGTGGACAAACCTTGAGGACATTATGCTAAGTGAAATAAGCCAGTCACGCATAGATAAATACTACATGCTTCCACTTGTACGAGGTATTTACAATAGTCAAATTCAGGGGCTCCCGGGCGGCTCTGTGGGTTGGGCGTTGGAAGTCAGCCCAGGTCGTAATCTCAAGGTTCGTGGGTTCTATCCCTGCATCGGGCTGTGTGCTGACAGCTCAGAGCCTGAAGCCTGCTTCGGATTCTATGTCTTTCTCTCTCTCTGCCCCTCCCCTGCTCATGCTCTGTCTCTGTCTCTCTCTCTCTCTCAAAAATACATAAACATTAAGCAAATTTTTAAATAGCCAAATTCATAGAATCAAAGAGAAGAATGATGGTTGCCAAGGGCTGGAGAGGCAGCTGAAGGTTGGTAATCGATGGGCACAAAATTTCAGTTAAGCAACATGAGTAAGTTCTACAGATCTTCTCTAGAACATTGTACCTATGGTTGATAATACTGTATGGTATTTGTTAAGGGGGGGGGGGGGCTGCGTGGCGCCTGGCTGGCTCAGTCAGTAGAGTGTGGGACTCTTGATCTCGAGGCTGTGAGTTGGAGCCCCACGTTGGGTGTAGACAGTACTTAAAATAAATCTTAAAAACAATTTTGTTAAGAGGGTAAACAACATTTAACACAACAAAATAAAATGTAAAAATTTTTTGAAATTACTTATTTCTCTGACCATTCCGGGTAAATATACTGCCACTCAGCCCAGTCAGACCCGAGAAACATGGTTGCAGGGCTTTCTCTTAGATTTGTCAGTTTCGAGTAGCCCAGACTAGTTTCTGACTATGTGTCCCTGCTATGTGTTCTCCAAGTTAATATGTGGTGTTTTGAGAAGCAGTTTAAGTAAAAACTCCAGCTAGTTGTGAATTATTGAAGTAGGATCCGCATGTGAGATTTTAGAGGACATCTCACGGATCTTAAAACCAAAGGGCAACGTTTGCTCTTGTCCTACTTGTTTTTAAAGAAATCTGCAATAGCAGGAAAGACCAGATTATAGGTCAACAATGAAGAAGAGTCAATAATGAGCTACTTCAGGCGCAGAGCCTAAAGCACCTCCTGCCAGGTGCTCCAGATGTTTCCTCTCGCCTTGTCTCATCTCTTCGATTTTATCTGTGTTGCACTCTTGCCAATTTCTTCTACCTAACTGCACACTTCTCCCACCCCCAACCACTACCCTCTGTAATGTCTTTAAATAAGTCAGAGGCTAAGAATTGAGAAAGGACGTGTTGACAGAAGCATTCACTATATTCCAAGCAGGGTCTACTAATCCACAAGTGTAAAAACACATCCTTATCTGTTCTCAACTCACTGAATGATATTTCCCCACCATCTCCAGAAGGCGTTTGTGTGCCCATGCCAATGGTCTTTCCAAAGCCACGGACTGAAAAAAGAATGTTTCCCAAAGGACAGAAGATTATTTGTGTTGGAGCTAACCAAATATTTTGCAGGCCCCGGTATTGTTGCTTTAGCCAGTGATGAGCGGATGTTAGCTTCTTCTGATACACAAGAAGAGTACAATGTTCTCACCTTCCTGATGTCATCTCCGATTGTTATTTTTGTTGTACTTCTAAATAATAGGATTTCTGGCATAAGGATTTATCTCAGGATTCAGCACAGTAGCGTTCAGCGAGCAGGGGCCCCCATGACGATGGATTTATTATAGAGGTTGCGATTCTCTGACTAATTTGCTTTGAATGAGACAAACACTTGGGAAAACCGAAATGTCTTTCCCAAGATTTTACAGCCTAACTGGAAATACAAAAATATATTGCAAAATAATGACAATAAGTGTAGTCAACATCCATCACCTCACACATATTTTTTTTCTTGTGATGATAATTTTTGTAATGTTTATTTATTTTTGAGAGAGAGAGACAGAGACTAGTGAGGGTAGGGCAGAGAGAGGGAGACACAGCATCCAAAGCAGGCTCCAGGCTCCAAGCTGTCAGCACAGAGCCCGGCACGGGACTCAAACCTATGATCTGCGAGATCATGACCTGAGCTGAAATCAAGAGTTGGATGCTTAACCGACTGAGCCACCCAGGCGCCCTGTTCCTGGTGCCCTTGTCACTTAGGAAGCCACAAGGGTTTTAGGAGCTCTATGTCAGACCCTGGGTGGGTAAAGACCAATATATATATTTTCTATGATCTCACAGTTTGTTATTGGAAAAATGTGATATAGGATAATTTTTTAAAGCTTGCTTAAAATAAAAGCAGTGCAGCGTGAACACTGGAATCTTCTCTCAGCCAGTCATTTGCTGAGTCACCGAATGACTTTGCTTAACCACTCTGCTGGAAAATTTATGACCGTTTCTCCCTCTGCAGCAGTGGTAACTAAATGAAAAAAAAGTCTAACCCTCAAAAAACAATAAATGCATGTATCTAACATGCGCTAGGTACTACTAAAAACAACTTTTGTTTTTCATTTTTACAATTACATAAAAACAACACGACTTGATAAGGCACTTAAAAAATTTCAGCTTAAAGTACTTTCAAATTCACAGTCAGTCTCATTTTACCAATAACCAAGGTGGGGAAAACTAGGCTCATTTTTCATATGTGAGAACCTGTAACCTGTCATACAATGTTAGCCCTACCAGGATTTTGAGGAATGCTGTCATCTGACTGCTCTTGTTTTAAATGAGGAAGCCTGGAAAGGTCAGCAGAGTTGCTCAAGATCACACAACAAATTGTGGATGTGGAATTTGGTTTATCTGTTAAATGGTTTTAGAGCTTTTAGGCTGGCCTTCTGCTGGGTATTGAGCTTACTCTTGGTGTGGACGATGAGACGGTCAAGTACAGACCTTGACGATGTGTTACTGTAAATGCTGAGATGAAGATGGGCTCAGGGTGCAGTGAGAGCACATAGGAGGCTGGATGGCAATGACTGACAGGAGTGGTGTGGGAAGGCTTCCTGGAGAAGGCGGTACCCGGTCCGAAATTTCATGCCTGAGTGCGTTAATGAGAAGGAGGGCAAAGGCCATGTCTGGCACAAGAAATAGCACATGCAAATGTGTGGACGCTTGATCAGGCGGAGTGTGTCTTGGGAACTATGAGCAGTTCAAGATGGTAGGAGCCCGGGGGGGTTGTGGTGAATAGAAAAGGAGATGCTTGGGGCACCTGGGTGGCTCGGTCGGTTGAGCATCTGACTTCGGCTCAGGTCATGATCTCACGGTCCGTGAGTTCGAGCCTCGCGTCGGGCTCTGTGCTGACCGCTCAGAGCCTGGAGCCTGTTTCAGATTCTGTGTCTCCCTCTCTCTCTGCCCCTCCCCTGTTCATGCTCTGTCTCTCTCTGTCTCAAAAATAAATAAACGTTAAAAAAAAAAAAAAAGAAAAGAAAAGAAAAGAAAAGAAAAGAAAAGAAAAGAAAAGAAAAGGAGATGCTAGACAGGCAGGCTGGGGTCACATCATGGCTTCCTGGACGTCGGGTGCCCGGCTAAAGACTTTGGATTTTAACCAGAAGGCAATGGGGGAGCAGCTGAAGGATTTTAAGAAGGAATTATGGAATGTCCCTCGAAGGGAGATAAAACAACTCTCACTGAGCTGTGCAGAAAAGGAGTAAAACTTAGAAATTGATGTCAAACTAAAAATCCCCAAAGGACAACCCAGGTTTAGTCCAGCACTCTTTCTTCCACAGCATACTACTTAAATTCTTGGTAGTAGCTAAATGTTTTAAAGATTATATCCTGGAAAAAAAATTATACCTATATACATATCTATATGTATCTATATATATATCTATATGTAGAGATATCTATATATATCTCTACATATAGACATCTCTATATATAATTGGGTTAAATCCTAGTTCAGATTGATCTAGGCTAACATTTCTCCATAGATTTGTGGACAAAGGGGAAGTTGCATCTGGAGTCTTACTCTGCTACATGAAATAGTAAATAAGGATTGAATTCTTCTTCAAGTTAGGAGAGAGAGCCGAGAATATGCAGTCCAGGAAAGCCAAGCCCCAGGGTCGGGGAAAGAGCACTGGACAAAGAATCAGGAGAGGGCTCTGTAGCTCTGCCTCTGTCACCAGTTCTCTTGGTGAGCCTGAGACATGACACCAAGAGCCAGCCTTTGCCTAGTAGACACCCTGCTCCAGGTACTATTCTGAACACCGTATTGTGTCCACTGTTGTGGTGGGGTGCCTGGGTGGCTCAGTCGGTGGAGCATCCGACTTTGGCTCAGGTCATGATTTCAAGGCTCGTGAGTTCTAGCCCCATGTCGGGCTCTGTACTGACAGCTCAGAGCCTGGAGTCTGCTTCGGATTCTGTGTCTTCCTCTCTCTCTGCCCCTCCCCCGCTCATACTCTCTCTCTCTCTCTCTCTCTCTCAAGAGTAAATAAACATTAAAAATTATTAAACTGTGTGATAACCTCCTAACATAAAGTCACAGGTATAATCCCCCTTTGAAAAATAATTAGTCTGTTTGGGCTACCATAACAAAAAGATCTTAGACTGAGGTGCTTCAACAACAAACATTTCTCACAGTTCTGGAGGCTAGAAGTACAAGATCAAAATACCAGCAGATAAGAGGTCATGAGAGCCTTCTTCCTGGCTCCTAGCTGGCCATCGTTTCACAAGTTCTTTCAGCAGGGGGCTGTCTGGAGTCTCTTTTATAAGGTTCTAATCCCATCATGTGGGCTCCACCCTCATGACCTAAGCACCTCCCAAAGGCCCCACCTACTAATACCATCATTTTGAGGGTTAGTTTTCAACATATGAATTTGCGGGAGGTGGTGGGGACACGAACATTCAGCCTGTAGCACCTGCCCAAGTTTGTGTGTCTGGAAAAGTCCAGGTGTTGGATGAGTGCCATCCAGGGCTGTGATTCTGTGTGGAAGGTTGAACTCAAGTGGTTTCTGCAGCCCTTGTCTCCAAGGGCTTCTTGGAGCTCCTTTGCATGCATTAAGGAGCCCAGAACTGAACCTGCCTCTCTCAAAAGTGGTCACAACAGGGAAGATCATGTGGGAGAACCAGTCCCAGATGTGAACAGACAGGAAGGACTGCCTTTCCCTGGCTGTTGCCTCTTGCCAGGCCCCTGACTTCACCTGGCAATGTCCCCACGGGGGAAATCGTGATTCCACCTTGGAGTGATTCAGTAATGTGTCTAAATGTACAGAACAAGTTAGGGTGGAAACAGACATAGGAGCCCACATTCGCCTGACTACAGGGATCATTCATTGCTTCGCATATTTAATTATAGTCCAAGGGAGAGACGGTGTGGAGACTCGTAAGCATGGGGAGTTAATGTGGGTTTATTTAATGTGGATTAAATAAAATAAGACCATTCGGAGGCTTTTGATGAGTTTCTGAAAGAAAATTGTTGTCGTTTGGGGTGCCTGGGTGGCTCAGTAGGTTGAGCGTCCAACTCTTGGTTTCAGCTCAGGTCATGATCTCCAGGTTCATGGGTTCGAGCCCCACATCTGGCTCTGTGCTGATGACATGGACCCTGCTTATGATTCTCTCTCTCCCTCCCATTCTCTCTCTCTCTCTCTCTCTCTCTCAAAAAAAAGAAATTGAATAAATACTAAATAAATAAATACTAAATAAAACTAAAAATAATCGTTGTTATCTTTTTCTAACTCCTGAGTCAGAAGAATCCCTAAGATGGACCCCAGTTCAGGGAGCTTGCTTTCTACCTGCTCTTTCAGAGACAGTCCTTCAAGGATCTAAGATGAGGCTTCTTTCGTGAGAAGGGAAGGACAGGGCTGCCAGGCTGCTGCTGGCCTCAGTGGCCCGGACAGCGCCCCCACCACTGTCCCCTTTGTCCTCTTCCCTTGGAGCCTTCCCTGTTTTCATTAAAGCCAGATTTCTTCTGTATCTGCGTGTTGGTGCAAAGGGAGAAAAAGATGTGATAAAAACTGGGTCACACACCCCATTCAGCATGCCTGAATCACTCAAAGGAAGAAAATATGTTTTTCAAGAACTCCATTAGATCTGTACTTGGAAGCCACCATTTAGTTGTTCTATTCCCTTAAATAATATAATTTTCGCATGAACAAGTCACCCAAACTCTGAAGTCCTCACAGTCACCTAACCTATGAAATAAAGAGGGTTGAATAACATAAAATCTGAGTTGTTTTTTTTTTTAAATAAGGCTCTGCAAAATCCAAATTGTGTGAATAAATATATAGATAAAATAAAAAATATATATATTTAGGGTACGAATGTAGAAGCATCTTGATCTTGAAGACCATAAGCTCTTCAAGGGCAGGGACCACCTCTTTAATTTCTTTTGATTCCCCCTAATGCCTTGTGCTTAGCACTGAGCAGGTGTTCAGTAAGCCTTTCTGGCTGTCAAGCCAAGCGCTAAGATGCAGAAACTTTATTTATCTGCATGAATCTGTGTTGGGGGCCAGCCCTGCCAAAATAGGCCAGTGAATTAAAGATTCTATAATTAGACATACAGTGTTGTACGAGGCACTCTGTGTCCCTGCTTGTCAATGTGTCCCCACGATGACGTAGTGACAGTTGCCAGCTCCCTAGGGGCTGTGTTCAGCTGATGGGAATGTTAATGTCACTTGATTTTTATTCTTGATGGAGGAAAAAGAAGGGTTGTCATTTCAGAACTCAAGAAAGGGATTTCCCCCTCCCCCCCTAAAACTAATGGGTTGGGGGGGGGTTTGTAAATTATAACACTGAGAAACAGTCTGTTTGTAAAGTTAAACAAATGTAGAGAGAATAGCCTGAGAAAGGAAATACATATACAGTTTAACACCATTCATGGAGAACTTGTTACATCAGGAGTTTCACTTTATCCTCACAAAATCCTCATGGCCATGCTAGTATATCATTTGCCCACTTGACAGATGAGAAAATAGATTCAGAGAGAGAGAAGAGTTTGCTCAAGTTCACATATGAGAGGTAACTGGTGAGTGGGGTCATCTCTCCAAGCCCCACAATGCTGTGTTTAAGCATGTCCTCCCCCTCCCCTTCTTACCTTCCCCCTCCCCTTCCCTGTTTTGCAGGGAGGGAGGGAGCAGGCATTGGGGTGATTTTGCGGTTGCCCTTGTTCTGCCTTCTCCCCGTCTCCAGTTTGCGCTGAACAGATCAATCAGTGGTTCTCTGAAAAACATGTTATGATTGTTCTCTTTGTAGGTATTTCTCTGTAGGATTCTAGGAACGTATTTCATAATTTTTTCAAGTGCTCTCCCCTTCCATCCTATGATTTTAGTCAAAGAAAGAAAAAAAGCTAGGATTGGGAATCACAGCAATCACAAAAACACATCAATCGAGAATTACTATTTCACTTGATCCTTATAACAAACCCTGAGAGGCAAGTGGGGCAGTATGGCTAATCCCCAATTCACACACGGGGCAGGGGGACCCCATGTTTTAAAGGACATGCTCAAGATCACTCCGATGGTAAAGAAAACATTGTATTTGAATCCACAGCATGGACTCTAAGTTTGGGATTCTTGAAAATACAGTGGGATGTGATTTCGATACTCAGTTCCCAGAGCTTTTTGGGGGTTTAGGGATGATGGCGACCTGACTTCATCCCACTTCCTCACGAGTCTCACCTCTTAGCCTAGCTGTCCTTCCTGACCCAAGCAGATGGGGGCTGGCAGGCGGCTCAGAGCAATTAGGGACGTAGGCTCCATGGGAATTCCGACAGCTGGGAGAGGTCCCAAAGAGCAGACAAGGAAAAATAACACATACAAGGCACGCCTCGGCCAAATAGGTGAAGGTCAAACAGAACAATGCGAATCAAGTAGAACAGCCTGGGAGATACTTTCTGACTTTAAGAAAATGAGACCACTTAAAAGAAATTCAAGGATAGTTCCAAAAAGACTTTCCAACTAAAAACTGATTTGTGAGCTAAAATGCTCAGTGGACAATTTGATAAGCTTTGTTGAGATTCAAATGAACAATTTGGGAGACCAAGCGGAAGAAAAAAATCCTAAGGCAAAAAATAAAAGGCGACCAAGCAAAACAAAGAAATAAAAACACAAAGGTAAGGAAATGGTAAGGGAAAAGAAGAGATTTGAGAGAACAGGTCTTGGATGGTTAACATGTGATTAAGAGGAGTTTAAGAAGGAGAAAATAGAAGAGGTGGAGAAGAATCAATAATGAAATAAAGACTAGGAGACAATTCTGCTGAGTTGAGGCTCTTAGGGAAATAAGGTGATAAGCAGCAACTCTAGCCCATGGGATTCAGTAATAACTGAGAGGTTATTAATTTGACATGTTTCTTTGTATTCGACATTATGTGTATGTATGTGTATAAGCTTATAGTCTAAAGTATGAAGAGACATATGGGATATATATATATATATAATTTGTATTACTACTTGTATTACTATATAAACAAATATATGTATTTGTTGGTTCATCCTCCCTTCCCTGTCCTGTGTTTGTCTCTTCCTACCTTAAAGGGTTAAGTTTGAAGGCACGATCTGAATGTTTGTCTCTGAACCTAGAGGGTGTTTAAGATCAGTGACCAATTCACTTTTCATTTTTTCGTTTCTGTTCCACTTTCTCTTTGTGCTCTGGCCAGAACTTTAGACCCTTAATAAGTATTTATTGAATATTGGCTGCTTAGGGAGGGAAAGAAACCCTGAGAAATGATTTTGGCACGGTAGGGGTAGGAGGGGACGGGGTAGTGGCTAAAGTTCTTCTTCTTGAAATCACCATTGCCTCCAGGCAAAGCTGTGAAGAGGCCGAGGTTCCCCACCCACCCACCCGTCCACCATCCCTGCCTCAGGGCTTTAACCCTGCCTGTTCCACTCGCTCTGGGCTGTCAACTGAATCCCCCAATCCAAATGGATACCAATCAGTGCTTTCCCATGTAAACCTTTGCAAAGCTCATTCCTTTGGTTCAAATCTAAGGATTAAAAACAAAAACAAAAACAAAAACAAAAAACCCTAAAGAACAACTTCTAAAGAGGTAAAGTTTCAGGTATTATCAGGCCACGAAAAAAAAAAAAGTATTGGGGGTCACGAAAGCCTTATTCTGAGCTCCTCCAAGGGCAGGGATCCCCCCCTGGAATGATCATTAAGCAAGAAACACTAGCAGGTTTGAATCCCAGACTCAACCAATGCGACAGAAAGGGGCGGAGCCTACAGCCAGCAGTTTCCAGCGGAGCAGTGCCCAGATGGCTAATCAGTTAGATTTGGGGACAATTTCCTTTCCTACGCCCCCCCTCTGAATTACCCAGCTCTAGAGTGGCAAGCCGTGTGTAAGATGTTCAGGCTTCTTTTAAAATTGATCCAAAAAAGGGCTGACAGGTGAGCGCACAGCGTGGACAGAGGAATACTCAACTGGGAGAAACTGAGCAGAAGGAAAAGTAAGCGAACTGCCGAGAGGGCTTCCCATTAGTATCGGTTTAGGGATCAAAGGGAAACCTGAAAACACAACGAAAGCAGCAGTAAACACCTTGGTTGTAGGAACCGAGGATAATAAGGCAGAATTAAAGAGCCGCAAAAACACACAGCGCGCGCCCCACCCTCCAGAGCCAGGCCTCAGTGGTGCTATCCTGGAGGGTGGGGAGGATGGTTTGCTGGAGAAGAGGAACAGGTGCTGGGCCCTGTGGGCCAGCCTTGTAACTGAGAGAACAGCAGACCTGGATTTGTCTCCAGATTTCCCATGAACTCCCCATTAACCTGGGAAACAGCAGGGTTGTGGGCCTGCAGAATTGGGTCACACTGCCTGCTAGGACCAGACCACTGTCCCTTTCTCCTTTCTCTTGCCTCCCAGATGATTTAGAGTGTTTGGTGCATGTTTGTGGAATGCCTGTTTGTCCGAAGTTGGGTCCACATTTAGTTGAGCCTTGACTGATGACAATTGCTCTGCTCCCTTAATCAGAGTCCGAAGCTGGGAAGTGATGGCCTTTCTTTGATTGAACTTCTCTGAATTCTTTTTCCAACCAGGTCTCGACCTTTGGACTTCTGTGTCTGTCTTTTCGTGGTGCGGTTTTAACAAGAATGGTTTAGCCATTCTCAATATCTGATCACCCTGGCTATCTGACTAGATTCCTCATTTCCCACCATCCCATCCCCTGGAGATCTTGTTAAATGCAGATTCGGAGGCAGTAGGCTTGGGGTAGGGTTCTAGGTTCTGCGTTTCCAACGGGATTCCAGGCGATGTTAGTGCTGCTCTGAGACCACGGTTCTGGGGTCCCCTTGAATCAGTGGGAGAGGTCTAAAAACATATTAATGCCTGGGTCCCACCCCCAAAGGTTCTGTTTTAACTGGCCTAGGGATGATCTGGGCATGGAGAATTGTAAAAGCTCTCCAGGTGATTTCCACGTGCCAGCTAGGGTTGAGAACGGCGAATTCAGAAGATGGGGTGGTGGCGTGGAAGTGGATGGTCTTGTAGCCAATACACTCTGGGTTTGAATCCAGTTCTGCCTTTGAGCCGCCAGGTAACCTTGGGTGTGCTTCAGACTTCCTGAGCCTCAGTTTTCTCGTTCATTAGAATAAGGGATAATAAAGGCTTCTTAGGATTGTGAGGCTTAATTAAATTACATTCAGTACCTAAAGCAGTGCTAGATGTGTACGATATGAATATTTGTTTCCTTCCCTCGTGTTACCGTCTAGCTCAGAAGCGGCAAGATCTGGATTACACCTCATGGTTTGTGGTCCACGTGTGGTTAACAAATGCATTTTGACTGGCTTAAATATATATATATATATTTTTTATATATTTATATATATTTAATTATATTATATATTATATTTTATATATTATTTTTATATTTTATATTATATATAATTAATTATTTATATTTATTTATATTTATATATATAATTTATATATTTTATATATTTATATATTTTATATATTTATATATTTTATATATATATATTTAATTTTAAGGTATCATTTACATATCTGCAGAGTTACATACAAATCTAGATTTTGGCTTCTTTGGAAGAGAATCAAAATCTGGTTAGAATGGGTACCGTTCAGCCTCCTTTCCCAGGTAGAGGGAGCACAGCCTTACCGCTTGATGCACACCCTGCCCCGGTTTCCAGCACATTCCCAATGAGTCTATGGCCCCTCCATAACTTTTTAGCTGGCTCTATTTGCATTACCTCCCTGTGGCTCATAAACATTTGAATTTTCCACTCCTTGCCTAAAAACTTAGGTTCCAATTCCTTACCTTCCAGGATTTGGTTACATCTCACCCCTTTCTTGTACGACTTCCTCCTTTTCAGGCATCTGGGGCTCGGGGCATGCCACTTCTTAACATTTGTCACACAGACTTCAAGATTTCACAGTCTAACGCTCGAAGTTTTCTCCCTGCTTCCTGTGAGGAGAACGATCTTCTTCATTCTTCATATGCTGGTGTATCCCAGTTATTTGTTTCATGGGGAAAAGTGGGTGTCATGGACTGAATTGTGTCCTCTCCCAAATTCGTATGTTGAGGTCCTAACCCCCAAGTATCCTAGTACTTCAGAACATGACTCTTTTCAGACATAGAGCCTTTAAAGAGGCAATTAGGTTAAATATAAGGCTGTTAGGATGGGCTCTAATCCTTTGTGATTGGAGTCCTTATATGAAGAGGAAATTTTGGGACACTTGGGTGGCTCAGTCGGTTGAGCATCTGGCTCCTGATTTCAGCTCAAGTCATGATCTCCCGCATTGGACTCCGTGCTGAGCTTGGAGGCTGCTTGGGATTCTCTCCCTCTCTGTCCCCCCCTCCCCTGCTGCTCATGCTCTCTCTCAAAATAAGTAAATAAACATTTTTTTTTAAAGAAGAGGAAATTTTGACACACAAAGGTAACACCGGGGATGTGAGGGTAATGAGGAAATACCATGTGAGGACACAGAAAGCAGGTATCTCTTTGCAAGCCGAGGAGAGAAGCCCCAGAAGTAACAACCTAGCCAATATCTTGATCTTGGACTCACAGCCTTCAGAACTCTGAGAAAATAGACTTCTGTTGTTTAAGCTGTCCAGTCTGTGCTACTTTGTTATGGCAGCCCTAGCAAACAAATACGGTGGGGAAGAAAATGTTTTTTCTTTAAATAGAATCAATTCTTCGAAAGGGGTATCTAGTTAATGATATAGAAGAATCCGGCAGCTTTTCATGGCTTCTATCTTTTAGTTTGTTGTGGAAAAGCTTTATCAAAAGAGATTTTCCTACCTAGAATGGTGTCTTACTTTTCACTTTCCCATGGGGATACTATCTGTTTGATAGTCTTATCAGGTTCTTTATTTCTTCCATCATGAATATTTTGAAAAATGCTGGAGGCCTGGGTTGGTAGGTAGCTGAGATGGCTCACGACTTTGAATCTTAGTATTTTCACTGCATGAGAAAGGGAAATCCTTGAAACCTTCCTTGACAACCAGCGTATTTTAAAATAAATTCTAAAAAGGGAGATCTTTTTCATTAGAGAAATAAACTAGTAAAAGAACCAAGGAATTAGATCATTTAGTTCTACTGTGGGTAAAAATCACCCGGATTACTGTCTTCAGTCATAAACTTCCAAAGAACATTTTCTAACATCTGTTGGGATAGGCATCAACACTGGGCTCAATGGCACCAGTCAGATGTCTGCTTCACCTGGGATTGTCCATCTTCCCAATAAATTGGCCCCCGTCACAACTGGCCTTGATAGTCAGAGGTGCCATATCAAAACAAGACCCCCTAGATGCTGAGATGAGTTTGCTTTTGGGGGGCCAGGGAAAGAAAACTGAACAGCTAGAGAAGCAATGTTGGAGGAAGTCCTAATAGTAGACCCTAAGAAGTGCCAGCAAGAGAGAAATGTAGTCCAGGCAGCCATGTACCTGGCTAAAACTAGGAATTCAAATATTAAGAAATGAATGATGCATCGTTTATTGGCAATTAACAAGCTCTGCTCTTGGTACTAAGCCCATGACTTTGGGGTTCATTGCATTTCCTCTCCCTGGGGTTGAATTGATTCTAGAATATCCAGGGAGGGTTGGGGCTAAGAGGTATACATCTATGTATTCATCCATTCATTTATTGGTTCTGTAAATTTTCATTGAGCCACTCCTCTGTGCCAGGCAAGGTACTAGGTGCTGAACTATGAAGGGTAGTAGGTTTCAGAGACCCAGACAGACAAATCCATAGCTAGGACTTCATCTATTTCCATTATACAGATCTCCTCTATTTATTTACCTACTACCCTATCAGTGATAATAATTATATCTATCATTTATTGAGTGCTTTTTATGGGCTTCTCATATAGTATTATTTTGTCTTTACAATACTAGCCGAGATAGGCATTATTATTGCTATTATCCTCATTTTACAGATGAGGAAATTGTGGCTAAGATAATGTTAGCTTTCCTAAGGTCACAATCAATAGCTGGCAACTCCAGGATTTGAGTCCAGGTATGTCTGACTCAAAGCTCATGCTTTAATTGCTACTTGATATGGTCTTTCTAAAACTATAGATGTTGTTCTAGGCCAAAAAGATGGAGATTTCTCTTTAAGATAATGTATCTTTACATTAAAACATTTTTAAATCAAAGATATGCATGCACATAGTTTAAAAGTCAAATGGTTCTTCAAAGCTTATCACAAAAACCACCAATGCCTTGTCCACTCTTATCTCTATCATTCCCTGGAAACAACACTTCCAACTTGTCTGGACTTTTATTTCTCATTTTTATCTATTTCTTAATTTTTCAGTTCTAGGTATTATCTGATGAACTCTCACTATGGAAAACTGTCCACTTCCACATATACATATTATTTCCTGCCCACCCACCTGCATCCTCCTAGTATAGTTAAATTATACTTTCTGTTAGATCCACATCTAGTATTTACATTATTTTAACTATATGAATGTTATTTACATGTGAGCTATATAGTACATCATGATTATATTTCTTATGCAACTTTTTGTTTTCCTGGAGTTGATAATTACTTCATGTTTTCATTTGCTTAGTTGTCTATGTAATCATCACTAATTTATCCTCCAGTCCCTCTCCCAATTATCTTCAAACACAAGGAATTCTGTCCATTTCTTCTAGGAGACAGCTCTCTGAGGGCTTTCTGACCTACTGCCTTCTGGGCTGGGGCAGAGCTATCATCTGGAATTATTTTGCCAATATCTTGGGGATTCCTTTTGTGTCTCTCTTGAGTTAGATTCCCCCTCTTCATCCATTGCCTTCCTTTTCGTTGATTTAGAAACTTCCTGAGAAAGGGTGCATGGAAGGGACATTTTGAGACCTTAAAGATCTAAACATGTCATGTCTGTTTGACAGTTTGCCTGGGTAGAGAATTCTGGTTGGAAATATTTTTTCCCTCCGAATGATGAAGGATTACACCACTGTCCTACAGTGATAAATTGATTCTTGATCTTTTTAAATAAGAACTTAATCTGTTTTTCTCCATCTCTAGAAGCTTTTAGGATCTTCCCTTTGTCCCCACTATTCTGAAATTTTATCAGGATGTGCTTTGTGTTAGTTTATTTTCTTCCATTGTCCTATGTACCCTTTGGGCTCTCCATCTGGAAAACTCATGTCCTTCAATTGTGGAAAATTCTCTAAATTGTTTCTATAATGATTTACTCTGGGAGAGAATACTTCTCAGAACAGTGGGCTGGACTTTCTTGGTTCCCATAGAGCAAAAAAAAAATGTTTTTGGTTTAAATTCATCATTACATTGCCAGCACTTCAGCAACAGCATTGGGCATTTGCTAAAATGGTACTCAGCAACTGTTAGTAAATTGAACACAATTGACAGAAGTTTCTTGCAAAGTTTAAGTCTTAAGATTTAAGTCTATGATCATACTTCTCACATTTCTCAGCAAAGGCACAAGATGATCAGAATATTGAGTGACTGTCTCTGCTGGTGACCTTTTATTCTTTCGAAAGGTTGAGTCAAGCCAGATTTCAGAATGACTACCTGTTAATATGAGCTGCTTCTAAGCTTCCCATAGTTTTCCCTTGAAGTATTCAGGGGAAATTTTCTATCTCTTCCCACAACTATTCTGGATTTTCCATGTTGGAGGTGGGGGAGACGGGTGGTCAAAGAAGGAGATAGGACACAAATTCACCAGTTTCCTGTTGAGTTGATGGAAGCTTTTCCTGCCTGACCTGCCCTTAGAAAGAACTGCCTGCTAAGGCATATATTGATGGCTAGGGGAGACTGGAGCTGAGGGTAGGACCAGAAAAGATGTACAACCCTATCAGGAAAATTAAAAAGAATGAAGGTTAAGTACAGGAATCGCTGATTTTAAATGGAAATCCTTTGGGATGCGTTTGAGGAGTAGTTTGTCTTTTAACTCAAGATTTAGGTTTGAAACATTTGTGGTTTATAGAGAAGAGGAATATTCAAATATCTTGTTTAAAAAACGAACAGAAATATCATTGTCACTCCCCAAACTCTGCACTTAATTTTAGAATTAGTAATAAGTAAGACATCTGGATGGAGCTGAACAGAAGTGTTTCTGAAGAATTTTGGGAGCTGGGCATACTTCCCTACAAATGAACAGTAGGTTTGGTTTTGAAAATGTTCTTTAATATCTAAAGAGACAGCCAAGGCCTTGTTTCCCATTCTCCTCTCCCTGGGTTGCCTTCACCAACCACAACTTTTTAAAAATAATAGATTTTATTTCCTTAGAGCAGTTTTAGGTTCACAGAAAAATTGAACGGAAGTTACAGAGTTCCCACATACGTGCTCATCACCACCACCACCCCACCCTCCCCAGCCACTGCCATTATCAACATCCCTCACCAGAGTGGCACATTTGTGACAACTGATGAATCTACATTGACACATCTTGATTCCCCAAAGCTCAAAGTTTATGTTAGGATTCATTCTTGGTCTTTAACATTCAATGGGTTTGGACAAATGTATAATGGCATGTATGCATCCTTATAGTAAGACAGAGAATAGTTTCACTGCCCTAAGAATTTTCTGTGTTCCACATATTCATCCCTTCCTTCCCCTATATTCCCTGACAAGCACTGATCCTCTTACCGTCTCTGTAATTTTGTCTTTTCCAGAACGTCATGTAGTTGGAATCGTACAGCGTGTAGCCTTTTCAGGTTGACTTTTTTCACTTAGTAATATGCATTTAAGATTCCTTAATATCTTTTCATGGCTTAGTAGCTCCTTTCTTGTTAGCACTGAATAATCTTCCACTGTATGGTTGTACCACACTTTATCTACTCACCCGCTGAAAGACATGTTTGTTGCTTCTGGGTTTGGGCAATTATGAATGAAGTCGCTATAAACATGTGTGGACATAAGTTTTCAACTCCTTGGGTAAATGCCAAGGAATATGATTGCTGCATCATATGGTCAGGGCATGTTTAGTTTTGTAAAAACTGTCAGGCTGACCCCCGAAGTGCCTCTACCCTTTTGCATTTCTGTCCGGAATGGATGAGAGATTCTGTTGCTGCACTTCTTTGCCAGCATTTGATGTTGTCAGCGTTCTGGATTTTGGCCCTTCTAATAGGTATGCAGTGGTATCTCATCCTTGTTTTAATTTATATTTCCCTGGTTACATATGATGTGAAGTATTTTTTCATGTGTTTGCTTGCCATCTGTATATCTTCTATGGTGGAGGTATGCATCTAATCAGTGTATAACTTAAAAAAAATTTTTTTTAATGTTTTTATTTATTTTTGAAGAAAAGAGAGAGACAGAGCATGAGCGGGGGAGGGGCAGAGAGAGTGGGAGACACAGAATCTGAAGCAGGCTCCAGGCTCCGAGCGGTCAGCACAGAGGCCGACGTGGGGCTCGAACTCACGAACTCATGAACCATGAGATCATGACCTGAGCCGAAGTCAGATGCTTAACCGACTGAGCCACCCAGGCGCCCCTCAGTGTATAACTTTTAATCAACTTGTTAGTTTTCTTCTGGTTGCGTTTTAAGCAACCACAAACTTTTACCCTGTGTCTTTGGGGGCAACTTCTTATACGAAGTAATAAGAAGACTTAGCGTGTTACTGACATTCAGACCCTAAAAAGGAAGGGAAGATTTAAGAGAAAACCAATTTTCTCCAAGATCTGGTTTACTTCAGTGCGAAGGTAGAAAGGATACTCCATAAGGAGCGGCAGCGGATGAGATTTGTCTAGTCCTGAAGAGTCATCAAAAAATAGGCAACCCAGAGCTAGCTTTTTCCTGTCTGTTTCTTGTTTCCACAGAAGCCATCCCAGAATCATGGGTCCCAGTGGCTTTCTATTTAGTTGTGCTCAGTTCCCTTCCATGAATATTGATAACATGGTCAGCCTTGCTGTTGCTGTGTCCTCTGTTCAGTGCCTTCCTGGAGCACAAGGTAGCGTAGAGCAGAGTTCTAGAATGTTTTCTGTAGTCCAGGGAGTTATATTGACTTTTTTCCCCAAATATATTTGTTTTGTTCCCAATATCCACAGATGTTTTTGAGAGAGTGTACTCTAGGTATAAGACTGGATTGTTCCCCATGAGATGAGTAAAAAAGGTGACTGACAGTGATTCTAAAGAAATTCTTGTGCAATGAATGGATGGAGGGTCAACACAACAAACCCAGGTAGGCAGACAGACAATCACAAATGTGTACAATTTCTGTACAGACTGAGCTCTTTCTGGGAGAGTCCAAGCACGGCCCTAGGAAGCTCCCCAGAGAGATTATGTTGAAATTGCATGCCAATCTACCTTCCCCCACTTATGCCTCCTCCCTTCATTGCTGCTTGGGCTGTGTGTCCCTTTCAAGTCGGTCATGTTCCAGAAGGGCTCATGGATCCTTGACTCCTGCATATGAGTCTAACAACATGTGTTTGTATTTTACTTAATAGAGAACTCCTGTCTTAGGGAATGGGTTACTTTGCACCAAAAGTATGGACTTTTCTCCTTAGAGCCCTTGTCATTGCCATTTCTGCTTCATAAACAGCATGATAAAACTGCTGATATTGTGATGTATGTTATTTCATTTGCATTCGCCCTCTGGAATACTGCTGTTTAGGGACTACTCTCATACTGTTGCATTGCTCAAGGAAGCACTTGTGATCTAGTTCAACTTCCAAACTTAAAGATAGTCATTATGTTTCCATGACTTTGCTTAATCATAGACCAAAAATACAGCCCTGCAGATAAGCATGCTACCTCAATAAGTAGGCTGCCTAGGTCCTCGTAACCCTGTGGCTGCATAATGTCTAAAGGAAGAATTCTCTTGAGGATAAAGTCTGTCTGACCCTGCTCTGTCCTATACCTGGCCAAGCGCCTTGCATATAGTAGATACTCAATAAACATTTGTTCAATGAAGGACAGCATACAGCAAATCAAATACAATTTAATAACTCTCCCCCTGTCCTTAAAAATATTCCTTCCTCCCTCGGATTCTGACATGGCTGGTATTTAATGTACACTCATTACGTACAAGGCTCCGTCTTTCAAATTTGTTAATTCATTCAGTCCTTTTAGCCATCCTGCGAGCTTGCTTATGAATTCAAATCTAACAATTAGAATTTTCTCACCAGACTTGAGTAGAATAGTTTGTCCCCAAGTTTTTGTGTAGTGTCAGATTTCATCTATGAAAACTCAAAGCAAGCTGGGGCATAAATTCTTTTAGCAGCTTGAATGCAGCCTTCTGGAGGCTCAGTACATTTCCTTTTTGCAGCCTAAAAACAGAGCAGTTCTCTGAGAGTCTGAGAAAAGTCTGGCTCCTCTGGTTTCCATGTACCTATCTTCTTCCAAAGCTCACACACACACACACACACACACACACACAGTAGGAAAGTAGTAAAGTGTAGTAAATAAAAGCAAAAGTAGTAGAATATGTTTTGCAAAAGATTCAAATAGTACAGAAGTCTGTTTAAATAAGAAAGGAACGTTCTTAGTATGCCTGGTTCCTTCTGTCTTTCCCAGGCTTTAACTGTAAATTCTGTTTGCCATAGGTAGGTACCCTGGTCATTATCACTTTGGGATGTTTTCCCAGAAATGTTTTGAGCCTTGTTCTAGAAATTATAGTATTCATACTGCTTTGCAACCTTACTTTAAGAAAAAAAAAATTAACAATGTGTTGAGGTGCCTGGGTGGCTCAGTTAGTTAAGCATCCACTCTTGGTTTTAGTTCAGGTCGTGATCTCAGGGTTTGTGGGGTTGAGCCCCGCATCTGGTTCTGTGCTGAGCACGGAGGCTGCTTGCGATTCTCTCTCTCTCTCTCTCTCTCTCTCTCACTGTCCCTCTCCACTGCTCTCTCTCTCTCTCAAAAATAAATAACAACAAAAGAAATTTAACAGTATGCTTTGGACATCTTCCATGCTGGTACTACTTTTTTTTTTTTTTAATGACTGCAAAGCAGTGACCAGCTATCAGTAACTCGCATTGATTAACTGTGTCTGTGAACCAATTACATGGTATCATTTAAATTTTTTCGCACAAAAACCACAGGAAGAAGGTCTTTTTTTTCCATTCTACTTTTTCAATGTGAGGAAATTGAGCGATTTTTTAAAATTATTATAATTCTTATTTTAACTTTCTTGTTAATGTCTAGAAAGAGTGTGAGTGGGGGAGAGAGACAGAGCCCGCATCGGGCCCCATGCTTAGCACCGAGTGGCTCAACCAACTGAGCCACTTTGGGGCCCCTATTATCCTTCATTTAACTAGTCCTTATTAAGGCACCCTGAATTGTGTATATATGTATATATATTTCTTTTTTTCTATTTATTATTATTTTTTTTAAATATAATTTGCTGTCGAGTTAGCTAACATTCAGTGTATACAGCGTGCTCTTGGCTTTGGTAGTAGATTCCCATGATTGATCACTTTATGTATATATATTTCTGCAATGAATATCTATAAGGTAAAGTCCCTGATTCATTTATTCTACACCTTGGTTTGAGAGCTTGCTATGTGCCAGGAAATGTTCTAGGCAGTAAGAATACTTTGCGTTAAAGACAGATGTATAGATCCTGTCTCAAAGATATTACATGCTAGTAGATAAATAATAAACAGGCAAATATATATCATGATGTATATCAGGTAGTGATGTGTGCCAAGAATAATAAAGCAGAGTGAGGAAATGGAGATTGATGGGGTTGTTATTTCAGAGAAAGTGGTCAGGGAAGGCTTCTCTTATGAGAGACCTGATCATTGAGCTGAACATCTGTGCTTCCCATGGTACAACAGGGGAGGGAACATTATAGAACAACAATGCAAAGGCCCTGTCTGAGATGAAAATGACTCTGGCATGTTCAAGGAGGGAAAGGAATATCCCTGGATATTCCTTTAGGGACCCTATTACTTTAGGGAATTGCTTAAAGTGCTAAGAGGTAGGGGGACCCCATTTACTGAGAAGGGGTGGGAGGGCAAGGGGACAGGAGGGGCAAACTTGAGGGGGTGGGGGGAGGGAAGAAGAATCCCATTGTGGACTGAAATTTTCTGTGTCTATTACACATCTAGGGGAGGTGTTCAGAAAGGAGCCTGCAGTACAGAGGACTAATCAGTGCTGGACACCCCGTTTGGGCACAATGGACATATAGGACATAAAGATATGGGACTGGGTGAGTGCACCAGAGAGTGAGGAAAGCAGAGAAGAAGGCAATGTCTGGGTGAAGGAAATGCAAACGTATTTCTAAGTGTTGTCAAATTGCTCTTGAAAAAGTTTTAAAATTTACACTTATCAATACCCTCAGGAGAGGGCTGGGGTCCCACTCCCAGGGGTGAAAAAGAAGCTATTTAAATGTGCATTTATTTAATTGTACTGAAATTGACCCAATTTCCAATGTTTTATTTGCGCAGGCTCTTTTTTTTTTTTTTTTTAAATCTGAGCTGCCTGTTCATGTCCTTTGCCCATCTTTTTGATTTCTACGATTTATGGATGTATACATTTTGTTGATTTATAAGGATTCTTAGGCTGTTTGTTTTTAAGAATGTTTGTCCTTTGTCATATGCTCTGCAGTTTGTTTTTTTTAACTTTTCTTTCTTTCTTTTTTTTAATGTTTATTTTTGAGAGAGAGAGAGAGAGAGAGAGAGAGAGAGAGACTGAGTGCGAGCAGGGCAAGGGCAGAGAGAGGGACACACACAGAATCTGAAACCGACTCCAGGCTTGGAGCCCACGAACCGTGAGATCACGACCTGAGACAAAGTTGGACGCTTAACTGACTGAACCACCCAGGCGCCCCTACTTTTCTTTTGATTTTTGAAGTGCTTTTTGCAATACAGCAGATTAAAGTTTTTATGTAATCAAATTTGGTAATATCTTGTCCTTTATAGCTTCTGAGTTTTCTTTAATACTTAGGTCCTTTATTATCTTAGATGACAATCAGATTCTGTCAGGTGTTTTGTTTTAAATCTTTAAAAATTTCCAGTATATCTTTGGTTTCTCCTCATTTCATGGTGAGAAAGGAATTCACAGAACTAACTTCTTTCCTAGCTCATTTTGCTTCGGGCGTGCTGCTGGGGAAACAGGAAGAGGTAAATAGCTGAGGCAAGCTTTGGGTAGAGCCCTGAGCCGGGCACACAATAGATGTGTAACACAGGTTTGTTGAAGGAATACGCTGCTGGCTTTTGTCTTAACGAGGGCAGAGCTCTCCGTAGGTTGCCAAGTACTTTCCAGATGTTATCATTTACACTGCCCCAAGATTTCCTGCAGCAGAAAGAGGTTGGGGACAAGGCCAGTGGTGGCTTGGTCAGCACTGGCCAGAGCTGGACGACAGCTTTATGGAGGAAATGTCTAGCATACGCTGCTGGGGTGGTCCCTCCTTACCTCACTAGGCCTAGGGGACTGGAGAATTTCAAACATGGCTTCTACTGCGGAGCTAGCTCTCTTTGAGGAAGGCTTTGTGACTTTAAACTGTATTGTATGCAAAATACATTTTGTGGTGCCAGGTGGGAGCTAGCTGGGCTTCCCGCTGTGGTTTCCGGACATTTTCCTGTCACTTTCTGCCATCTACTGGTGGTAGTGCAAATCACCCTGGATTTACTCCAGGTTGTACCTTTAGGGTGGGTTTTATTCCTGTACCTGCTTAGTTTGAAGTGTGATTTTCAAGAAGGCTTGTGCTGAAATTCATGGGGATCCATTTATTTCTCTCAAAATCACAGTCCCGAGGGGACTGGATTAGCTGAGAAGTCACTCTTTGTGGTCTTTGTTCCTTTGTCTGAGAGGCAGTATTTGAATACTGACCACCTGAGTTTAAATTCTGGCTCTACGATTTAGTGTGTGTGTGTGTGTGTGTGTGTGTGTGGCCTTGGGCAAGAAACTCAACCTCTCCGTGCCTCAGTTTCCTCCTGTGTAACAGGTGGAGAAGACTAGACCTTACCTCATAAGGTTTTGGCTCAGGGGATGGATGGAAGTTCTCAAATGTAAAGCATATAGTATCTAGCACCTCATACTGGGAAAATGTTATCTATTATTTGTTTGAAACGTGCCTAAGAGTTAAACCTTACTTTGGAACATAGAGCATTCCATAAGTTAGTTATTTATAATCTATATCCAATGTTTTTGAAGTAATTTTGTTTCCAGACTGCTTTCATTTTAATCCTGGTGGTTCAGCTCACAAGCAGCAGCTTCTATTCAGGAGCCTGCCTTCCTTTTCTTTCTTTCTTCCTTTCTTCCTTTCTTTCTTTCTTTCTTTCTTTCTTTCTTTCTTTCTTTCTTTCTTTCATGTTTATTTATTTTTGAGAGAGAGAGAGAGAGAGACAGACACAGTGTGAGTGGGAGAGGAGCAGAGAGCGAGGGAGACACAGAATCCAAAGCAGGCTTGAAGCTCTGAGCTGTCGGCACAGAGCCTGACATGGGGCTCGAACTCACTAACCGCGAGATCAGGACCTGAGCCAAAGTGGGACACTTAACGGACTGAGCCACCTAGGGGCCCCCTGGAGCCTTTCTTAATATCTCCTTCTGGAATATTCCATCTTCCCTTTGGGCTCCCCCAGCACAGTCTCTCTTGGGCTCATGACTTTCATCTTGGAATATAGGCCTGTCTTGCTTTGTACATTGCCTGGGTCCCTGAGAGAAACAGCCCGTCTGACCATCACTGTGTCTCCCACAGTCTTTCTTGCAATGATGTTACTTAACAACTATCTAATATCTGTAGACAGGATGAGATCTGATTCCCTCAGGAATCCTGAGTCTAGATGAGTTGCTGAGAGACTTGTCCCCAGTGAAATGGAACAGTGGGCCTGGGACCAGGTAGAGCTGAGGACTTGGAATGTCAAGAATGTACATGAGAAGAATAACAGAGGAGCAAGGCCCACCCACAGGGAGGGAGCTGTGCGCTGAAGACTAATTTTGGGGGGACTAGGATGAAAGGTAAGTGTCTGAAGCCGGTCTTCTGGCTTCCATGCTCCGTCCAAGTCCCACTGAAGTGTGTTCTTATAGCCGATGCCAAGTTCCTCATTTCTGCGGTCCCATCATGGACCCTCAGTCTCACGTGTGCTCACATGACTAGTGATTTGGGTCTGGATGTCAAAATGGTTAGTCCCCAAATTCACTTGTAGTTATCAAGAGACCAAAGAGTCCCACTAGAGCAGCCCTATTACTTTTTAAAACAATGTTTATTTATTTTGAGAAAGAGAGAGTGAGAGCAAGCGAGTGGGAGGTGCAGAGAGAGAGAGAGAGAGAGAGAGGGAGTGCGAGAATCCCAAGAAGGCTCCACGCTGTCAGCACAGAGCAAGACACCGGGCTCTATCTCACAACCTGAACTGAAATCAAGAGTCAGATGCTCAACCCACTGAGCCACCCAGGCGCCCCAGCTCTATTACTTTTTATTAGGTACAAATGTTGTAGCTCTGCTGAGAGCCAGGGGTCCCTGGCAGCAGAGGGGAGGGGGGGGGGTCCTCAATTCTGGTATTCTCCATTAATCCTTTATATTTGACTCCTGCAGGACAACTTAGTCTCTCTAATGATTTTTTCCCCTTTAAAATGGTTTTCATTTAATTTTTAATTTTAATCCCAGTATAATTAATATACAGTGTTGTGTTAGTTTCAAGTGTCCAGTATAATGATCCACCATTTCTACGCATTACTCAGTGTTCATCACAATAGGTGTGCTCTTAATCCCCTTTACCTCTTTCACCCATCTCTCCACACCCCGCCCCTCTGGTAACCACCACTTTGTTCTCTATAGTTCAGAGTTTGGGTTTTTGTTTGTCTCCTTTTTTCTTTATTCATTTGTCTTTGTCTCTTAAATTCCATGAGTGAAATCATATGGTATTTGTCTTTCTCTCACTGACTTATTTCACTTAGCTCTAATGACTCTTAATATGTATTCAAGAAACATTTGTTTTAATGTTTACATTTGAGAGAGAGAGAGACAGAGCATGAGCATGAGCGGGGGAGGGGCAGAGAGCGAGGGAGACACAGAATCTGATGCAGGCTCCAGGCTCCGAGCTGTCAGCACAGAGCCCGACGCCAGGCTCGAACTCAAACTCATGAACCGTGAGATCATGACCTGAGCTGAAGTCAGATGCTTAACCGACTGAGCCCCCCAGGTGCCCCTGCATTCAACAAGCTCTTACTGAGCACCTACTATAGGCCACACCTGGTGCTGGGAGCCCAAGGAAGATATTGTCCCCGTCTTCTTGCTTACCACCAAGTGGAAAGCCAGTTTCACATACGAGCAAATAATACCCGTTGGTTTGGAGGGTTTGATTGAAACCGGGTTTGTTATTTAAATGCATTTCATGGAAGTCCCTGGAAAACTCAGCTAAAATACTGCTTCAGGTAGATCTCTTTTGGTGATTTCAGACATGAAGGGGCTGATTGGCCTAGGAATCTATCCCTCTTTCAGGTCTTTCTTGTTTTTAGGTTCATTCTTACATTCTTTCATAAGAAGTAGCCAAGTACCAAGGAAAGGTAACCCTTTCCCCCACCCCTAGTTACTATTTGGTCATCACTCCAAGGCGAAGGCCCCATGGTGAGAATAAAAGTGGTGTATCTTTACAGTCTAAGTTCAAAAAAGCCCCGTCCTCTTGTGCCCAACACCCTACCTCAGCCTTGTAGGGAGGTGGGACTAGACAGGCAGACGATGTAGTGGATTCTGGTGGAATGTCTTAACCCCGGAAATGAAGGTGCCCCATGGTGGTGTTTGGACCTAGAGAGACTCTATTCTTCTTGGAAACTGGGGCCATGGGAGCAATTGGCCTGCCTCTCCCAAGGACAACATAGGCATGGAGGCTACACGGGACGCTGTCAGCCCAGCAGCCACCGTGATGTCGTGCCAGCCCTGGGATGTGGAGTAGATGGGACAGAGAAAGTGGAGGGTTTCCTTCTGTGTCTCGCCCTCTCAAATAAACAGACTCTGACCTTCAGTACACCCACCCCTCCCTGCTGATTTTCTGTGGCCTGTCCAAGCAAATGAGATCACACAGATAACCATACCGGACCAAGAGGGTGACATCTCTTCTCCTCTTTCGCCCCTCATCAGCAAAAGTTCCTTGATTTTAACAAGCTTAGCAAGGAAGTAGAGCTTTGGATGAAGAATAAGCAAGATAATAGTACCCAAATATCCTGGGTCATGATGAGTTTCAAGACTTGAGTAATGTCACTAGTCTACTCTCAGCAGAGCGAGGTTGAAAAATAAAAATGATTCTTATTTTACATTGACCGGCTGGTGACTATATGGTTCATGCTCGCTACAAATGTTAAATTTTCTGCCATCCTAAGGATACAAAGATGAAAAAGGTGGCCGTGGGTCAGAGTTGAAAGTGTACCGGCTTTGGAAGTAGGCTGAAGGTATTTGCGTCTCCCAGTTCTAACTTCGTAGTCTTTATTCACCTGTCTGCATTTGTCTTCTCATCTGAAAAATGGACGTAATACGTTCCTTTCAGAATTATTATAAGGATAATGTATGTAAAGCCTGGAGCACAATGCAATTTTACTACTATGAAGACTATATGACCTTGTCCTCACGGAACTTGTAGTCTAGTTTGGAGTCCTAAGACAATCATAATAATAATCACAAAATTGTGGTCTGTAACAAGTGATGCCTTCTTAAGTCAGACAGGAGTCTGAAGCAGGGAGAGAAGCATCCCACCGAATTCCATTACATCTGCTCAGTTTTGTCAACATAAGTTTATTAAGCATCTATGATGCATCAGGTTTTGTTATTATAGAAGATCAATTCCCAGGTTCTGGAATCCCATTGCTGGGTTTGAATCCCATTGGTGCCACTTACTAGAGCTGTGACTTTGGGCGGTTACTTAACAAACACTCTGAGTCTCTTAGTGAGTTTCCTTGTTTACTGAAGAAGTTGTTTTTTTTTTAAATGTTTGTTTATTTTAGAGAGAGAGAGAGACAGAGCATGACGGGGGGGGGGGGGGCGGCGGGGAAGGGGCAGAGAGAAAGGAGACAGAATCTGAAGCACGGTCCAGGCTCTGAGCTGTCAGCACGGAGCCCGACGTGGGGCTCGAACTCACGAACCGTGAGATCATGACCTGAGTTGAAGTCGGACGCTTAACCGACTGAGTCACCCAGGCATCCCTTTAGAAGAAGGTTTTGAATAGTACCTGCCATGAGGAATAAGTAAATTAATGCACATGAAGGATGTATCAACATGCCTGGCATATCTTAAGTGCTGAATGAATTGTAGTTGCTGTTCACATCATCACTGTCATCGACACCATCATCATCATCACCACTAGTCCCTGCATTTAGGGTTAGGGACTTTAAAAAATGAATAAGATGTATTTCTGTAGTTCAGTAGCTCCCGGGACCATCTCTGATCTTTGAAGTTTTTTGTAGGTGATCCAGGCAGAATACAGACTATTTTCCTAGAAAGGGGAAAATTTTGTGCTTGGGACGTTTGTAATACTTTGACCTGGAGGAGGGCATGTGTACTTTGACCTGCTACACTTATTTTGGGAATGTGCTTCCCTAGAGCTCCCCATGAAATTGGGGTAGAGGTCTATTGGTTTTTATAGAACTGAAACTTATCTCACTCAGTGTGTACAATTATACAAGTGGGCAGATTTAGTGACTGAGAGTCCCAACTCGGCTTTATCTCTTAAATATATATTTACACACAGCACTGGTATGTTCTAGAGTATTTATGCATAGTGGGGCTATGGTTTCAGGGTAATCCAGTTTTTTAAAGTTTATTTATTTATTTTGAGAGGTGGGGGGGAGGGGAGAGGAGAAGAGAGAGAGGGAAAGAGAGAGAATCCCAAGTGGGCTCCCCACTGGCATTGTCAGCACGAAGCCCAACATGGGCCTCGAACCCAGGAACCACGAGATCATGACCTGAGTTGAAATCAAGAGTCGGAGGCTTAACCAACTGAGCCACCCAGGTGCCCCTGTTTCAGGGTATTCTAAAGTTCCGTAAAATAAAACAGGACTGAGTTGCTGTTACAGTGCACAGGAACCACCTAATTAGGGAAACAGCATTTTTAGCATTAAAGGGGCATGAAAGTCATGAAGTGTGATTCCGTGAAAGGAATTCCTGGTATCTGAACAGAATAAGGGCTTGTACTCCTGGTTTATGACAAAGAAAAAAGCAAAGCAAAGCAAAACAAAACAAAACGAAACATGAGTGCTCATTAAGTTCCTTTAATCTAAGAATTTCGAACGGCGAAATGTAACTCTGCTTAGAGACAAGGGCCGGACCAGTTGGCTTTAAAGTTTCTTTTGCATTATGGTGTTTAGCTCATTTGGTGGAGGGATGAAAAGAACCCAGAACTGTTAAATGGGAACCTCCCATCAATTACAGGCCACACGGAGTTCTCTTAAGAATTTTTTCAAAGCTACCCCCTAACTATCTATAACAAGTCAGCATCCACTAAGGAGAAGGACATCTGTGTATTTTTAGATAGAAAAGTGCTGTCTCCTTGTCATTTTGTAGAAAATGCTTTTCTCTCTGTCTCCCTTCATTGGGCCTTCTGGTATCTCAGAAGAGAAAGGAGCTACCTGGTAAATAAAGATAAGCTGCGCTTATTAGCAGAGATTTGCAAGGGAAGAGGCTGTTTAAAAATGGATAAGGAGGTAATTGTGTTCTTCTGGCTCTACAGCGGGGACTCGTTTTCCTCTGTCAGGGCCTGGCAGCCAGCGAGGAGCTGAACAAGTATGCCTGCCACCCCGGCGTGACCTGGAGTTCACATGGACGAAGCTACACTCAGTCGCAGGAACCCTCGGGCCTTTGAAGTCGCTGAGTCGTCCTGACGGCAGATCCCTTCCGTGGAGGACTGATGCTCTGCCAGAAGAGTAAAACGCCGTCGTTTTTAGACTGCCCTTTGGGATAAAAGAGACAGTCGTGCAGTGCAGCCCCAGTGCCAGGCTCACGTCTGACAGAGCCGCCATTGTTCGTGTCGCCCCTCAGTGAGCTCTGCTCGGTTAGCGAGGCCCCGGGCCGCTTCAGGGCTCCGGTACAGGGTTCTTGCAAGGATCAGGTACACAGCTGTGTGTGGAAATGAAGGATGGTGGAAGAGGCCGTGTCTACACGATATCCAGCGTCCGCTTCGAAACTGAGTTCAGTCAGCTCTCCAGATGTTTCCTCATGCCCAAAGTTTGCCAAAACCATCTCTTGACTGAATGTTGCAGTTTCTGCCTGATTGTTCTGGAGAAGGTGGTCTGTTCTTCTGCCACGTGGGCTTTTAGATGTGAAGAAGTGATATAAGCTAAAAGACATAGGCATCCCAGTCTCCCTATCCAACGTTTACCTCCTGCTTTCTCCACCGTTCTCATCGTGGGCGCGTGAAGGAAACGTGACGGCCCTGCGCTGAGGGGACTAAGTCTGTCTTTGTCCGCACATGAGCTCAGCTTCTCCCAGTTGTGCTGACTCTGTGGGATTCCCAGAAAGGAAAAGCCAGGAACAAAGCACCAGGAAAATGACCTGGGCCACTTGAGTCTGGCCTTCTTCCCATATACCCACCATCTGGGTGAGGGAAGGCAAGCTTGGGAAGGAGTTATGCTGAGAAATGTGGATACCTTTGCAGCCCTGATATTTTCTTCTCAGACTCATTTTTGAGGCATAATGAATGTGTGTGTGTGTGTGTGTGTGTGTGTGTGTGTGTGTGTTCCTTCAGACAGTGTCATAAGGCAGAACACAAAAGCTGTTTCCTAGTAGTTGGGGATTAGTTGTCAACCCTCCACCCCCCACAGGTTTTCTTTTTTTTGCTTAAGGCATTTCAAATGTCATCTGGTTATTTGGTTATTTTTGAGGAATAAAGAATAGCTGAGAACTGAATGTTATTGAAACATCCATTTTCAGCTGTGATTTTAATTGCTTGGAAGTGTGGAATCTCAGTTTTTAAATTTCTGGACTCTATCTCTTCCTGGCACCTTCTCTTCAGGCTTCCTTTGAATATATAGACGCTGCATACTTCTAGAATAAATCTGCAGCTCAAGAATACACTCAGTCAGAGGTAGATTTAACATGAATGAACAAAGCTTAAGCTTTGGGGCCTCTCACTTTTTAAAAAATTTTTTTTAATGTTTATTTATTTTTGAAGGAGAGGGATACAGAGTGTGAACAGGGGAGGGGCAGAGAGAGAGGAAGACACAGAATCTGAAGCAGGCTCCAGGCTCTGACCCGTCAGCACAGAGCCCTACGCGGGGCTCAAACTCACAGACCGCAAGATCATGACCTGAGCCAAAGTTGGGCACTTAGCCAACTGAGCCACCCAGACGCCCTACCATGGTCACATATTTTTGTTAAATTTGTGGACAGAAGATCTTTTAAGAATACAGTTTCTCCCAAAGAAAGCTACCCCAAAGTTGTTAAGTTTCAGTTCTTGAGCAACACTCTGGGACAGCAGGGGGAATAATTTCTTATAAACTGCCCATCTTTATCCTCACAGAGGAATACAAATTAGATTGACTTAGAATAATTTAGAGAGGACGTTTTTGGCGATCACCATTGTCCTCTCAATATGCGAAACACTGCTTATTAGACTTTGATTTGTCTTAAGGAAAGCAGCTGCAGAAGATAGAAGATTTTTCTGGAGGGTTTCACAGTGCTAACCAATGAGGAAGAAAATAACACCTCACAATTCAGGCCAGGAAGGGGCTGCCACCTTGTTATTTGGTGGGACAGTAGCTATTGGCAAAAGGACCGCATTGCACATCCTCTGGGAGAAATGAGAGGAAGGTTTGAAACCACTTATGGGACTCCTATTTCCATTGCTTCTCTCTTCTCCCATTTGGTTGGGAGGCAAGGATGGGGGCCCACATGTTTCCTGTGGTTGGCGTTGGTGAGTCAAGTGGTTCCAGAGGAGCAGGGAGCAAAGAGGATTCTTAGGGCAGTCTGTGGGCTCAGGAGAAGGTTCAGGGATACCCTTGAGGCTCCCTATTGCTTGAACTCCAACTCTGGTCCTCCTAACCACGTGGGAACAGGAAGTTCCCTGAGGCAGAGGGAGGGACCAGACATATGAACTCCATGTCCCCTAGGATTTAGTTAACAGGGTGTCTGTTCTAAGTGTGTTAATTTACACCATCTCTTTTCTCCTTGTTACTCCCTGTGTGTTTTAAATTAATTCAATAAGCCGCATGACTGGAACATTTTAACTTGCTTTGTGAACCTTTTTGTTCTCTGACCTCTGAGGTTGTTGTAGGGTATACTTGTGGGCTATCATTGCATCAAAGTCATTTCCTGTATGACAGCATTAATCAGGGTTATTTAAATCTGGTAATAATAACACCCACATTTAGGAGGCCTAACAAACATTTTCCTCTCCACAACAATTGGACATGGATGTTCCTTGTCAGGCTGCTTTCCTGGGTAGCCCACCTCAAAGCGCTGACTCAGGGACATGGGGGAAGCTTCCATCCTTTGACCACACCCCCTTGAAGTCTTTAGGCATTCTCTCGGTTAAATGGGCAGATGGAGAGAGCAGAAGGTTGGATGAGACTTTTATGAGCCAGAACTAGAAACGGTACACAATACTCCCATCAGCGTTCTATTGGGCAAAGCTAAGTCACGTGGTCATGCCCAAGTGCAAGGGAGGCTCGGAAGTGTAGTCCAACCGTATGACTAGGAGGAAAGGGAAATGGGATAATAAGGGATCAACCAGTCTCTGCTGGAGGGTGACTACAAACGAATACCAACTCTGCAGCGGGGAGGGAGGTAGAATCTTCATCTCTCAAAATTAATATTGTAAGATTATTTTGGGAGAGCAATGGTGAACTATATTGGCCCGATTCTGCTGAGTGGTAAGGAGCGTGTGGCTTGATCTTTTAAGATGATATTGAATGGTAGAATAATTTGAAGCAGAGGACTAAATACAATAATAGAATTTTAGAACTAGAGAAAGCTTAGAAATTATTTAATCTAAAGCTTTAAGAGATGTTGGCCCTGGACACAAAAGCAGAGGGAAGGCACATTTCCTGAGCCCCACCGGTGCTCTTTCCATTTCCGTGGGGAAGCACAATGACTTGACTTACCAATGTCACACAGCCTCTGAGAGAAGTGAGCCTGGGACCCACCGCTTCAAATTATGAGTCAATGTGCTCTTCACATGTATTTAATTAACCTCCCCCCCACCCCGTGTACACATACATGCATTCATGCTCCTCTTTGGAGTCATTCATGTGAGTTTAATTTACAGTCCACTGAAATGGAAGGAGGACATGATGAATGTGCATTATTCTCAAAATGTGAGCCTAGCAGGTCTGTGGCGTTACATCTGTAATAACATCATTTGCACAGCTTGTGTGCTGCTTTGCAAATAGCACCAAAGTATTTTGTGTGATGGTCACCAAGTTCGAAGAGAAATGAGATATTCTTTTCACTGGTCTGGAAAAGAGCAAGTTGCAGGGGCTGACTTCAGAATGCCTCATTGTTCCAAGCCTAACAGGTGCAGGTTTCGACACTAAGGGTCGGATCCCATTACCACTCTACTTGTATGGATCACTGACCTTGAAAGGGGTCTGCACACACATCAGTGTGGGACCCGTCCTTTAGGAACCACATCCACTAATCTGAATGGCTATTTAGAGCTGTGAATGGCATTTAACAGGCGTCCTTCCATTCTTCCAGGCTCATTGAAGAATCTCAGTCCTTCTCCTCCTGCTCATTAGAACTGACACTTCCCAGGCCAGAGGGATGACCAGGATGAATCAGAGAGGTGAGATCTTCATCCTGAAGGACAGGGTACAGTTCGGGGCCAGCTGGGGATGAAAGAAGTCCCTATTGACAATTGGGGCTTGGAGTTTAGGATTGTGTCTCCGTTATAACAAACACACGATTATGTGGAATGTCTCAAAGATACCTTTATTTAAACACTAGATGATGCAATCAAGTCATTTTTCTAGTATTCTGTTAAAAAGAGTAAATCCTCCAGCTCTTATGCCTATACACCTGCCTAGTCTTGCTTTCTCAAACAGACATTTTTCCTAGGAAGCTTCTTTAAAGTTCTGTTTTCATTTCATTTACTTCATTTAGTGTGTACTTTGCTTTTGTAGACGTCGTGGTCGTATTTATCACGTGGGTTAATTTCCTGATGCTAAAAAATAAGAAAGGGAGCTACAAATATTTCAGTAATCCAACTGAATTTCGTGGGCACGTGGCCACTGTATGCCTATTTCATGGAGCAAATTTGTTTGTTTGCTATTGGGCGCAAACCAGGCAATCCCATGATTGTAATTAGTGGCTCCATTCATTTTTCTACTGACTTATTGAAGGTGGTAGTATTACTTAGAGGCAGATAGATAACTTCCATCTGGCCCGAAAAGGCAAGATGGACATGATTTTCTCGGGGTTGATTATCTGGCTAGTCCATCCATTCTGATTAAAGTAGATGCAGTTTACAACTGCGGTTGTGATTATAGGGGATGGTGCCAATGGGGAAAATGATCTCCTCATATACTTTCAACGATGTTGTAAGTGATCTTTTCGAAAAGCGACACTCTGGAAGATTTTCTATTATTTTGACATGGCACCATGGCTTGCACATGATAACTATTTGTCATGCTAATTAATGATTTCATTCATTCAAACTACGAACACTTTTTATGTGGAAGATGTTGGAATATAAAGCTGAGTGTCACATGATCCCAGTCTTCAGAGGGCTTACAATTTGGTGAAGGAGACAGACAGACTCCTATCTATCACATGATGCAGTAAAGGCTTTGGTGGCCATCTGTATCAACCCATGGATGTTGTACGCATACGTGCATGCTTCCATTCCCAGCCATTCACCTGAACTTAATTTACAGGCCTGTAGCGCACTAGGGGAGTCCCCTGAGGGGAGTGTGGAGGAGGGATAAAAGTTTTTCCAAGGAACGTCTGAGAAGGCTCGGGGGAGGAAGCTTGGGGGCTTTGCCAACCAGAGGAGGCACAGTGCACAGAGGGACTGAGGAGTGATCAAGAGAGGAGCAGAGGCAAGGGCGGTCTTTTTAGTGCAGCTGGAGCATGAAGTACAAGCGGACGCGGTATGCGACACAGATACCTAAAGGAAGACAAGTAATTAGGAGGGTGGAAATCTCAGCCGCGTGCTCGGGGGCAAGGGTGTGTGACTTTATTTATCCTCCTATTAATCCACTTATTCTTAGAAGCTCTCATGTTGCCACGTGAAGGAAACGTAATCTTCACCAATTTGGGATGAATTTCCTCACTTTCCCTAAGTGCCAGGGACCTTGTGTAGACACGGATGGTATTGTGGGGGGGGGGGGGGGGCATTAGGACTTTAGTTGGCAGTTCACCAAGCTGGCTTTCCAGTGAGATGACCTTTGTCTTGTCTGGCCCTCGGTCATCAGCTCTCCATGGCTGCAGCTGGTTCATTTTCAGAAGGCCGTGGTACTGCCCCCCAGGTCCCAGGAATCAACCTCTAAAGACTCTGCTTTATGAGGCTGTCTAGGGTCTGCTTTGACTAAGTCACACCACATTTACTTCCCTGAACTCTAGCTGCCAACCTGGGCTCTCCGTTGGGAAATAAGGCATGGGGACCTTCGCTTGGACCACACCACCTTATTAAGGAGGGGTCTATTTCCCCTCTCCCAGGAAGATCAGGGTACAGGCCTCCTTCTCAGGGATTACAAGCTTCCATGCTCTCATTACCTCCTTACCTATTTTCCCTACCAGGGCTAGCTTTTGTAATCTTGAAGGTGTGGGATGTGGAGTTGGTGATGGTGGTGGAGAATCTTTGCTCTTAGTCATTGTATTTTTTTCCAATTTTTTTTTTTTTTTTTTTTGCTTAGGTACTGTGTGTGTGTGTGTGTGTGTGTGTGTTTTAAATTTCTTCTAAAGGCTAGGCTTTGGAAATTCAAAAGCCAATAACAGTTTCCTTTCTTCCCTATTTTCTACCTTGCATTCCCTTTCCTGAAATAAGGGATCTAGAAACGTTTATTTCAGTGATCTCAACCACAGCTGCATATTACCATTGCTTGAGCACTTAATGACTAATACAAATGCAATTAAGTCCACTTCCTGAGGTTCTGATTTAATTGTTCTGGGGTGGGACAGAGGCATTGGTGTTGTTTAACAAACTCCCCGGTAGGTTCTAACACTAGTTGGGATCAAGAATTACTATACTAGCACAGAAATCCAAAATATTAAAGAGAATGTAGGAAAAACATCAGCTAATATTGCAAAGTATCACCAGGTCCAGTAAGCCAGCACCATATTTGGAAGAATCTTGAATGCCCTACAATGGAAGTTTGACTTTATCATGTTGGGAATACAAGACATTGAAAGAAAAAAATTAATGAATATTTACTGTCTACCTTGTGCTAACTGCTATGCTTTAAATAGTTATCAAATTCCAGCCTGAGATAAATTCCGCAAGGTAGGTCTTCTTACCCTCTATTTCGCAGGTGGGGAAATGGAGCTCAGTGAAGGTATATAAATTTCTCAAGGTCATCGGGTAAGCAACTGTCAGACCCTTAATTAGAATCCAGATCCCTGATCAAAACCCAGATTATTTCATGAAAAACTGTTGCCTCCCAACGTGAGATGATAAAACCGTGTATTCACTGAAAGAATCAATTAAGACTTCTGTCAACAAAATGGTAGAAGGGACAAAGGTTAGCCCTAAGGGATTGGGGTAGCTTGTTGGTTGTCGTTGCCTGCTCTCTCAGGTGGTTATCGTCATGCATTCAGTGGTTTTTGCTGCTTAGGTTTTTTCTTAATAATTATTAATTTTTTTATTTGAGTGTGGTTGACACACATTACATACAGATGCACAGCATGGTGGTGGGAGAAGTTTAAACATTATGCTATGCTCACCACATGTGTAGCTGCATATAACTGAAAGCCTGTACCCCCCCTTCACTCATTTTGCCCATCCCCCCCCCCAACTCCCTCCCCCTCTGGGTTTGTTCTCTGTGTTTACAGGTCTGATTTTGTTTTTTGTTTGTTTATTCTTTTTTTTTTTTTTTTTTTTTTTTTTTTTAGATTTCACATATAAGTGAAATCATTCAGATCAGTGTTTTCATTTTCTTTTGGTAAATATCTGGTAGTGGAATTATTGGATCATAAGGTATTTCTATTTCTAATTTTTTGAAAAAACTCCATACTGTTTTCCACAGCGACTGTAACAATTTATATCCCCATCAACAGTGCATGAGGGCTCCTTTCTCCACATCCTTGCCAACATTTGTTATTTCTTGTCTTTCTGATTTTAGCCATTCTGACAGGTGTGAACTGATATCTCATTGTGGTTTTGATTTGA
Organism: Neofelis nebulosa; assembly: GCF_028018385.1. NCBI lineage: Eukaryota > Metazoa > Chordata > Mammalia > Carnivora > Felidae > Neofelis > Neofelis nebulosa. The sequence goes on from NC_080796.1 coordinate 35,859,378, forward strand.
ATTTCCCTGATGATTAGTGACGTTGAGCTTCTTTTCATGTCTGTTGGCCATTTGTATTACTGTTTCGGTCTTAATCTTGCTTTTGGCATGGATGCTTTAGTGACTCAGACGTTAACACAATTTAAAATATTTAATTGTATTTGTTCTACAAAAATATAATTGTTTAAAAAAATTTTAATGTTTATTTTTGAGAGAGAGAGAGAGAGAGTGGGGGCGGGGCAGAGAGAGAGAGGGAGACACAGAATCCAAAGCAGGCTCCAGGCTCCGAGCTGTCAGCACAGAGACTGATGCAGGGCTGGAACTCATGAACTGTGAGATCATGACCTGAGCTGAAGTCAGATGCTTAACCGACTGAGCCGCCCAGGCGCCCCTACAAAACTATAACTCTTTACTCAGGAATCAGGCTTTTTTTTTTTTTTTTTTTTCACCAACCTCTTCCTATTTCTCCCTATTTATGTATAGCAATCAGTTTTTATGATTAATGTCAGCATTTTTTTTTTTTGCACAAGTAAACTACAGTGTCACAGGACAAAGAGAGAAAGCAAAACTCCTAAGTGTAAATAGAGTGTCTTTGCTACTATCCTGAATGGGGTTTATATAACCTTTGCTTTCCTTATACATTTTGGAGGAAGATTATCATCTTACTTTCATCTGTAGATTTCTTCAATCTCTTTTCATGACAGTTATCAGCATTATTCATATAAAAGTTGCTAAATGTGCTCCTTAAGTGTGACCATTAATTGTCTTATTTTCTGCTTTTCATGACTAAGGCACATGAATGCCCATACGTATCGTCCTCATTTTTCCTTCCTCAGATAAAGGTAGGCAAAATCCCTTCTTCAAAACTTGCTGTTGGATAATTTACTTGCTCAGAGATTTCCCTCCATTTTGTTAAGTGATTTCTTATTAAAGACATCAGAAAATCAGAATATATTCCAACATGGTTTTTCCTCCATTGGTTATCGTATATTTCCTTTTCCCAGTAATCCAGGCCTCGCAGAGCACCTGGCACAGCTCAACACATGTTGACTCCAATATGGTCTTCATGTGCTAAAGCAGTATAGGATAAGCCAGGTACATTTAATCATGCATTGCTGAAATTCAAATGTCCTTGTTATACATCAGGTGTCCAGAAGTATAAGATTCTGATTAGAGAGGAATTCATGATGAATTTCCCCTTTCTTCTGATACTTAAGTCATTTATGCACAGCCCTCCCATCCTTGACATGATAGTGAGCTTTCCTTTGATGTACCACAGTCTCCATATTTGTTTCATTTCCTCTTCCAGAGCCACACACTTATTTGTCTTCCCTGTGTATGTTTTGGGGATGTATCTACTTAGTGAAAGAACATTTTCAATAAGCTCTGCTGCTTTCATTATGTTTCCATCAACCTTCCTCTTTTATTACTCAAGTTGACCTGCACCCCATCAAAGAAGGAAGGGGTTTTCAACATAAAGGATCCAGGTAACACAGAGTAGAGATGCATTGCGGTTGGAGCAAAATGTAATACTGAGGGTCACGGCAGCTAGAAAGCTGGAGACATCAGGGCTAGGTGGAGAAGTAATGAGGGTGAATGGTGGGCATCTCAGGACGGATGTGTGTATTTGAAAAGGAGGGCGTTGGAGAAAGATGATCCAAGAGCTAAAACATAAATGTGGGGGTTCGTTTTAAGGAATTGGGGTTGAGAGTGATATGAACACATTTCAAACCTTAGATGAGTTCCCCTGGTTTATTTATATTTGGCTTTTATTAAAATCTGTTATTATTGCTGGGTTTTTTTTGTTTTTATATCTTTAGAAGCCGTCTCCACTGTTCTGATACTGTTGTATTATGTTATGTTCTTTCTTTCCTGTTTTTCTTCTCCGACAACCACCGTTGGGCATTGTTTATCCTCAATAATGCAATTAATCTTTGGTTTTTCAGGTGAAGACTCTGATGTATGTATATATTTGAGCTTTACTTTATGCCATGTTGTAGATCACTGATGGCAGTCAGTTGTATTCGAATTAAAAAGATTATCAAGCCTCAAAAAATGGCGATGATGAGGGGAATAGTTTTTAAAAAGTTGGGTGGCCTTATAGGAGGCTGTTTTGAAAGTGTCATGGTTAGAGAAGGAGAGGTAAAGAATAACTTGCCAATATTAGGAAAGATAATTTGGAAGGAATGGATTCCAGAAACTGCTCAAATAAAGGGAACATTCTAACTGGCAGAAGGAGAGGAGGGTAAGAGGCAGGAAGGGAGGAACTGAAGAGAGAGAACGTGCCGTGTTGTTAAATGAGTACGAACCTGATGCTTATTCTGTGGAGGCTGTTGCCCTGAGTTTGTCCATACCTGGCACTCTTGGTGTTCTCTGAACTGGTCCAGCTTTGGTTTGGGGTGAAAGTCTTTCTTCTTCTTCTTTTTTTTTTTGTCCCGACCATCAGCTTTTTTTCCATCTTGGTGAATGAAGTCTAGGTCAGGTATAGTAAGCAATTAACGTGGCATGAGGAAAAGTTAGATAAAGGAGAATAACAATAACAAAATAATGATATGGAAATCACTTCCTTTAGATTGTAGATAAATATACATAAATAATGCTGTCCAACTCTCCCAAATTCCTATCGCTGAGAAATTCTGACCCAGCTCAATTAACCTGCCTTTTACGAAAACTCTTCCATATGCCCCCAGCAATGCATGACGTTCACCTTCCTTTCACCACGAGAGCATTTTCAGGCTTGTTTTAGTCCCACTGTGGGCACACTATGCTTTAACTCCTTTTTGCTTGCATATAAGTGCACATTTTTGACTCAAATAGCGATTAAAATGCATGGCAGACATTGAAGTAGGGTTTCTATTTGGACTGAATTGGCAAGCCCTGCTCTGAGTCTGTAATGGTCACGTAGATGTTTCTCTGTGAACACATACATGTATTAACCTTTACAGGAGCACACACGTGTTTGAAGGCAGTAGTAGGAAGAGGAGTGGCATTCGGGCTCTGGAACTACCTGCCTTGACCTTGAATCTGAGTGTTACCACTATCCAGCTGTGTGACTTGGGGCAAAGCCTTTAACCTATCCCGTTGAAGTTTTCTCTTGTGTGACGGGGATGCTACCAACATCTGTCTGATAAGACAGTTGTCAGAAGAAAATGATAGAATACATGTAAAGCATTTAGAACAATCCCTTTCACAAGTGAGGACATGATAAATATTAGTTTTTTATATTATTATTATTATTATTTTGGTCTTGTATACAAATTCCTTCAACTGCGTAACTTTCATCTCAAATCCCAGATTATAAACGTCTTGTGGGTAGAGACCGTTTCTCTCTCTTCTGTATTTCATGGTTCAATCTTAAGCACAGTTGTGTGTTTTCTTACTTGTTGGAAAGAGGGTGATATGCTGGAGCCCAGAGAGCACATGGAGCCTCATAACATTTCCCTGAAACATTCCAGGCAGTAAAAGTGTAAAGGTAAATGATAGTTCCGAACCCAGAAGAATCCCGTATTTGGCTGGACAGGCCAGGGTCCTCTGGAAGTTTCTGAGATTGTAATAAGAAATATTTATAGCTATAGGCAACATCTTTTTCCACAAACAGTATTTCAAAGAAACTATATGGATTCCAAGTTCTCACCCGATCCGTGTTAAATTAGAGCACTGCTGAGGAATTTAGGCGATTTTAAATTTTATTCTTTCTTGTTGCTGCTTTTGTTGTTTTTTAGTAAGTTCTGCTTCATTAGTGTGTCCTGAACCAAACTTATCTAGGATAATGGTCATATTCAACTGGTACAGAAGTTGGCCTGGGAATATTTAGTGCCATTTTTCAGGCTCTCTTCAAAGAGGAAAAGGAAGAGAGGACCGAGCCACATCGTGGTATTGGAAAAATATCTTCATCTCTTTTTCAAACATTTTGAGATGAGTGAGACTCCACATACATGTTGCTAAATAAATGCTTCCTCCATCAAATATTTTAAGAGAAATTAAATCCTTTGGACTCTGATTGTTTTACACTTGCCTCGTCAGAATCTTCCTTTGTAAGAGCAACTTGATAGCTAAGAAACCCCTGGGGCCTTTATTCTTGAACTAGGAGGTCGTATTTTTGTCAGTGCTCACTGCAACCTGAACCAAGAGAAGCTCAAGTTCAGCTTCAAATTTGGAACCCACAACCTTGAGCGAGTTACCATGCTGGTAAATTTATTTTCTCTGCAAATTCTCTCAGAGGCCATGCTTGAGATGGGATGGATGTCTTAGAAAAGCATGTGTTCAGAGGAAGGAAAAGAATGGTTAGGCCAGTCAAGATATGTCTGACAGTCAAGTCCTGGGCAGAAGTCACCCTGTGGGGTGGCATTCTGGGAAAGCTGACAAGCAGAATGTACTCCTGAGTCCACATGGGAAAGGAATAAAACATCAGGGGTTGTGGACGATGTGAATGGGTTTTGTGGACCGAGTTCTCAATGAATTCTCCACAGTGAATGCTGTGTGTGTTCATTCATTCTTTTAACAAATACCCATTGAGCAGGCGCTGCGAACAAACACTGCACTAACGTTGGAAATACAGAGGTAGCCAGGCAGAAGCTCCCTTCTGTCAAAGATAAACAAAGCTGGATACTAGTTAAAGTGGGAAGGACAGAATTTACTCAGTAATAGCTATTGCAATAGGGAAAAGAGTCCAGCCTGAACTGAACTCATCTTCGATCTGTACAGAGGTGACTGGACATTTTAACGGGAGAATGGGAAGGGAGGGGGTGAAGGGAGATGGGCTCAGTAAAGTCAGAGGAGTGAAACATTTCAAAACGCAAGGAAGGGAAGTTGGTCCATGTGAAACCCATCTGGGTTTGCCAACTGGTGTTTATGCCATTAGGTCCTTCCTCTCCCACAGTGACAGGGAGACGGGCCCCTGTCTTCAGGTGTTGGCTGGAACAGATGGCAAATTCTTTCGGCAGTCTTGCATTTTCCTCAGGCAGGTACTTTAAGGGGGACTGAAGTCATCTTAGGAATGTGGCCTTCAACTGTTAGAACTTATGTTAGTGTTTGTTCAAATCTAAGATTGAGGCCTCGTCAAGAAGAGGGTTCAGAGGAGTCTTCCTAGAGTTGGGTCAAGAAGAGAATCTTTGCATTCTGATAGAATGCATTCTATCAGGAAATTAGAGAATAACATTTTAATGAATGTTTTATTAAATGTATTAATATTATTTTATGGGAAGGGTGCTTGTTGGTACTTTAGGTGTTCCTAGCTTGGTAGAGAGGCATCCTTGTTGATTTCCCCTGACATTAACTAACTTGGGAAATTCAAGCCAGAACTACTCTGAGTCAGGTGTAACACATAAAAAGTACAATCATCCATTTTGACATGCTTGTTTCACTGTCCTCAAAACATCTACCAGGATGTCTGAGACATCTGCCTTTCCATCTGGGATCCCCAACTGAGGTATGGACATTGTATTTAGGAAGCCTGAACTCTCTCAGATCCATGACTGAGATAGCTCATTTCATATATGTGAACTCATCTTTCTTACCCTATTTTGATTCTGGGAAGATGTTTTGGACACTTTCAGAACCTGCTGCCCCAAGTCTTGAAATAACTTCTTAGTTCAATCAGCCCCAGCATTACCTTCACACCACTTTTGTATTTTCAAAGTAGGAAACTCAAATCACGAGCCAAAGTAGAACTTGAGTTCTGGTTCCAACTCTGTCGTACTTTATGATACAGGACAAGTCAACCCCTTGGGGCTTCAATTTCCTGCTACGAGCTCAGCAGGACACAGTAAGATGTGCCCAGATGGAAAAGTGCTGTGAAGATTAAAATATGTTATGCACATGCTAGTTTTCATTTATTTTGTAAGCATCCATTGTGCTAGGAGCACAGAAAGCTGACTTGGGCTCTTTGGGAGAGGCAAATTATGGGGAAGACTTGGTTCCCACCATTACGATACTGAAAACTGGCTTGAGTTGATGACATAAGGAATTAAAAGTGACATAGAGAAGATACTTTGATTTTTGTTGTGGTAGTTTTGTGTTTCTTAGGGGAAGGAGTTGAAAGTAGCATGAATACATTTTCCCCTTATTTCTTTAAAAAAAAATTTTTTTTTACATTTATTCATTTTTGAGAGACAGAGAGAGACAGAGCACAAGTGGGGGAGGGGCAGAGAGAGAGGGAGACACAGAATCCGAAGCAGGCTCCAGGCTCCGAGCTGTCAGCACAGAACCCGACGCGGGGCTCAAACTCACAAACCGTGAGATCATGACCTGAGCCGAAGTCGGATGCTTAACCAGCTGAGCCACCCAGGCGCTCCTCCCCCTATTTCTTTAGTCCTTTATAGGAGTGACTAGAAACTCAGCTATGTTTCATACGCTATTGTCATTGATTAGAAAAAGGAGGCAGAGTAAGGTAGTGATCTGGCTGCTTGTGCAGGGAGACCAGCCACCTGTGTTTCTGATACAGCACATGATCATCGACACTGAGGGCCATGTGGTGTCTCCCTCCTTGGGGTCTTTGTCTGGAATATGACTGATAGGGGAACAAGACTGTTCTGAAGAATCTTTCCTCCTGAGAGGCATTATGGGTCCAAAATGGGTCAAAATCTCATTTCTTGGGGTCACCTGGGTGGTTCATTCAGTTAAGCATCTGACTCTTGATTTTGGCTCAGATCATGATCTCGCAGTTCGGCTCCTGGGTTCGAGCCCTGCATTGGGGTCTTCACTGACACAGCGGAGCCTGATTGGGATTCTCTCTCCTTCCCTCTCTCCCTGCCCCTCCTCTGCTCGTGCTGTCTCTCTCAAAACAAAGACAAAACAAAAACAAAAAACCCATTTCTTCCCTCCATCTTTAGCTAAAAGAGTCACTTGAGTGATTTGTAAATTTAACAACGACTGAGGTTCAAAGTCCCGTTATCCTGTGGGCCCTGACTTCTTGTCCATTGTGTTCCCTTATCGAGGCTCTCCAGAGCTTGGGGCTCGTGGCAAAAAAAAAAAAAACAAAAAAAAAAGGAGCAAAGAGATACTGTCTGTATCTCAGTACAGCTCTTGGCATTCTGGATCAGGAGTGCCATGTTGCTTCCTTCTCCAACCTGCTGTCTCCACATGATGTGACAGCTGAGGACGAGTCTGCGGTGACGGCCAAGTGGTCGAGGGGACAGGGCACTCCGTGTTCCTCTGGTCCCCTTTCCTCTAGTACGAAAATCATGAGAATCATGCCACATCCCTCTGTGAGAAGCATTTGCAGCAGAGTCAGGGCGTTAGTAACAAAAACTTCCACCGAAAGCCAAATTTGATGGAAATCCTAAGCCTGATTTTCCTTGGGTTTGAAATGCATGCTGCTGCAAAGGCAAGCGACCTTCCTTTATTGATGGAATACCTTGAAAATTTCTTTCACAGGCCGCTGCTGCCATGCCCGACCGAGCAAATCCTGCTCTCTCCCTCTGCTCCCTAGAGGAAAGCCTCAGGACCCCACTGGAAAAAGCGAATGATCGATTAATGATGAAATTGGCCAACTTGCCAATAACGGTAAATTGCTTTGTTCTTCCCACAGCAAGGATGCCAGCTCAGTGTGTGGCCTGTGCCTGGAGACAAAGGATGGGAACCCTGCTCAAAATTAACATAGATGAGCTTTCAGACCCATAATGAGCACAGTGATAACAATAAAAGTGGCCTGCGTGTCTGTCGTGTTTTTGACGGATTTCAAATGTTTTACATAGTCTTATGATCAGATATTTACATTTGCAGAAGAAATGCAATGGTCAGAGCAGGCTCCCCTCCCCTTTATGTGGGTGGATGAGAGCGTCGTTCATGAACATGCACACTTTAATATGCATAAAATACTCTAAAGACAGCGAAACAACGGGAAGACCTCCCGGAAATCTGCAGTCCCCTTGAGGACATGAAATTTGCACATGAAACCACGTGCAAATAAATATAAAACAACGTGTCAAAAAGGACAAACTGATATACGTAGTCACTATTTTTATTTAGTATTTTTGAAATCATGGAATTAATTTTTTTAAATTTAATATTAATCATCCCATGCTCGTTATGTACGTAGTCACTATTTTTATTCAGTATTTTTGAAATCATGGAATTAATTATTTTTAATTTAAATTTAATATTAATCATCCCGTGCACATTAAGAAACTAAACAAAATAATGAAGATTAAAATAGCTATTAGCTGCAATCCACCACTCAGGAAAAAGAAAAGGAATCATGTAACATTTTAATGCAATTCTTCTGGTCCTTTTAATTTTTCTAAAGCTTATAGACTTCATTCATAGAAAAGGGCTTCACCCATACTCTATTTCTTTACTCTCTTTTAAAACAACAACAACAATGTGGCATAGTGTTAAATACATTCACATTGTTGTGCAACCAATTCTGATCTTTAAAAAAGGACATATATACATGAATATGATAGATTTTTGATTACACTTGTTTTTTTAATGTTTATTAATTTTTGAGAGAGAGAGAGAGACAGAGCATGAGTGGGAGAGGGAGACACAGAATCCGAAGCAGGCTCCAGGCTCTGAGCTGTCAGCACAGAGCCCGATGCAGGGCTCGAACCCCTGAACTGCAAGATCATGACCTGAGCTGAAGTCAGACACTTAATCGACTGAGCCACCCAGCCACCCCAAGATTATACTTTTTTTTTTGTAAGGAATACTTTTTTTTTATAAGTAATGTTTTTTCTTAGTATCAAAAATAATCCATGTTCGGTACAGAGAACTTAGAAAATACCAGTTATCCTAACACGGAAGACTAATTAATGTTATATTGTACCAGTTATCCTTCTAGCATTTTTCCATGTGAGCACACGTATCTGTTTAAGGTATGTTGGTACATCATTTGCATTTGAATTTATAAAGACAAAATTATATCAGAGGTTTCAAATACCTTCTCCTTTAGGATTATCTTGTAAGTTATGTGATACAAACAAATCTGTACATGTAGTTTTTTGCCTATTTCTTTTTTTTAATTTGCTATCGTAGTACGGGCTTTTTGTGGTCACTTCCAGAGGAAAGGCTGGAGTAGTTTAAGGGGAAGGAATGTAATTTATCAGGAAGAGCTTTCTAGAGGAGGTGAGCGCAGAGGCTAGGAAAAGGTTGCAGGAACCGGCCCCACAGCCTCTTCACTTACCTCCCCGCTCCTTCTTCTGCTGCTCTGGTGTCTGAGGCATCTGTCAGGGGAGGCAGAGTTCAGCATGTACCAGAGGCGCAGGACGAGGGAAAGTTCTTCCTGCTTCCTGGTTGCTGGCTAAAAATGTCCCCTCGTGAGGTTTTAAGATAATGATGCTCTTCTTGTGCACTAAAGCCAAGAAGGGATGATACTGAGAGGCAAATACTTATCTGCTGCCTATAACAGAACGTTTCAAGATACCCAAGAGAATTTAAAACTACTCCTCAAAATATAAAATAATTTCAAAAGTCCAAGCAATTAGTAACAAGTAGCAAGTAGGCCAGATTACGGAGAGCTTGAATTGTGTCCTGGGGCTTAACAAATTGAGACCCTGGATTCATAGCAGTCCTCTTTAATCAGTGATTCATATAAATTGATACATGCCACTAGTCATTTTAGCTACTAATCACACAGGCTACAGACGAGCTGAGATATTTGCTATCAAGTTGTTGGGCGGGGGGTGGGGTTGGATTGTGGCATGTGTAACTTGAGGTCATAAAAATGCATCTACTATGAAAAACTCTAGAATAGACACCATTTTCAACGGAAAGAGAGCTGGGCACCAGATTTAGTTTTGTTTTTGTATTTTGTTTTAAATGACAAGCTGAGCGATCTTAAACAATCCCCCAACTTTCTCTGTGCCTTGGGTTCCTTTTCAATATAACGGGTTTAATACAGTCTAGCTTACCTACGAAGGTTCATGGGAGGCTTGCATTTGTTAACAGCTATGGAAACACTTTGAAAATGAAAAATGCGGTGTAGAGGTACTGTTAGCTAAGCACTTTTGTTACACAACAACCCCATAACATGGGTCGGAAAGTGAATTAAGAGGACAAAATTGGTTTTCCGTGTGGACTGAAGTAGGCTACTGGCTACTATGTTTGGGAGTATGTGGGGAAAACTTTCTTTTTTGATACACATTTACATACACTTCTCATAAGAAAAACTGAGCATCTTTGAAAAGATCGACCACTAAAGCATACACATAAAAAAGAAGAGCGTTAGTCTACGTACAGCCTAAATTCATCATCTTGTGATCATGTTTGAATCTGCGTGAAGACATCTGGTTGCTATTTGGGGCAAGGACTGTGGTCACAGCCTCACTGCCAGTGGGTATTCAATGCTTATCGAATGAATGGATGAATGAATGAATGAAAAGTTGGGTTTTAGGTACTGAAAGGGTAAGGTGGTAGGTTACAGACATCTCTTCAAGAAACTACTATGTTCCAGTTAGAGTACCAAGACTTCACCTTCATTTGCTGTATTTATCAAAAATTCTTGGTAAAATTTTCTACTAGCGATTTATTCCACGATAATGATTGTGTTCCCAAAAGACATACAAGTGAAACATGGTGGTGGGGAAAATGCAGACTGTGGACTCTTTCGTAGAATTCATCCAAGCTGTGAGGCACACATACCCATCCATCTATGCATCCAGCAAATCCATGTCTATGAAATGAACACACACACACATACATTAAACACCCACTCACACATACACAACATATATTCTCACTTCCTGACTTGATTGCTAAACCCAGTAATTTTGAGATAACAATGGAAAGGACAGACATTCTTGTTTTATAGTTGAAGAGATGTTGAGTGACAGTTTAAGGCACATGCTAGGTTAGCAGTGTCCAGCTTCCCTTAACGACTACATAGGGAGCCTGGGGCTCTGGTTGGGGCTGGAGTCCAGGAGCCTGGCCTGGGTGGGAGGCAAGTGAGGCATGGTTTACACCATGGATGTGAAGTCTGAATTCCAGCATTGGTGGTCCAAAGGGTGAAGTCTAACCGTTGGGGGAAGTGGGATAGGATGGTTTAAGGATCAGGGTGGTGGGCCTTGTAACAGGCACCAACCAGATCCCCTTTCGGGTGACAGAGGACTCCTTCTCCCAGCTGGCAGACTCCAGCTACTCCCAGGTAATTGTCTCTGGAAGAAAACCCCTTCCCTGGAAGGCCTGAACTCATCGACTGCTCAAATAGGAGAATAAAGGTATGGCCTCCTCATTCCAACTCGAGCATCTGTAAGCGTCAGTCACCCTAGGGGTGCCTGGGTGGCTCATTTGGTTGAGCATCCAACTCTTGATGTCGGGCTCAGGTCATGATCCCAGGGTCATGGGATCAAGCCCCATGAGGAGTCTCATGATAAGCCCCACATGAGGGGTGGGGCTCAGCATGGAGCCGAAGATTCTCTCTCTCGCTCCCTCTGCCCCTCTCTCCTGCTCACGCACGTGCTCTCTCTTTCTCTGAGATAAAAAAAAAATTTTTTTTTAGAAGGGTCACCCCAGTTATCTGTAGGACTGGTTGAGGACTGCGCTGAGATAGCATCACAGCTCGCTTCCTCACTCTTCCCCTTTCTGCTTCCTTCCCTTCCCGTTCCCAGGTGTTGTTCCCAAGAGCACTCCCCAAAAAACACCTGCAAGCTTCTCTCCATCCCAGAGTCTGCTTCCCAGGGCCTGACCTGCTCTCCTGGCTGACAGTCAGCTTGTCTTCCAGCAGACGGCCAGGACAGCAGTTTGACAATGTGCTGTGAAGGTCAATGTTCCGATCTAAAGAAGATGTGTGAAGACCAGACAATGTCCTGATACATAAGCACCTTGTTCTAGGGTGATGCTATCGGCTCACTTTAAATATTCAAAGCCTTTCCCACAAGGCTTTTGATCATCTCAGTGGCCTCGTGAGGTAGGCAGAAGAAGTATTATTTGTTGCCAATTTTGCAGATTTGGAAACCGATGCTAACCGGGGGTTACTGACATGAACAAGAACCCGTGACTACTCGTAAGTGGCAGAAAAGGGACGTTCAACTGATCTCATGAAAATGGGACTGTCTTTAAAAAAAAAAAAAAAAAAAAAAGGACGGGTTTATGAGGTCACTACAAGCAGGGAGGCAGGAGAATGGCTATAAGGATCTAGTGAAATACCAAGGATGTGGCCCGGATGTGTACCCATGGGCCATTGTAGCAGTGGTGGTGATTCAGCGGCAGGAGATTCTCAGGGACCCTGGAGACTGTTGAGGATGGTTCCCTCCCTTGGAGGCGAGAGGTGCAAAGTGAGAGGCCTAGTGACAGGTTCTGGGATTGGTAGCTCTAGTCCCAAACTGCAAAGCAACTTTTCTGTGCAGGATTTCCTGGATCTTACAGGAATCACACCATTTCTGGCAAGATATTAATCTTTTGGTAACAAAGAAGCATTCTCCTTTTGGCCGCCCAAACCACAGACGTCTATTTACATGCCAAATGCTAGATTAGAAGAAATATATAGCTTTCTAACACGCCTGTGTCATTCCCCCCACCAATCATTCTCTATGATTCTCGGGCTTCTCTGTCTCCCCCCCATCCCCCCCCCCACCTGTTTTCCAAGCATCCAGTGTTTTAGCCGCGTGGACCATTTCCAGCTCAATCTCGGGTTACATTTGTTTCTAAGGTAGCCCTGTGTGTTCCAAACACGCGCGCGGAGCACTGCGCAACGAGCCCACGTTTTCTCACGGTTTTCTTCCCCGTCGAGGCTCCCTGGCTTCTGCACATCCCCCTACCGCACCCCCCCCCCCCCCCCCCCCCCCCCCGAGCCGGAACTCGCCACCGCCGCCGCTTCCCTTGAGGGATGTGCTGAGAGCCTGGCCCCTCCGGCTCCGCTCATCTCCTGCAGCAGAGCACCCAGGGCAAGGCGACCGTGCGACACAGGGCGAGCAAGCCACTTTCTGGTGCCTGTGACCCCGCAAGGCGCCAGCGGCGCGCGGGCCACCGGTCCCGCGTCCCCGCCAGGCCATTCGCTGATTGCTGTCGCCAGGAAGGCCGAGCGGTGCGCGGGGACTTCGCCGCCTGCCCACCTCCACTGCAAACAGACGCGCGTTCTCTGACTTTGACGGCTCCCTGGGTTCCTGTGAAAAACAACCACTGCGTTGCCATAGCGTACTCCTCAAACACCAGCATCAGGGGATCGCAGAATCACAGCAACAAACGTTACGAGGCACTATCTCCAAATAGACGCGCGGCAAAATAATCCAAATAGGACCATTAAATAATAATCCTCATTAAAACCAAGCCAGACGAAACGCAGTCACTCTTAGAAGTGTGCTAAAGGAGGGGGGGGGGAGACAAAAAACCCCCAACATGTTTTAAGAGAAGATTAATAATCTGCTCATTAATTTTATTGGATAATTACACATCATTGGTCTCTCCAGAGTCGTTCATTTTTTGAAATTAAAAATGCCTTTTAGGGTTTTTCCCGTACAATGCGCACATCAGGTGTGCAGAGAGCTTTTTAGCATGCAAAAAAAAAAAAAAAAAAAAAAAAAGAATCACGATATTAGACAATGTGCTATTTTTCTATAAGAAAGCAGCCTTTCCCAAAACGTTAATCTGCCGCAGAAAGATGCTTCTAATTTAGAAGGAATTAGAGGGAGAGTCTACTCCTCTAAACAAACACCTCTGCTAACAGCTTCATTAGTATGTATTTTCACATAATTCAATTAGCCAAAACACATACACATGCTCACAGCGCTGTTCCCTTGCTCTGGGAGTGTCAGCAAGACTTTAAGCAGATCTGAAACAAAATTGCATAAATGGCATGTAAAGCTGGGTGCATACAAAGATACCTTCAGGGTTCTAATAAATTCATGAAACTTTTTAAAGTATGATTTCCTAGCAGGCAATCACTTTTAATTAACGGGATCACCTACAGCAACACATGTCCTTCAAAAACTTACATTATTTTTTCTTTTTGAATTTCAAAGTTTCTGTAGTAAAAGTTGAATAGCTGAGTAGCTTAACCTCAAAAGGATTCCAGGCTTTTATGACAGTTATAAATCACTGTGGTGCCTTCTTTATAAGAAGAAAAGATTCTTAACACAACAGAGAAAGAAGGAAATCTCTTTTTAGTCATAGCTAGAAGCAAGCATTTTCTCCAAAGGTCAAAAAACTTTTCCTCAGTTAAAGAATAATTTTAAGGACATTGCAGCTACTTGTACAAGTAATCTCTTATAATTTACTTTATGAATTATACATTCAATTTCCAGGATTGTGGTTTGACACGGATGGACTCGCCTCTTTCTGGAACTGGTTTTGTCGAGCTTCTCGTGTTTCGTTTTCAGTAAACACGGGCCAGGGCTGAACGCAGGATTTACTTAATGAGCCCTTCTCCTAAGGAAAATGAGAATCTATATACTCACCAAAGGATTTAGCTGAGTGGTTCTTGCCATTTCTTTTTCCAGCCTTTGTTTGAAAGACAGAGACATGCTCAGAGGCCATCTAGGACTAATGGTCAGGTGGCAGAAATCTGAAAAAGAGGGGTGCCTGGATGGCTCAGTCGGTTAAGCGTCCGACTTTGGCTCAGGCCACGATCTTGAGACTCATGAATTCAAGCCCTGCGTCAGGCTCTGTGCTGACAGCTCGGAGCCTGGAGCCTGCTTCGGGTTCTGTGTCTCCCTCTCTCTCTGCCGCTCCCTGGCTCATGCTATGTCTCTCAATCTGTCTCAAAAATAAATAATAAAATGTTAAAAAAAAAAAAAAGAAATCTGAAAAAGAGACAACTTTGAAATGAGGGAAGAGTAAGAGACACCAAAACGCAACCTGTTCACCTTCCCGCCCCTCATCCTTAAGGAACCTGGGCATTTGTCTAAAGTGGAACATGATGCCTTGTCCCTCTGCAAGGCTAATAAAGTACCTGCAGGGTAGAGCTTGCACCATGCAGACAGATGCAGCAATCCATCCAAGCACGTGTCTGAAAGCATCCATGGCGCCTCCTGAAGCCAGCCACCATCATTTGTCGCCACCCCCCTGCTGGTCCTCTTGCCTAGTACCGCTCTTCGCGAACACCTTCTCTACCGACGGTTCATTCACTGGTTTGGGGGAGGAATTAGGTTGGCCACAGACCGTATTAGGTGTTAGGGACACAAGATTTTTTTCAAAACATAAATGTGATCTTTTGCTTCCAAGCTCAACTGTCTGAAAAGATTCCCACCATCCTTAAGATAACACGTAAACTCCTTAATATGGCCCCAAACCCCTCCATGGTCCTGACCTCTGCTAAGATTTCCAGCCTCGACTATTGCTCTCTTTTACCTTTCAATCTGACTTCTAGCCATTTTGGACTATTTATAGACCCAGGCACCCACCAAAGGGCTATTTTCTTGCTCACATTTCTTTTCTTTTCTTTTCTTTTTTTTAAATTTTTTAAAATTAGTTTTCTTTATTTTTGAGAGGCAGAGAGAGACAGAGCGCGTGTGAGGGGCAGAGAGAGAGGGAGACACAGAATCTGAAGCAGGCTCCAGGCTCTGAGCTGTCAGCACGGAGCCGGATGCGGGGCCCGAACTCCCAAACCGTGAGATCATGACCTGAGCCGAAGTCGGACGCTCAACCGACTGAGCCACCCAGGTGCTCCGCTCACAATTTTTTCCCCCTCCAAACATAGCTTTTTAGTCCCAATCTTTGGAAGATCCCTTTCCCTCTTTTTCTCAATTTGAGTCAAAGGCCACCCTAAGTAATGCCTACTCATCTATCAGTTCCCCACTTAAAGATCATCCCTTTACATCCTTTTGGAAGCCTTCTCTGACTCCCCCAAGCTATGGACTCTTCTAGGCTCTGTTGATGCATTCTCTGTCAGCCCTCACTTATTCCACGAGTATTTACTGAGTACTTACTGTGTGCCAGGTACTATGTTCTAATGGTGCTTCTATTTCAGTGGGGGAAAATGAACACAACATAGCTATTCAAATAAGTAAATAAACAAGACAACCTGCCATTGTGAAGAGTGGTCTCCTGTCAGTAGGGGGATCTCTGTGAAGAGATCACACTCGAGCTGAGGTCTGAGTAATGACCAGGAACCAGCCCAAGAATATCTAGTAAAAGATCATGCCGTCTGCAAAAGAAGGAAAAACAAGCCCACAGTCTGTAAAGTAGGAAGAAGCTGGGGTACTCAAAGTCAGAAAAAAGCTGGGGCAGCTGTTGTGTACCAGGCGTGTCTTACACTTTCCGTGACACGTCTTGATCTGGGGTCCTGTTAGCCACCCATTGGCTCTCACAACACGCAATGTAATTAATGCAGTCAAATGTCTTTCCCAGAAATATAGCTGTTGTTTTAGCCTTCATGGGTCTTTTTTTGGTCTAATTTCTCAACTTGTTCAGAGTGAAGCAGGGTAGAGGGCTGCCATTTTCTAGGCCTCCTCGAAGACTTCCACATTAGTGAATGTGTTGTAAATAGGTTTTTTTCCTAGGTGATTTGTTTATCTAAAAAAAAAAATTTTAACGTTTGTTCATTTTTGAGAGACAGAGACAGAGCATGAGCAGGGGAGGGGCAGAAAGAGAGGGAGACACAGAATTCAAAGCAGGCTCCAAGCTCCGAGCTATCAGCACAGAGCCTGACGCGGGGCTCAAACTCGTGAACGGCAAGATTGTGACATGAGCCAAAGTCAGATGCTTAGCCAACTGAGCCACCCAGGTGCCCCTGGGGTTTGTTTCTTTATGGAGTTTATTGGGTGTTTTTTTTTCCTGTGTAGAACCCTCCATTTTTTCATCATCAAATTTATTCCTATTTTTCTTTGATGGCTTCTAAATAAAGCTTTTCTCATTCTGAAATTTTAAAAGTTTCCAGGTTTGTCTTTTGTTTTTTCCTTTTCTTAAATTTTTTTTTCAACGTTTTTTATTTATTTTTGGGACAGAGAGAGACAGAGCATGAACGGGGGAGGGGCAGAGAGAGAGGGAGACACAGAATCGGAAGCAGGCTCCAGGCTCTGAGCCATCAACCCAGAGCCCGATGCGGGGCTCGAACTCACGGAACGTGAGATCGTGACCTGAGCTGAAGTCGGACGCTTAACCGACTGAGCCACCCAGGCGCCCCTGTCTGTTTTTATGAGTTAGATGTTTTTTAGATTCCACATATAAATGACACCACATACTATTTGTATTTCTCTATGGAACTTTTTTCTCTTAGCGTGGCGCCCTCCAGGTTCATCCGCGTTGTTGCAAATGGCAGGTTTTCATTCTTTTTACAGGTTGAATAATATTCCATTGCATATATATTTTCTTTATCCATTCATCTGTCCACAGACACTTAGGTTATTTCCATACCTCGACTGGCATGAATAATGCTGTAACGAACCCGGGACGACAGGTCACTCCAGAGAGTGATTTGTTTTCCTTTGCATATATACACAGAAGTAAGATTGCTGGATCGTACGGTAGTTCTATTTTTAATTCTTTGAGAAGGCTCTGTAGTGTTTTCCATAGTAGCTGCACAAGTTTACATTCCCACCAACAGTGCACAAGGGTTCCTTTTTCTCCACACCCTAGCCAATATTTGTGATCCCTTGTCCTTTGATAATAGACATGCTAACAAGGGTGAGGTGACATTTTACTGTGGTTTTGATTTGCATTGTCCTGATGACTAGTGATGTTGAACACTTTTTAATTTACCTGTTGGCCATTTATATGTCTTCTCTGAAAAAAAAAAAAAAAAGGTCTATTCAGGTCCTTGTTCTATTTTTTAATTGGGTTATTTGTTTTTTTTTTGCTACTGAGTTGTGTAAGTTCCTTGTTCATTTTAGATATTAATCCTTACTGAGTATGTTGTTTGCACATATTTTCTCCCATATGTTGCCTTTTCACTCTGTTAATGGTTTCCTTTTCTGTGTAGAAGCCTTTTAGTTTGATGTAGTCTCATTTGTTTATTTTTGCTTTTGTTTCAAATCCAAAAAATCATTGCCAGGACTGGTCTCAAGAGCTTGATTCCCCATGTCTTCTTTTAAAAGTTATATGGTTTCAGGGCTTATGTTCAAGTTTTTAATCTGTTGTAAGTTGACTTTTGTGTATGGTATAAGCTACTGGTCCAATTTCACTCTTTTGTATGTGGATATCCAGTTTTCCCAACATTATTTATTGAGGAGACTGTCCTTTTCCTATTGTGTATTCATGGCGCCTTTCTTGGTAATTAATTGGTCATACATGTATGCATTTATTTCTGAGCTATCTATTCTGTCCTATTGACACATCTGTAATTATGTTGATGCCATACTGTTTTGATTACTATAGCTTTGTAATATAGTTCAACAATGTGATGCCCCCAGCTTTGCTCTCCTTGGTTCATATTGCTTTAGCTGTTTGGGGTCTTTTGTGGTTCCAAACAAATATTTGGATCATTTTTTTCTATTCCTATGAAAAATGCCATTGGAATTTTGATAAGGATTGCATTGAATCTGTAGGTCACTTTGGGTAGTATGGGCATTTTAATAATATTAATGCTTCCAATTCATGAACATGGTATACTTTTCAATTTATCTTCTTCAATTGCTTTCACCGATGATTTTCTTTAAATCAGTGTCCTACAGTTTTAAGTGTGCAAATCATTCACCTCCTGGTTAAATTTATTCCTAAGTATTTTATTCATTTTGATGCTATTGTAAACTGGATGGTTTTCTTAATTTTGCTTCCCAATAGTTCATTGTTAGTATCCAGAAATTCAACTGATTTTTGTATATTTTGAATCCTGCAACTTTACTGAACTTATTAGTTCTAATAGTTTTTTTTTTTCGTGGAATCATAAGGTTTTCTATATATAAAATGTCATCTGCAGACAGGCACAATGTTACTTTTTCACTTATTTGGATGCTTTTTATTTCTTTTTTGTGTCTAATTCTCTGCCTAGGACTTCCAATACTATATTGAATAAAAGTGGTGAAGAATGGGCATTTTTGTCTTTTTCCTTATCTTCGAGGAAAACTTTCAGCTTTTCTTCATTGAGTATGATGCTAGCAGTGGGCTTATTGTACATGGCTTTTACTGTGTTTAGGTGCATTTTATCTATACCTAATTTGTTGAGTTTTTAGCAAGAAAGGATGCTGAATTTTGTCAAGAGTTTTTTCTGTGTCTATTGAGATAATCATATGATTCTTATCCTGCATTTTGTTAATGTGGTGTATCATGTTAATCAATTTGCATATGTTGAACCATCCTTGCATCACAGGAATAAATCCTACTTGATCATTATGTATGATTCTTTTAATATACTGTTGGATTCATTTGCTCATATTGTGTTGAGGATTTTTGCATCTACGTTCATCAGGGATATTGGCCTGTAGTTTTCTTTTCTTGTACTGTCCTTGTCTGGCTTTGGTATCAGGGTAATGCTGGCTTCATAAAATGAGGTTGGAAGGGTTCCCTCTTCTTCAATTTTTGGAAGCATTTGAAAAGGATTGGTATTAATCCTTCTTTAAATGCTTGGTAGACTTCACCAGTGAAGCCATATGGTTCTAGTCTTTGTTGGAAGGTTTTGATTAATGATTCAATCTTTTTTCTTAAAACTGGTGTGTTCAGAATTTTTGTTTCCTCATGATTCAGTCTGGGTAGGCTGTATGTTTCTAGGAATGTATCCATTTCTGCTAGGCTATCCAATTTCTTGGTACATAATTGTTCATAGTAGTTTTTTATGATTCTTAGTTATTTCTGTGTTATCAGTTGTAATGTCTCCACTTTTGTTTCTGATTTTGTCTTCTCTTTTATTTCTTAGTCTAACTAAAGATTTGTCAATTTTATCTTTAAAAAAAACTAGCTCTTAGTTTTGTTAATCTTTTCTATTGTCTTTCTAGTTACTATTTTATTTATTGCTACTCTGATCTTGTTATTTTCTTCCTTCTACTCATTTTTGGCTTAGTTTGTTCTTCTCTTTTAGTTCCTTGAAGTATATATAAAGTTAGGTTGTTTACTGGAGATTTTTTCTTAACGTGGGTATTTATCACTATAAACTTCCCTCTTAGGACTGCTTTTGCTGCATCAAGTAAGTTTTGGTTCATTTTTCTCAAAATGTTTTTTAATTTCCCTTTTGATTTCTTCTTTGGCCCATCAGTTGTTCAGTAGCATGTTGTTTAATCTCCATGCATTTGTGAGTTTTCTAGTTTCCCTCTTCTTATTGATTTCTAGTTTCATATCATTGCAGTTGGAAAAGATGCTTTATATGATTTAAATCTTCTTAAATTTGTTTTGTTGCCTAACATGTGATCTATCCTAGGGAATCTTTTATGTGCACTTGAGAAGAATGTGTATTCTGCTGTTGGATAGAATGGTCTGTATTTGTATGTTAGATCCATCTGGTTGAACATGTAATTTAAGTCTGTTTCCTTACTGATTTTCTGTCTGGGTGATCTACCCATTGCTGAAAGTGGGTATTGATGTTCCATATTATTAATATTGTATTGCTATCTATTTCTCCCTCCAAGTCTGTTAATATTTGCTTTATATATTTAGGTGCTTCAATGCTGGGTGCATAAATATTTACAGTTATATCTTCTTTTTTTTTTTAATTTTTTAAACGTTTATAAAATAAATGAAATATGAGACAGAGAGGAAGACAGCCCGAGAAGGGGAGGGGCAGAGAGGAGGGAGACACAGAATCTGAAGCAGGCTTCAGGCTCTCAGAGCCTGACATGGGGCTTGAACACATGAACCATGAGATCATGGCCTGGGCCCAAGTTGGATGCTTAACCGACTGAGCTACTCAGGCACCCCTACACTTATATCTTCTTGATGAATTGACATTATGACCTTTAGCATTATGTAATGATATTTTTTGTATCTTATTAATTTTTGGCTTAAAGTTTGCTTTGTCTAAGTGTAGCCATCTCTGCTCCCATTTGATTCCCATTCGCATGGAATATTTTTTCCCATCCCTTAACTTTCAATCTATGTGAGTTCTTAAAGCTGAAGTAAGTCTCTTGTGGACAACATATAGTTGGGTCTTGTTTTTGTTTTTGTTGTTTTGTTTTTGCTTTTGTTTTTTGTTTTTGTTGTTTTAGTCCATTCAGCAGCCATTCTGTATCTTTTGACTGGAGAATTTTAGTCCATTTACATTTGTCGTAACTGTTGACAGGTATGGACTTACCATTGCCATTCAGTTCATTGTTTTCTCACTATTTTATTGTTCTTTTGTTCCCTTTTTCTTCTCTTACTCTCTTCCTTTGTGATTGGATAATATTCTGTAGTGGTATGCTTTGAGTCCTGTCTCCATCCTTTACGTATCTACTATAGGTTTTTGTTTTATTGTTACCGTGAGGCTTACATTAAACATTCTTATCATTATAACACTATATTTTAAGCTGATAACAACTTAACTTTGAATGCATAGAAAATCTACATTTTTACACCCCCCAACATTTTAGGTTTTTGATGTCACAATTTTCATCCTTTTATGTTGTATATTCATTAACAAATTATTATAGCTATAGTTATTTTTGATACTTTTGTCTTTTATCTTTCTGTAGAGTTATAAGTGATTTACACACTACCACTGTAATAGTAGAACATTTTGAATTTAACTATATGTTTACCTTTACCAGTAAGTTTTCTAGTTTCATATGTTGTCATTGTTATTGATTAGCATCCTTTTGTTTTAGCTTGGAGAACTGCCTTTAACATCTTCTGTAAATCCAGTCTAGTGGTATTAAATTCCTTCAACTTTTGTTTGCCTGGGGGAATTCTTTAACTGTTGACTATTTAATTATTATGTGTCTTACTTGCATCTCTTTGTATTTGCTTTATTTGGGTATCTCTGGTCTTTTAGACCTGATGGTCTTCCCCCGCCTCCAACCCCCCGAGGTTTGGGAAATTTTCAGCTCTTATTTCTTTCAATAAACTTTCTGCCCTTTTCTCGTTCCTCTCCTTCTGGGACACCTATAATGTGTAGATCAAGCCAGCCAACGGTGTCCTATAAGTGCACTAAGCTATTCCCATTTTTTTAAAATTGTTTTCCTTTTTCTTCCTTTGACTGAGTGATTTCCATTGCCCTGTCTTTGTGTTGGTTGATCCTTTCTTTCATTTGATTTAGTCTACCATTGAATCCCTTTATTGAAATTTTTAGTTCAGTTATTATATTCTTCAGTTCTATGATTTCTGTTTGGTAGTTTTTAATATTTTTCTATCTCTATGTTGAAATTTCTTACCCTGTTAATGCATTGCTCTCCTAGCCTTGGTAAGCATCTTTATGACTGCTGTTTTGAACTCGAGTAAATAATCTATTTTGGTTTCGTTAAAGTCAGTTTCTGGGAGCTTATCTTGTTCTTTTATTTGGAACAAACTCCCCTATTTCTTCATTTAAAAAAATCCTCTGTGGGGCACCTGCGTGGCTCAGTCAGCTGGGCATATGGCTTTGACTCAAGTCATGATCTCATGTCCCTGAGATCGAGTTCCGCAACGGACTCTGTGCTGACAGCTCTCTCTCTGCCCCTCCTCTGCTCACACTCTGTCTCTGTCTCAAAAATAAATGAACATTAAAAAAAATTCTTTAGTATAAAAAATAATCCTCTGTGTTTGTTTCTGCAAATTAGATAAAACAGACTCCTCTTTCAGTGTTGACAAACTGGCCTGAGGTAAGAGATGAACTTCATAAATCAGCCTCACCTGACCTTCTGGTTGACTCTCAAACCTTTGATTATCCAGGCCACTATCATTGTTCTTACTGGCTTAGCAGCTCCCAGCAGACTGGAGTATGACAAGACCCATCAGTGTCCAAAAGATGTGGGAAATGGACATACAACAGTTCAGCCCCCAGAGGACTATTAATTATCTGCTCCTTCAGCCAGAGCTTTGGGCAGCAGCTGGGACAGTCAGGGAAGTACATATGCAGTTTGACCCCTATCAGGGAGAAACCAGGATCTAGGTGTTTGTGCCTATTCACTTTGTGTTAAGCCACAGGGAATACTCACTGGGAGTGCTTGTGCATCCAAATAGAACTGCCTCTTTGTTTTGTATGGTCTGGGGAATTCATGAATAGTGAACCCCATTAGCACCCAGAGCTAGGTGATTTGGGAGCCAGTCTCTTGGGTGGCAGCCATAGCAGGGTGGCAAAAGTGTGGGACAGGCTTCTTTCAGGGAAAGTTGGTTTTATTATAGGAGGGAACCAGAAGGGAGGGGTGTGGCAGGCAATGTTCCTCCAGCTCTTTCAGTTTCCCAGGAGGATCCCAGTCAGCTGTCAGATGCAGTCGGATTAGAAGCCAGACCCTCAGGTAGCAGCTGGAAAGGTATTTAATCAAATCCCTTTCAGGGAGAAACTGAGAGATGGGTCTCTTCACCTGTCTCCACTGTACTGAGCCTGGGTGGGGGTGGGGGTGGGGATTAGCCACAGGAAGTGCTCGACACCCATTTAACAACTGCTTCTTCTTAATATGGTTCTGTGGGACTCATGAATGCCAAGCCCCACTGGCTATCAGAACTAGGTGATTGAAGGACCATCCCTCAGGTGGAAGCCACAAATTGGAGCACTCATGTGTGGACAACCTCCTTCCGGGGAGAAGCTGGTGCCTTGGTTTTATAGTTGAAACAAGCCAGAGGGAGAAGGTAAGGGAAGTACCCACTGGCTCTTTTAGGCCCTTGGGAGAATCCCAGTCAGCTCTCAGATGCAGGCTGACTAGAACCTGGATCCTCAGGCAGCAGATGGAGAAGGATGTAGTCAAACTCCTTCCAGAGACAGACTGGAGATGGGTATGTTTGTCTGCTTCCTTTGCACTGAGCTGGGGAGGGGGGCGCGGGGGGCGATAGACATGGGGAATCCTCACCCACCTATTTTAAAACTACTTCTTTGTTTGCTACAGTCCTGTGAAACTCAAGAATACAATTCCCACTGGCTATCAGAGCTGGATGATTTGGAGGCTTTGGGTACCAGCCTTAAAAGTTGGGACTCTAGGGGCACCTGGGTGGCTCAGTCTGTTGGGTGACCGACTTCGGCTCAGGTCATGATCTCATGGTTTGTGAGTTCGAGCCCCGCCTCAGGCTCTGTGCTGACAGCTGAGAGCCTGGAGCCTGCTTCTGATTCTGTGTCTCCCTTTCTGTCTGCCCCTCCCCCACTCATGCTCTGTCTCTCTCTGTCTCAGAAATAAATAAACATTAAAAAAAAATTAAAAAAAAAAAGTTGGGACTCTGGTTAGTTGTATGGTCCAAGCTCTTTGCTCCTCGGGGAGAAGATTGAGTTGGGAGTTCCCTCCTGGTTGTGAGGCCTTGCGTCAGAGGTCGGGTTTATGGCAAGAGTGTTTCTTAGCCTTTCCAACCATTTTGATGTGGGCATTGTCTCAGTTCCCTGATATGAGTCACTCAGTTAGTTTCTGGATGTCTCTCAGAGGGGACTGATCCACACACATGGATCTGTTCTGTGCATCTGTGAGAAGAAAGATAGCCCGAAGTCTCCTACCTTGCTATCTTGGTAATAGCACTCACTCAACTTAATTCCTTTCAAAAATTTCTGTCCGGTTGTCTTGACAATGTCATCAAATAATGTATCTTTTAACCACTGAATGCTATGGCTGACTTCATGGGAAATCACCTTTCTCTATGTTTTGGGGTCTATTTCTGGTGCTATATTCTACTCTATTTATGCGTCTTCAATCTTGTGCCATTACTCAGTGTTTTAGTTACTGTTTTATATCTGGTAGCGTTAGTCACTCTCAATTATTCTTTCTTTGCAGTATTTTCTTGAATATTTATGTATGTTTACCTTGTTTGAAAATGTCTTTATTTTACTCTTGGTAGTAGCTGAATATACGATTGCAGCTTCATAGTTATTTTCCTTCAGCATCGTGGAAGATACTGGTCCACTGATTTTTAGTTTCTATTGCTGCTTTTAAAAAGTACATTGTCAGTGTAATTATCGTCCCTTTATAATGGCCTGTCCTTTTTCTGTGGTTTCTTTTTTTTTTTTTTTAATTTTTTTTTTTTCAACGTTTATTTATTTTTGGGACAGAGAGAGACAGAGCATGAACGGGGGAGGGACAGAGAGAGAGGGAGACACAGAATCGGAAACAGGCTCCAGGCTCTGAGCCATCAGCCCAGAGCCTGACACGGGGCTCGAACTCACGGACCGTGAGATCGTGACCTGGCTGAAGTCGGACGCTTAACCGACTGCGCCACCCAGGCGCCCCTTCTGTGGTTTCTTTTAGGGATTTATTTTTGTCTTTGGTGTGTCATCATTATATTTCTCATTGAGAATTTCTTTTCATTTCCTGGGCATTTGTTGTGATCCCCAAATCAGAGGACTCATGTTGATCATCGGTTCTGGAAATGAAACAGTCACTTTTGTCCCTCTCACATTGTCTCTATTCCTCTTTTCCGGAAATCTGACTGGATATATTTAAGACCTTTACCTTTGATCTTTTGTGTCTATTAATTTCTTTCTACTTCTCCCTTGCCCTACTTCTAAATATGACAGGGCTACAGGACTCAATCACTCTTTCCTCCTTCTGAGGAAAAGTCATCTATTTTCTTGATTTAGTTCGACTTCCATGCTGGTGTCTCCTAAATTTTATTTTCTTCTTGTAATCTGATGCCTTTCAGCTTACGTATCTATTTTCCCACTTGCTATTTCCATTGGGATATCTCAGAATTCAGCTGCTCATTTTCCATACTTCCCCCATTTCAGAAAGCAGCTCCTTTTCTGACCCAGTTATTCATACTCGAAACCCAAGAATCACGTTTCTTACATCTCCCTGAACCCTATATCTGATCAATCAAAATCTCATGCCTTTTAAACATTTAAAATGGTGTTGAATCTGTCCTTTTCTTTTAATCTTTTCTGCCACCACTTTCATCCAAACCATACTCATGTTATCATCTAAACTTCTAACTAGACTCCTTGCTTTCACGATTTCCCCTTAAATCCTTTCTCCACTAAGTCACAGGCATTCTCTTGAGATGTAAATTAAGTCATGCTCCTGCTTAAAATTCTTTAATGCCTTAATATTGCACTTAAAATAACAATAATGTGTCCCATAAGGGTCTACATGATCTGGTCCCCCACTCAACTTCTCTGGTGTCATTTAATGTCATTTGGGTCCTTTCTTACTATGCTATCGCCACATTGACTTTCTGTGTGATCATATAAACGTTGTGTGCCAGTTATCAGTTTACTAACTCTCAGCTTCAACCTCACCCTTTGCATGATTGCACAAAAGGGGAGATAAGCCCTTTATTTTTCCTTTGTCAGCTGGCACCATGTTACATGTTATCAGTAGAGAACACTAGAAAGACTTTGCAGGCAGGAGGGATTTTGCTTCCTGATCCCCCTGTGCTTGCTCTCTGGGCTCTTGTAGGTCTTTCAGCTTCTCTTGCACCAGACATCTGGAGCATATGTGCCTTCCCAGGTGCCCCATTTCTGTGGCGTGAGCAGGTTTTCCCAGCAGCAGGCTTCTGCAGTGTTCGTAACTTCTTTACTGCCTGGCTCCCGCATTGCATAGTGACCAGCAGCAGTCGGTGGCCTGCAGTTTCTCTTAGCATCTCCCTTGGGCAGTTCTGATGTGCCTCTGATGAAACACTTCTCCCAAGAACATCTTTGTCTGGCACTCTAGAAGGTAGATTTGTAGCAAGTTCCATCAGTGTAGCACCACAGTGACTTCTTTGCCATTCAATGAGCCAAAACTGTGGCTCTCCAACAAGATCTGAATCTCAGCCATGGCAGGGGCTCCTCTTTGGGCATTCTGTCTCAGACCCTGGGGGTCAATAGCTTCTCCCTGTAACTGCTATTCCTGCATTATTTAAAGTTCTCTTTATTTTCCAGGTCAATGCCTCATCATGCAATTCTCAGTTCTAGTTAATAATTTTTTATATTAAACTTTTCCTGTTCAAATTACTGTGAGGTTTCTATTTCTTGACTGGACCCCTGATTAATACAGAATTGGTAATAGTGATCTCAGGAGATAGACTGGAAAGATAGGATCTTGGTTTTGGTTTGGTCATGTCTTGAGTGCAATGCTGATCTCCTTCCTTGCCAAAGGGAGGTGGGATGCTAGCCATCTATGGCAGGCAATGACATTACACTCAATCAAGCTGTCACCTGTGGGTGATTGTGATGGAACGCCAATAGAAGCACATGCCTTGAGAGCCTGAGTGCCTGCACTTGACCATTGTGGGAAAAATGATGACTATAAGAACTGTGATGTGAAATGGAATTTTTCTGAGGGCACCTGAGTGACAACAAGAAGAAAATGTCCAGCTGGGATCCAGTAAGTCTCAGCCCAGGTCATGGTTTGAGAACCAGAGTTCCCATGAGAGCCCTAAGGCTAAGTTGTTATTGTTTATAATTTCAGGGCAGAAGATCAAACTCAAAATTTAATTGTGTTGGTTGCTGGCTTACAATGACATTTGAATTCATAGTATCACCAAATTTCTTGTGTGAAAATTAGGGCATTAATTGGTAAAGAAAGGGATCCTGAACCTTGAAATCTTGTTGGATCCAGCTGAACCTTAACATTCTTGAACCCTTAAGTCCCTATGTGTTTTCTTTACCAGTGGAAGTAGGTTTCTCTATAGTGGTTTTTATTAGTGTAACTTTATAGTAAGTCTTGAAATCAGGTATTATATATCTCCTAATCAGAATACTTTGAATAGCCTAGGTTTTTTGCATTTCCATATTCGTTTTAGATTCAGCTTGTCAATTAAAAAAAGCCTGCTGGAATTTGAATTGGATTGTGTTGAAACTATAGATCAATTTGGGGATAATTGGTATCTTAATATTTGATATAGGTTAAATTGTGTTGTCCCTTCTCCCCTGAGTTCATATGTTTAAGTTCTAACTCTCAGTATCTCAGAAAGTGACCTTGTTTGGAAATAGGGCCATTGCAGATTTAATTAGCTAAGATGAGACCATACTGGAGTAGGGCAGGCCCCTAATTCAATATGACTGGTATCCTTCTAAAATGACGGAAATTTGGACAAAGAGACACAGATATAGGAA